>NW_021620894.1:2821382-2900129 GCF_004785775.1 Grammomys surdaster | reverse complement strand
CTCCCTCTCTCTCTCCCCCCTCTCTTTTATGTTTTTTTCCCCTGTGACTCTCTTTTCACTATATCTGTAGTGGTAACTTTCCTTTATTACACAGCTTTCTTTTTTCTCCTCCTTCACATACTCATTTAGTTTTGTTCAAAAAATGTTTTCAATATCTGGTAATCTGCTTTCTTTACATTTTCCTCATCTCTTTCTTTTCTGTCTTTTCTTTCTTTTTTGCTCCAGGCCTCCCGTTTCTCTCTGCTAAGCTTTTAGTGACATTTTGGGTTTATCATTTTGATTATTTTGAAAAACTTTGTTATATTTTGTAAGGCTCCTATTACCTTCATCTAATTTCATTTTTAAACACTTTCATTATTGAGAAATTGTTTGTCCTCTCATTTTTTTTAATTCTTCTTTTTGTAATGTCTCAGTCTTTTCCAGGCCACAGCATTCTTCTCAATCATTTTCTTTCACTATTTAATTTTATTTTTTTTCTTAGTAGAAGAGAAAGAAGAAAGGCAACCAATAAAATTAAAGAAATTAATGATCATATCTCAATAATATGTTTAAATGTAAATGACCCCAAATAATCAACAAAGAAATGCAGATTAACTAACTGGATTAAAACACAATATCCAATCGCCTGTTGCCTCCCAGAAGATAGCCTCACAGACAAAGTCACCCATAGATTAAGAGTCAGACACTCAAGACTAGAAAGATGGCTCAGGAGTTAAGAGCCCTTAGTGTTTTTGCAGAGAACCTGCGTTTTGTTGCCAGCACTCACATGAGGTGGCTTTCAACTTCTGGCAGGAACACATACACACATATAAACCAAAGTAGAAACATGTCAGAGGCCAATAGGGAAACTATCAAGCAAACGAAAGCTAGCAGTACACAGGCAAAGCTATCATGATATCTGACAAGATAGTCTTCTAACGAAATTCAGAAGAGACAAAAAATACTAGCACATTATAATACAGGAAGCAACTCCTCAACAATTGTAAATACATATATTTCAAATGTCAGAGCATCCAATATCATAGAACAAATACCAAGGCCAATAAAAAGGGAAGAAGTCAAAAGGTAAATCTTTTCAGATAACATGATTTTGTACTTAGAAAATCCTGAAGACGTGACCAAAAGACTATTTTGACCAAATAACACATTAGACTAGCAGGGTACAAAATCAACAAACAAAATCAGGAGGTTTTTTTTTTTTTATACCAATCATGACTTGCTGAAAAAGGTCCCATTTACTGTAGCTTGAAAATCAACCTAACTGAAGCAGCGAAAGATCTATCTGTACAAGACAAAATTTGAGATACTGAAACAGAGAGAGAGAGAGAGAGAGAGAGAGAGAGAGAGAGAGAGAAGAGAGATAGACGTAGATGTTTGAAGATGGTAAGACAGTCTTTCCTTATGGATCAACTAATACTATACAAACAACTATAATACTGAAAACATTCTACTGCCTCAACACAATCCTCCTCATCAAAATTCCTATGACTTTATTCACAGAACTAGAAAAACAATCCTAAAGTTCATATGGATCTTGAATAACTAAAGCTACCTTAAACAGAAACCATGATTCTGTAAGTACCATAATATATGATCTCAAATTATATCACAGAGACATAGTAATGAACACAGAAACAGACATGTAGACCAACGGTATAGAATAGAGGACCAGGAATAAATTCTTACAACTACAGACACCTAATATTTGATAAAAATCATCAAAAATATACCTGGTAAATAAAGAGATTCCTCAATAAATGGTGTTGGGAAAATTAGGTATGTTCATGTAGAAGAATAACTCTAATCTGATGTCATTCTCTTTGTATAAAAATTAATTCAAAGTGGGCCAAGACCCTAATATAAAACTGGAAACACCAAAACAGCTAGAGAGAAGCATTTTAAGACACATGCAGAGGCAAGAACTTTCTGAAATGCTCAAGAAACAATCCGAAGAATTGATGAGTTCCTAAAGACTATTGAATGAATTAAAAAAAAAAACGTTTTTGTGTATCAAAGAAAAAACATCACCAGAGTGGAACAACAGCCCACAAAATAAGAAAACCAAAGATTTTCCAACTAAACATTAGTCAAAGGATTTGGAACAAATAAAGAAATGCAAAAACTAAACACCAAAAAAAAAAAAATCCTGTATCCTCCAATCCACAAGTGTCACAGTAAATGAACAGTTCCAGAGGATGATTAGTAAATCGACAGTTTTCAGATGAAAATCTAAAACGGGCAAATAAGTGTTTGAAAAAGCGATCAGCATCTCTAGTCACCAAGAAAACACAGGTTAAAATTGACTTTAGAGAACATTTCCCCAACTTGAAAAACAAATAGCAAATGCTGGCATCCTTTGGGAGAGAACGACAGTTACGTACTCCTTGGAGGGGTGTGAACTGGTGTGGTCACTGTTAGTATTATGGTGGAGGTTCCTGAGGGAACACAAACTGGCATACAGTATGGTTCAGCTGTATCACTCCTGGGCATGTTTCACACAGAACAAAGAGCATCGACATCACTGTTTATTGCAGCATTTCTTATAATAGTTAAGAACTAGAACCAGCCTACATGCCTATCAAGAGATCCATGGGAGAAGAAAAATATGGTTCATATACAAATGGTATTTTTCTTGGCTGTAAAAAAAAAAGAGTATTTGTAGAAAAATGGATGGAACGGGAGATTATTGTTAAGCAAAATGAGCCTGACTCAGAAATAAATAATGCATGTTTTCTTTCATATGTAGAATCTAGGTGTGTGTGTGTGTTTGAAGAAGTTTTATAGGTATGATACCTCAAAGGGTAGGATGATACCCAGTTAAAGAGGTATGGATGAACCCAAAGGCATGTTTCCTAAGAATATAGGTTTATTTCAGGGTATAGTTTAACACCAAAGTAACAAAAAGAAGGGACACCATGTATTTATTTTTCTCCATGTCCTAGAGATTCTGGTTTTAATGTAGTAGATACTTCATCATGAATTATGAGATAAGTCATAAATAGTTCCAATAGTGCCGGATTTAGTTATTTTTCCCTGCAATTTCAACAGTTTCAAGTACATTGTACTGTTTACGATCACCTAAAAAGGCTCACCCAATGATCATGAAGCATTCTGCCAGAGATCCCAGAGATCCATGACTAAGAACCAGAGGCCATGTCTGTGTACCCTTGGGGCATGTGGCTTTCATGGTTATTAGATCTGGAAACATGGAACAAGTTCCTTTATCCACTCAATCTTCCTGATGTCCTTCATATATTCATGTTTTCTGTGTCTTAGTTTCTCTGTTCATATCCTTATCTATATCCAAAAATATATCACATCCCAGCAGCTTAACTAAATTCACTCTACCTTTAATGGCATAATTTGTAATCTACTACACACTACAGTAGTGAGGGTTTCCATTTCTGAGGTCAACCAACGTCTATGAACACATAGATGCTTCCTGGGATGCCTCATTATTGAAGAGCATATCCCAGCAGGATATGTGTTGGACAGCTTCTAGACCCAGTGGGTTGCTAAATCTCTATGGGAGTGTTTGGAAACTATGCACAGTGTGCCTAATCTATGATGGATGCATGAAATGATCTGCAGTGCAGCTTGGGACCAGATCTTACAAATACACAGGGTTCTGAACCCCAGGAGAGAAGAAACCTTAGGGATGCTTGAACTAAGAACCCTTAGCATTTTATTATCTGTTGCTGTTTAGATAGTTAAAGGAAGAAGGTATAATTAGTCCATATTTACTTCTTAGAGGAGTAGGGAAAGAGAAGAGACTCTTACCTAAAGCCACCAGGAGGAAGAAGGTGAGTTTCAGAATTATGATGCTCATATCATCTGACAATTATAACATGGCCTACAATTCATTCACAGTAGTCCCCATGAGTTCTACAGTCTTAGCATATTTGTGCCCAATTGAGTCAATGGCAGGAGTGGAGAGAAGATGCCATTAGGTTGAGCTTCAAAACATAATTTTCAGAATTTATAGTATTAGGTCGAGTCTGTTCATACTTTTGTTCTTATTTACTTTATAGGATGCTTGGGAGTATTTCTAAGTTTTATACATTAAAAACTTCACAAAGATCACATTTTGGGTCAGTGACTTCCCTATAAGTCTTAGAGATGTGGAAAGAACTATTGTTATTGTTCTTTTGTTACCCTCTATATTCATAATGAGACTTCAGATCTAGAAAATATATATATATATATGATAGATTAGCCTTTATCTATAAGTGGCTACTGTGCACTTTAAGTTTGGTTACTTTTAATCAATATGCCCCATCAGTGTGAAATACACTATTTCAAGATTTGTCCTAACAGGTTTCCAAAGTTGATGTTGATGGGCAGAGGACCATTTTGAATAGAAAGGAGATAAGTGTGGAATTTCCATGGGAATTAGAAGCTAACTGGCTTGAACAGAAGACAGAAATATGTAGGACACTGGAACAAAAAGAAGAATCAGGGAATATGAGAGGCATTTCACTTTGACAGCAAGAGCAGGAGATTGTGGAAGAGGGTTAGATATGTATTGAGAATTGTTACTGTGTTTGTGACCCTTAGGACGGATTAAAGATGGGTATGAAAACATCCATTAGATTAAAGACAAGCTAAACCCAAGACTATGAATCTTGCTGAATGTCCCTTTTATTTGTCTTTCTATATAGTCAGCATTAATGCTCTGCACATGTGTAACCTAACTGCTAAGGGATAATGGGAAAGGAATAGGCCAAGGGCAATTGAGTACCCCCTATTTGCTCATGATACAAAAGAAGTATCCTTCATAGAGATGAATCTCACTAAGAGAACATCTGTTGAGTATCATTAAGTTCCCTTTCTTCTGAAAGACAGAGGGTTTGGGGAAATAAGAATTTCTTACATCTTTGGAAGTTCAGGTAGCCAAATAAAGTGTCCTTAGTATTAGTAGCTGATTGGAAACCAAAAGAGAACAGTGTCTTGAAGAGCCAAGGAGACACACAGGTTGAGAAAATGATACATACAAGCCCGGAACACCGCATGTACTCAGAGTCCACACAGGGATGCAGTTAGCACAGAGACTAAGGAAAAAGGAGTCAGATCTCAGAGACAAGGCCTTTCTTGACCCGAGGGCAGGCCACTCCGGAATGGTACCATTTTTTGTCTCTTCATGAGAGGACAAGAATAGATAAGAAATACTCTTTGGAAACTTCTAGGCAGAGATACAGATCTTTGGGCTGCTGATGTTCCAGTAGTGGAAGTGAGGAAGGAAGTCTTAGCCCAGACAGTAGTTGAGATCAAGAAAAGCTGAAATGGCTTTGTGTGCACAACATTCTCCCATCACTCATTAAACGTGAGAAGAAATAACTTCCTGTCAGGAAAACCATTTAAAGTCATCTTTAAAGTATGTGAAAAATACATGCAGGAGAACTGGTTTCCTGACTGTCTACCTACCTGCCTACCTACCTGCCTACCTACCTACCTACCTACCTACCTACCTACCTACCTACCTATGTATCTACGTATCTACCTACCTATGTATGTATGTATGTATGTATGTATGTATGTATGTATGTATGTATGTATGTATTTTTGCATCTATCTATCTATCTATCTATCTATCTATCTATCTATCTATCTATCTATCATCTATCTGTCTGTCTGTCTATCTATCTAGTCCAAGTGGCCTATTATTAAATACATTTGGAAACATTTTATGCTGTGTAGTCCTTCAGGAGAATGCCTTCATGTTCCCTAGAATCACCCTTGTCCAAGATTCTGAGGTGGACTATTTTGTCCTTAACTAGGAGGACGCCTAGGAGCAGATGGTGAATTGTATTGGTGGTTCGTAAAATCATTGGTAGGAGGATGTATACTGACTCCCTATTGTACATACTTACCCTTTGAGTTTTATGACACAAGCCTTTGTTTTCACAGCTAGACACACCTGGGCTCTGGAAGACTAGAGGGCAACTGGGATTCTCCTTCATTTGACAATTTTTTTCTCATCTTTACAAATTTCTCAGAGGAGGATGAGCATAAGGAATCACTCCATGGTGACTGAGTTTCTCCTGTTGGGATTGACTGAGGAGCCAGCGCTTCAGCTGCCCCTTTTCTGCCTCTTCTTGGGGATTTACATAGTTACGACGGTGGGAAACCTTGGCATGACTGTGGTCATCAAGCTGAACTCTCAACTTCACACCCCCATGTACTATTTCCTCAGTAGTTTGTCTCTTTTAGATTTCTGCTACTCTTCTGTTGTTACCCCCAAAATGCTGGTGGGGTTTTTAAGCAGGGATACAGCTATCTCTTATTCTGATTGTATGGCTCAGCTGTTCTTTTTCTGTATTTTTGTCATCTCCGAGTGCTACATGTTGGCAGCCATGGCCTATGACCGCTATGTGGCCATCTGCAGCCCACTGCTCTATGCTGTCATCATGACACCCCGGGTCTGTTCTCTACTGGTGGCTGCTGTCTTTTCAGTGGGCTTTACCGATGCTGTGATTCATGGCGGATGCATCTTAAGGTTATCTTTCTGCAAATCCAACATCATTAAACATTATTTCTGTGACATTGTCCCTCTTATCCAACTCTCCTGCTCCAGCACTTACATTGACGAGCTTTTGATTTTTGTCATTGGTGGATTTAACATGATAGCCACCAGCCTGACAATAGTCATTTCATATGGGTTCATCCTGACCAGTATCCTCCGCATCCATTCTAAAGAGGGGAGGTCCAAAGCCTTTAGTACCTGCAGCTCCCATCTGACAGCTGTCCTTATATTTTATGGGTCTCTCATGTCCATGTATCTGAAACCTGCTTCTAATGGCTCTCTCATCCACGAAAAAGTGACCTCAGTGTTTTATACCACAGTGATTCCTATGTTAAATCCACTGATATACAGTCTGAGGAACAAGGAAGTAAAAAATGCACTGATGAAGCTTGTAAGAAGAAAAATACCTTCATAATAAAATATGCTTTTTACTAAGATGTATTTATGTATTGCTAATTGTGTTTATATGCAGGTGTTTATATACTCTGACTCCTTCAAAGCGATCTGAGCTGGGGCTCTTCATGTAACTACATTACACATACTCTGATGGCTGAATTGTACACGTCTAATGTTAACATAATGCACTATAGTAAGTATGAAAGCAAGCAGGAACTTATATTTTAAATGTGAAGTTTCATATCGCTACCAGAATTAAATAACACTTTATTTTTAATCTTTGTTTTCCTAAATGTAGTTTCAAGAGAAAACTAAACAAAACAACAGCAACAAACCACAGTGTACTGCATGATAATTTAAGGAAAACCAAGCCAAACAGAAATGTGTACTGTGACAGAATTCACCACAAAAATTTATAGCAAACGTGCAGGTAGTTTGGGTGTGTGTTTACTGTAAAATCTTTTCTTTGTTTGTTTGCTTGTTTTCGAGACAGGGTTTCTCTGTGTAGCCCTGGCTGTCCTGGAACTCACTGTGTAGACCAGGCTGGCCTCAAACTCAGAAATTCACCTGCCTCTGCCTCCCAAGTGCTGGGATAAAAGGCGTGCGCCACCACTGCCCGGCTTACTGTAAAATCTAATGCCTTATTTTAGTGCATTAGATGATTAGGCAAAGAATCAAGCTGATCTGACCTTAGTAAGATTAGCTGGCGTCTGGCTATCCAAGCAGAAGACATAGCAGATTCAGATATAGTATCAAAATATTGTGTTTTTCTTCCCCACCATCCCAGTACGTGTGTAGTACTTACTACTTCCTGCTTGGTTTCTGTGAAGTGATTTTTCCCCTTCTATGCTTTAAATTAGGTTACCTTTAATTTTCAGTTTGTAGTATGTTTTGGACAAAACATTTTATTAGGTGATTGATTTCAGGGATGTGCTTGAGAATTCGAAAAGCAAAATGAGGCTCACTGAATGTAACCAGAGCTCGTCTGAGGCAAAATGAGGCTGACCCAGAGTAAGTGCCCTGAAATGGCAATCCCCATGTCTGGAGAAAAGAAAACAAAAGCAAACAGAACACAAAACAAACAAACAAAACCTCCAAAGTGTCTCTGCAAAGCAGTGATTCCGATCATGGTGCATCTGGGTCGCTGTGAAGGATGGCAACCAGATTCTTTCTGGAGGTCACTCCCTGATGTTATGCCTTCCAGATAAGAATTATGATAAGCTAAGGGAGACATTCTCCAGGTTATTTATTACTTTAACAGCGTCAGTATGTCTGCAGAGAGCTGTTTTTAAAGGTTAAAATTAACCCTATCATGAGAGTTTGAAATCCAGCGGCACAATATTGCTGTTGGAAACCCGCACCTGTCAGGCCCGTTTGAGGTTTGTAGACCCCCTTCCCTTTTCCCGTCTTTAAACTCCTGATTAGCCAAGAGACAGAGAGAGAGAGAGAAAGAAAGAATGTGGATTTGTTGGGTGGGGAGGTGAGGAGGAATTGGAAGAAGTTCGGAGGCAGGGAAACTGTGAGATTAGAATGTATCGTATGGAAAAAAGTCTATTTGAAATTTAAAAAAAGTTAGGGTTACAACGGTGGGGTTTAAGAATAATAAGGAAAGTAACTGACAGGGCTTGCTGAGTGTGAGGTGATCAGACTGACCAGATCAGAGGAAAGACACTGGAAGACAAAAAATCCTGGTTTGGCAGGTTTCCAGGAATCTAGCAAGGAGACTTCTGGGCTCAGAACTGCATTCTCACCAGAGGAACACCCATGAGGCACCAGCGTCCTCTCCTCCCATTGATCACACGTTTTAACATACAAACTATAACAGGCTAAATGATAAGAATCATCTCCACCTAAAAATAGTCTCCCCGTTATTCCAGGGAGTAGACATGACAGACCACTGCATAGTCAAACAGTCAAACAGTCGAACCACGGAAACTACAGCTGTATGTATCTTGGTAGCTAGCTGTGTCTGCTGACAGAAAAAATGCCCCTCTGTGATTAAACATCCTTGAAGCTACAGTTAGGTTGTTTCAGAAGCTACTGTACTAGAACATTCGCAGACACATCTGCTCTAATGAAGGGTTTCCAATCTCAAGAAAATCTGACATGTGTGTTCTTTTGTGATTGGGTTATCTCACTCAGGATGATATTTTCTAGTTCCATTCATTTACCTAAGAATTTCTTGAATTCGTTGTTTTTAATAGCTGAGTAATACTCTACTGTGTAAGTGCACACACGGTATTCACTCACTGATAATTGGATATTAGCCCAGAAGCTTGAAATACCCAAGATGCAACTCACCAAAGTGTGGGTGCTTTGGTCCTTCTTAGAAGGAGTAACAAAATACTCAAGGGAGCAAATATGGAGACTAAGTGTGGGACAGAAACTGAAGGAGAGGCCGTCTGGAGACTGTTCCACCTGGGTATCCATCCCATGTGTAGTCACCAAAGGTAGACGCTGATGTGGAAGTCAGGAAGTGCATGCTGACAGGAGCCTGATATAGCTGTCTCCTTAGAGGTCTGCCAGAGTCTGACATATTCAGAGGCAGATGCTCACAGCTAACCATTGAACTGATCATGGGGTTCCCAATGGAGGAGTTAGAGAGAAGACTGAAGGAGCTGAAAGGGTTTGTGGCTCCATGGGGAGAGCAATAACACCAACCAATCAGAGCTCCTAGGGTCTAAACCACCAGCCTGGGAGCACATAGGGAGGGACCCATGGCTCCAGCTGTATATGTAGGGGAGGATGGCCTTATTGGGCATAGGTGGGAGAGGAGATCTTTGGTCTAGTGAAGGCTGGATGCCGAGTGTGGGGGAATTCGTGGGTGGGGAGGTGGGAGTTCGGGGTTGGTGGGTGGGGGAACATCCTCATAGAGGCAGGAGCGGGGATAAGATAGTGAGTTCCTGGGGGGGGGGGATTGGGGTAAGGGAATAACATCTGAAATGTAGATAATATATCCAATAAAATAAAAAAAATTAAAAAAAAGTTAAAAAAAAGAAGAAAATCTGACATTTTGTTTTTGACACAGTTCCCCTTTTGGGGAAAATACTATGACATGATCACCTGGTCCACTATGAGTGGTAATAGGAAATGTGTCATTTGACCTCCTGAATGCTCTACCCTCCTCATAAATATTCATTAGATACTTTTTTAAAACCCTCCACACAGAACTCACTAGGTAGGCCCCCTCCTTGGGGTGGACCACTCCATTCACTGCTTGAACTGGGACTTTGCTTAGTCTATCAACAAGACTGTGCTTCCTGCCTTGGGGACAGGTAACTCCAGTCTTGGGAGCTGGGCTTAGTTTACCCACAGGGCTGTGTGTGCTTCCTGAGCCCACTCCAATCTCAGGAGAACCCACTTTCCTTCGCTTTACAACTACCTCTTGGCCAAATAAACGTGTGCTGAAATCACTTATGTCTTGATTGAATCCACCCTATGGATATGATGTATTTTGGTCACATTCACTCCCTTTATTTTGGTCATATCATCCCTCACCTACTTGCTCTGGAACCCTTCTGCTTCCCACCAAGCCCCTTCTTTCTTTCCTGTGCCCTTGTAGCCTTGTAGCCCACAGCGTCTTCATTAGGTTGGTTGCTTAAGCATGGGCTTGGAGTTGTTTACAGGAGCACAGGCAGCACAGTGGCTACACAACTAAGGAAAAAAATGACTTGCCCATTGCCACCAGCCATTAACTGTTCCTGAGCCAGGGCGCAGCCTCATGAGTCATTCCCCCATTCATGTTGGAAGTATTGTCTGTATATCTATATCTTGGCCCTTCAACCGCAGCTGCTGTGAGCTGCTGAGTTCAGTGGCTGTGTTAAATATCCAAAAGACAAGACACATTTCACAACACTCTTTTCCTGGAAAAATTAAAAATTAAAAATTAAAATTTAAAAAATTTTTCTTGGACAATGTCCTGGGGGGGAAGGGCTTCCTTGGCTAACTGTCCTTGCTGACAGAACAGCCTGCAGAGGGGATAAGGAATAGGCAAGGGGAGGGAGAGAGGGAGTACGGAAATGGTCAGGATAATCTTGCTGCTCTAAATGACTAGCGACCCCGGAAGGCTTCTTTATTTATACAAGTTTCACAGAACAAAGACAAATAAATGATTTTCCAAATGGTACAGATTATGTGGTTTTCTTTATTTTATTTTTTATTGCATGTCCACAGTTATAATATCAGTCACGATTAGAGTTTACAAACAAAACAGATTTTATTCCTACTATCAGTTCTATAACTCCAATTTAAAGAATCTAAAGAATGTCTCCTCCAAAGCAAACACATTTATTATAAGACAATCTGCTTGTAGGCTGGCAATGCTTGCACATTGAAAGCACTCTAGACAAACAGAAAATATCTGAAATGCTAAAATCTAGCTTCTTTTACTATATGTTTCATCATCTATGCTATAAAATAAGAAAAGTTTGTTTTAGTCTATCTTATTTACTGATTTCTAGTCCTCCAGTGGTATACCGTGTGAAGCCCCCTGTCTTTAAACTACATTTTCAGAGAGCTCTAAATCTATAATAAAAAAAAGACCTTGAATCTGTAACCTATTCTCCTGGCCAGTCAGAGTTTGTAAATCATCTCTTATGGCCCTGCACCAATTATACTGTGTGAGTTTGCTCAGGGGCAGATACCCCAATAAGATTCCTGAAGTAATGACCTCATCTAACTATGTCCTAATCTGCAATTAATAATCTCCAGGGCATAAGGAAGACTTCCTAATAGTGGCCGGATGAAGTTAATTTTGGGATTTTCCTAAAAAGACTCAGACAAAATTTTTATTTAGGAAAAGGCATAAAATGAATCATAGCGTAGAAAGTCCTCAAGAACGCCACATGCAGAGAACAAAACCCCTAGTGAGAGATACAGGGACAAGGTCGCAGCAACGCTCTCAGCTTTCCTGGAACTGTGTCTAGCAGCTGTGCTGGCTTCACGATCCTCTCCATTTCCAGAGGACGTGGCTGTGGCACTCTTTGCTGTCTTCTGGCTCTCACAGTCTATCTGCGCGCCTTCCCGTCATGCTTCCTAAGCCTTAGTGGAGGACAGCAGATGTCTCAGTTTTAACGAGGAGCACTCAGTAGTCACTTACTCTCGAGTCTTTGGACCGTTATGAGTCTATCCATTAACAGCTGCCCACTGCAAAAACAAGTTTCTCTAACCAAGACTAGGGGGCAACACTAACCCACTGGTATAAGCATAAAGATTTAGAAGGCAGTTTGACAGCAGCGTGTCCATGTAGCAAAACAACAGTGGAAGGTTGCCCACTGCAGTTGAAGGGCCAAGATATAGATTTACAGACAATACTTCCAACATGGATGGGGGAATGACTCATGGGGCTGCGCCCTGGCTCAGGAACAGTTAATGGCTGGTGGCAATGGGCAAGTCATTTTTTTCCTTTAGTTGTGTAGCCACTGGCAAGATGCCTGTGCTCCTGTAAACAACTCCAAGCCCATGCTTAAGCAAGCAACCTAATGAAGACACTGTGGGCTACAAGGCTACAAGGGCACATGAAAGAAAGAGGGGCCTTGGTGGGACGCAGAAGGGCGCCAGAGCAAGTAGGTGAGGGATGATATGACCAAAATAAAGGGAGTGAATGTGACCAAAATACATCATATGGATATATGACATTGCCTAAGAAAAATTAAAAATGTTTTAAAAAAAGACATACCCACCCACCTAGGAAAAACAAGTTTGATATAGAATGACTATTGGAGTGGTTAAAACGTAACAACAACAACAACAACAACAACAACTACTACTATTATTATTGTTATTATTAGTTTTTCGAGATATGGTGTGCTTTAGGAGGACTCACGAGCAAGGGATTGGCAGGAAGAGGTCTAACCTTGATGTTCCTGGTGCTGGCCTGTCTCAGGAAGGCAGGCATAGCTGCAGGTCAGATAATAGAACTCAGGGAATGGCACACGGCTCAGTGCTATGGGGCATGTACCAGGGGGACTCAGCAGGAAGGGGTGTGATCTAAAATTTCTATAACCTCTTCAAACAATTTCCATTAATACGGTCAATCTGGGACCAAGCGCTCAAAAATGAGCCTATGGGGGCTATGTCATATTCAAACCATGATAGTACATGTAATATTGTATATATTTATACATAATGAGACTGTTTGAAAATTATCTTTTTTTTTCTAATTGTCATTTTGGGAGAGTTTTGGTTTGTAATTCTGGCCGGCCCGGTTCTCAAAATGTCTAACTTCAAGTCACCTTTAACTCCTTTCTCTGCCTCTATGTGCTGGGATTACAGCTGTGTACCGACATGTGTGGCTTTCAGAACTACAAGTCTCAATGACTAACTCACATATTAATGAACTAGACAATAACAACCTGGAAGTCACTGAAAAACATGTAAAGGCAAAAGGGATTTTTATCTTTCGTAACAATTCAGAGGCATATGAAAAGTAGAACTTTGGAAAAACAACTGAACATCACGTGCAATTGATAACTTTTACTCATGGTAATGGTATGGTTAAAATACACAAACAACATAATATAATATAATGTAATGTAATGTAGTATAATATAATTATATAGCAAGCATTTAACTGTTATTTTTCTAATTCCGAGAGATGTTTCTAAGACGTCAACATGTTTGAGTTTTTCCTGCCGCAGATAATTCACATTTAGCATGTACCAAATTCACCAGTTATTTGGTGACTTTAAAAATCCCAACAAAAATAATGGTTCAAAAACTGTTACAGTGTTGAAAGTGGAGTCAAGTGACAGAGCAGCCACTGAGCATGTAGGAGCACCTGGCTTCACCCATGGCAACTAGGAAGGGAAAGACAGATTGAGGTGTGTTTGTAGTTTCTAAGCAGACTTCGTTCCTTTCCTTTTATTTGTTTGTATTAAATCAGTAGGGTTGTGCGGGTAAATAAAAAATCAAATGCAAAAGAAATATACGAAGAAAAAAATTTTGGAAAGAAACGTAAAATTTTTAGTCTTTGAGTTATGGGGCTGTGATATGTAAAGGTTGGAGAATAGCCAATTTATCCTTCAGGGATGGTTCATGTGGGTCACTGCTCTTCCCTGCCCTTGTCCCTGGTGTGGTCCTCAGTGACACTTAGCTGAGGACAGCAAGGGAGGTTTTCATGCCCCACAGCTGGCGTTACCTCTGCTTTGCCAATAATCCCTTTGCAATAGACCTGACATTCTCTTGGGGGGCCTTCTTCAATTTTTTTTTTGATCCAAATTTATGCATCCACAATTTCTACAGTGATTTCATATGGGAAGCCGCAGGTGAGTGGATCACAGCTGTTTAATGTCTTTCTTAAGCTTTTGTTCTCATTTGCTCGAAGGGCTTGAACCTGTGATTATCCACTAGAAGAAGACACGGCAGCATTCAGTTCAGGCTGACCTTGAAGACTCTGTTATAACATTTCTCTGGTTGCCATTCTGAGCAATTTCAACTTCATAATACAGTGTGTGTGTGTGTTTGTGTGTGTGTGTGTGTGTGTGTGTGTGTGTGTGAGAGAGAGAGAGAGAGAGAGAGAGAGAGAGAGAGAGAGAGAATCTATTTTCATGATGAAGAGTAAGATTAAAATTATACTGTTCCCTGTCAAATAGGAGTGAATATTTATTAAAATAGATTTAAGTACTTGTGATGTGACTATCGAATTTTAAATCATTACTTAAATTGGATGTTCAAATGCTATAGATAGATGACAATCAAACTGGGGTTTGACTTCATTTTCCAAAATCTTCAATTTGGCAATCCTTAATCTAACTTTTAGTTGGAACACAATCTGTCCCTTTATCTGCCTATCTCCACAGTCTTTTTGTCCACATTTGGCTTCCAAGTCAGATATTTTGGCTGCATTCCTGCATACTCTCCGTGGTTGCACATTTTCTTAATCTCTCTTCTCTTTGAAAGGGAAACTCACCAGCTCTGCCCTGTCTTGTTTTGGACAACTAACTAGCCTCTCCAAATTACAAGCTAGAATCGTGCACATGCTTACATGGAAGACATTGGTAGCTAACCATCTTCTAGGTAGGGGTTAACTTCTTTTCATATAGTAGCTAATTTCATAATTAATCCCTACAGAGCAAATGTTATTTTCACTTTACAGTTTTGACAGCTGCAGGGTTGATCTCAGTGGCAACATTTTGCACAGTCAATCCAGGACAGTGAGGGATGTTTGCCCAGATGTTCACTACTAATGGGCCCTAGAGCTGTGGGGCTGGGGAAGCCAAGAATGTGAAATCAAGACTTGTTTAAACCCTGCAAATCTCATCCTAAGGCCAGCAGGAGTGAGACTGTTTTCTTCCTTACTCTAAACCTGCATGCCCTGGGGCATGAAGCCTGTATGACAACCCCCCCCCCCCCACCAGCTTCTGCCACCCTGATGGCCAAATTACAGGTTTAACTTCCTCTGTCCCTATAAGGACATGTCTAGCAATACCTGAAATTTCTCTTTATGCAAATGAATTATTCCCAGCATCTCAGCTCCGGCCAATAATGTACTCTCATCCTGAAAACCCCAATCCACTCCTCAAAGATTATGTAGCCCTTATTACCTACTGTTTCACTGAAAACCATCTCGGAGAAGGCTGTTTCCCCCCAGTACTCGCTGCTGACAAAGGTCCTGAGGAACCCACCCACCTGGACAAGCTTCATTCCTTTGAGTCTCACCCAGTGGACAACAGTCCCTGGACACCCCAAGGGCAGAAGCAAACCCAGGCCACAGAGCCACATTCTTACAGATAGTGTTGTCTTCAAAGCAGTGTGAGTTTCCCTGTGAAGCAAGAGTTAGCAAGTGCCATAGTTATTCAGAACCCAAGGTTGATGGGTATAGAGGACCTGAGGTAAAGGAAAGAAACATGACGTCCACTGTGCTCAGGTAGAGATGACTTCTTCCCTGTATTGTATTTATGATTTTATAAAAATCAACTATTACATTCATTCTCAATTTTAACTTATTTACAGAAGTGATTGCTTCCTTTCCTTTTCACCTAAAATGTGATCTAAGAAGGAAAGGAATGTAGACGTTTTATTATTATCATTATTTCCCTGATACAGAGTACCTTAATGTGAGCGGGCAGCTGCGAGTGATCTTGAGACCCCACTCCACCCCCTCCTCACCTTAGCCTTTCAAGTGATGGATTATGGGTATGCATTCCTATGCTCAGTAGTATTACTCCTTTGGTGGCTAGTACGCTCTCCACAAAGTAGAGAAGGAAATGCTCACCGGACTAAAAGAAATAGGTGATTGACACATGCGTGTACAAGATTACATGTAGAAGCATATGCCAAAAGACAAGTCAATTCAAATCTAAGCTCTGCACTCGCATTTCAAAAATAAGACAGATTACAGTGAAGCACTGTAGAGTCTAGGGAGGCTTTCAGGCACAAGGAAGCGGTAAGTCCTTCCTGTCCTATTTCAGTTTTCTCTGTAAGAGAGTTGCTTCTGTGCAATTTCCTTGTCAGGCTGTTCATCCCTCAGCCTGTAGATCTATGTGAATATGAATTTATATTATATATATATAATATATATAATATATATCTTGGGATAGCTATGAGTGTGGGCCAGAACGTTTATATTTGTTATTTGTTGACTGCAATATCATGCCACTGTTTCCAAAGGTTAGACACCCCAGGTAGGCAGAGATTGGAAAATCACAATGCCTTCGCATTTTACTCATTTGGCATTATATGATACTAAAACAGCTCAGTGTGGCAAATTGGGCATATTGCTATGATTCCTATTCCACACACAGGGAAACAAAAGGGGGGCAGAGATTAAACACATTTTCCAGGGCCACAAACATTTTAGTGTAAAGTCAGAACTAGAATGCAAGTTCTGTGATGTGGGAAGCAGAGGGTTTTTTGAGGGCATTCTCTGGTATCTGAGACTAACAATCTTGCCCTGTGACTGTCCCATCACGGGTTATGGCTGCTTTTACAAGTGCTTCTCACCAGGCGTGAAGTCACCTGCAGCTCTTGCCTATGTTTGTTCAGTGGGAGGAGGGCAGTGATGAGGAAATACGCTGATGTCACACCATAGTGACACTAACAACATGGAGACCGTGGTGGTGGAGTGTGAGAACTTGTAGTGTGCTCCCTTTAGAAGCACTTCCTGTCATGATGGGGGTACCTCATGTCTGTACTGATCCACATGAATGCACCCCAGTCACGTGAGGCCATTCGGACACTTGAAACACGGCTGTCACAACGTTAAGAAAATCCATTTTAAATTTATTTCTTTTATGTAAATTGGCAAAGTTTAATCACATATATTTATGGGGTAACAGATTCAGATGTATGATAGACCAGTATACTTCTGATATTCTGCAGTGGGTCTCACAAATTTATTCTTCCTGCCAAATAGAAACTTTGTTTTATGTATTTATGTATTTATGCATTTATATATTTATATATGTATGTATGTATGTACGTATGTACGTATGCATGTATGCATGTATGTATTTATTTACTTCCCAAATGCTGCCCTCCCAGTTCCCTCTTGTAGAATTCTTCCCCCATCTTTCCTCCCCTTCGACCCTGAGAGGGCAGTCCCCTGGATATCCTCCCATCCTGGTGCATCAAGTCTCTATAGGATTAAATACATTCTCTCCCACTGAGGCACCCTCTGCCACATATGTGCTGGGAGCTTTGGACCAGCCCCTGTATGCTCTTTGGTTGGTGACTCAGTTGTTGGGAACTCCCAGGTGTCCAGGTTAGTTGACACTGTTGGTCTTCCTGTGGGGTTGCCATTTCCTTCAGGGCCTTCAGTCCTTCCCGTATCTCTTCCAAAGCAGTCCCTGCCTCTGTTCAATGTTTGGCTGTGGGTATCTGCATCTGTCTCAGTCAGCTGCGGGGTAGACCCTCTCAGAGGGTTAGGCTTCTGTCTGCAAGCACAACATACCATCAATAATAGTGTCAGGGATCGGTCCTTGCCCATGGGATGGGTCTCAAGTTGGGATAGTCACTGGCCAGACCTTCCTTCAACCTCTGCTCCATCTTTGTCCCTGCATTTCTTTTAGACAGGACCAATTTTTGGATCAAAAGTTTTGTAGGTGGGTTGTTGTTCCCATCCCTCCACTGGGATGTCTAGCTACTAGAAGTATTCTCTTCAGGTCCCATGTCCCCACTGTTGGGCATTTTGGCTAAGGTCATCCCCATTGACTCCTGGGAGCCTCCTTCATTCCAGGTCTCTGGGACTTCCTAGAAATTCCCATCACCTCCAACCCCTGGTAGCTGAATACTTCCTTTCATGCTGCTGGCCCTCTGGGACTCTCTCCTGTCTCTCCCCATAATTTATCCTGCCCCCATATTTTCCCCTCCCTATCCCCCATCTCACCCAAGTCCCTCCTTCCCACCCTCTACTTCCCATCACTGTTTTGTTCCTCCTTCTAAGTGAGATTCCAGCATTCTCACTTGGGCCTTCCTTCTGGTTTAACTTCTTTGGGTCTGTGGTATGTATCATGGTTATTCTGTACTTTTTTGGCTAATATTCACTTATAATGAATTCACTTACAATTCACCATGCTTGTCCTTCTGGGTCTGATATTTTCTAGTTCCATCCATTTCCTAGCACCATTTGTTGAGGATGCTTTCATTTTTTTTCAATGTGTGGTTTTTGATTTCTTTGTAAAAAATCAAGTATTCATAGGTCTGTGGGTTTATTCCTGGGTCTTTGATTCTACTTCATTTATCAACCTGTCTATTTCTGTACCAATATTGTGGGTTTTTTTTTAAATCACTATTATGCTGTAGTACAGCTTGAAGTCAGGGATGGTGATTCTTCCAGAAGTTCTTTAATTGTTCAGAGTTGTTTTGGCTATCTTGTGGTTTTTTTTTTTCCATATGAAGTTGAGGATTGTGCTTTCGAGGTTTGTAAAAACAATGTGTTAGAATTTTTATGGAAATTGCATTGAGTCTGTAGATAGCTTTTGGTAAGTTGTCTGTTTTCACTATGTTAATCCTACTGATCCATGAACATGGGAGATCTTTCGATCTTCTGAGGTCTTCTTCAATTTCTTTCTTCAGGGACTTGAAGTTCTTGTCATACAGATCTTCCATTTGCTTGGTTAGAGTTACACTAAGGTATTTTATATTATTTGTGGCTATTGTAAAGGATGCTATTTCCCTAATATCTTTGCCAACCCGCTTATCAATCGTATGAAAGAAGGGTATTGATTTTTTGGAGTTACTTTTTTATCCAGCCACTTTGCTGAAGTTGTTTTCAGCTGTAGGAGTTCTCTGGTAGAATTTTGGGGGTCACTAAACATTGTATGACTATCTCTATCCATTCCCTGCACCTCGATCTCTGGTTACCATGCTTCTACTCTCTCTGAGTACAATGGCTATCGATTCCACACCAAAGAGAAGATGTGGTGTTTGTCTGACTATGTTTGGTTTTCTTCCTTGTAGCAGTTTTTACAGTTTCAAGTCCTATATATCAGTCTTTAATCTGTTTTGATTTGATATTTGTAACTGGGGAGAGACAATTAGCTGGCATTATTCTGCATGTGGAATTTTCTGTGACAATTTATTGAAAATATTAAAGGAATTGGCCCTTACCTTACCCCAAAGGAATTTCAACAATAGTTGGAATAAAAGGGAAAGCTCTTTAAAAATTAATATATATATACATATTTAATAAATTTATTTATATCAACATGAAGTAGAAGCTGGAGTTTTCCTTCTGCATAGTTAAGCTCCCACTGTTGCTTTCTTTCTGATTTCTGTGAATGTGGAGCTTCTCTATTTTGAAAATCAGGTCTGCCTTTTTCTTTAGAAGTCACAGCCACTGGTACCTCCTTGGAAGCAAGTGTTGGAAGGACAGGTGTGCAACATAACGCCCAGTGTGATGGTTTGAACGAGAATGGCCCCCATAGACTCCCACATATTAATATTTAGTCATCAGGGAGTGGACTGGTTTGGAAAGGATTAGGAGGTGAGACTTTGCTGGAGAAGGTGTGTCTCTGGAATTGGGCTTTGAGGTTTCAAAAGCTCATGCTCTGGTAAAAGAGTCTTGTTTTCTGCCTGCTGTCAGAAGACCAGGAGGTAGCTCTTAGTTCTTGTTCCAGTGCTGTGTGCGCTGCCATGCCCCTGCCGTGGTGATAATGGACTAACCTCTGAAACTGTAAGCAAGCCCTCAGTTAAATGCTTTAAAAAAAAATAAGTTTCTTTGATCATGATGTCTTCTCATGGCTATAGAACAGTGATCAAGACACCCAGCTTAGCAAGTGATTTGATTCTTTTTTTTAAAGTTTATTTTTTTATTGGATATTTTATGTATTTACATTTCAAATGTTATCCCCTTTCCTGGTTTCCCCTCAGGAACCCCCGTATTCCATCCCACCTAACCCTGCTTCTATGAGGGTGTTCCCGCTCCCACTCACCCACTCCCACCTTACTGCCCTGGCATTCTCCTACACTGGGAAATCAAGCCTTCACAGGAGCAAAGGCTTCTCCTTCTATCAATGCCTGACAAGGCCATCCTTTGCTACATATGTGGCTGGAGCCATGGGTCCCTCCACGTGTACTCTTTGATTGTTGATTTAGTCCCTGGGAGCTCGGGGTGGGGGGACTGGTTGGTTGATATTGTTGTTCTTCCTAGGAAGGTAGAGAGTGGGAAAGACTTGGGAGGAAGAGAAGAGGTGGAAGGGGAAAAAGGATGGCAAGATCAGGTATGAGAGGAGACAGGATGACATACAGAGGGTCAGGAATTTAAACAGAGGTATGTAGCCACTTGATTCTTATCCTTTCTAAATTCTTAGCACTTAGTATAGTGCTTAAAAAAAAAGAAGGTGGTGCTTAAAAGTAGAAATTTAACGAATAAAGCACACAGAAATACAACACTGAAAAGCTATATTTAAAATTAAAATTAAGCTGAAATGACATTTTACATTTCCATTAAGTGAGGTGAGGAAATTAATTCCAAAAGTAATGTAAAAGTTCTGTCTCCTGGTTCCTTTAAGAGTGTCTAAGTGTATGGGAATACTCTTATTGTTTTAAAAGTTTCCAAATGTTGGGGTACATAGTCATTTAGATGATGATTCTAAAGTTTCAATTACAGCCTTCTCTTTCTGTATCACATATGACTAATATTGAAATTAACAGACATTCTCAAACTTTTGGTAGGGGCTTTAATATTCTATTTATAGTCCCTTGTATTTTCCCAAGGTCTGTAGCTTCTCTGGGCTTCCCAGAGCCAAAAACATAAAAAGGTTTCTTTGTATACACTTAAAAAATCTAATCATGGAGTTCTTTACCGCCTTTATAAGGTGGAGGAGTGTTGTTTTCTTTCTTGTTATTTTGCCGAAGACTTTAGCATCATTTTATTTTATTTTTCCCATTGAATTGCAAGAGTTTATTTTAAAAACCTACAGTTGACTAACAGGAGTTCGTGACAAAATCTTAAGGTATTTGAGGATATGTGTTGGAGATTGACTCTGTACACACACTAACCTAACAATGCTTGTAAAATGAAAAATTATAGCAATATTGCCTTTACATTAAAATTCTGCTTTTTATGCTTTTTCCATTTTTATATAATTATAACATAAAAAATCCTTTAAAATCTTAATTATTTCCCCCTTTTTTGGACTCAATATTTATTTTCTTCTAAATTTTGTTACTTGTAGAAGTTAAAATAAATTTCTAGATTTACTTATTTCATTTTATGCATGTGAATGTTTTGTCTGCATGTGTGTCTATGTACCACAGGGGTGCCTGGTTCCTGGGGAAATCAGAAAGAGGGCATCAAATTCCCCTGGAACTGGAGTTAAGGAGGGTTGTAAGCTGCCATATTGGTGAGAGGAATTAAACCTGGATCCTCTGCGTGAGCAACAAACACTCTCAAGCCTAATCCATTTCTCCAGCCCCACGGCTTGTAGAACTTTTTACATAATGACATCTTTCCGACAAAAGATTGAGTTTTTCCAAAGGAAAAAAAGATAGATGTCTTAAATGTTTCAGTTGTGAATGACTTCACTATTTTTAGCCTTAACCATTCTTCATCCCTTCCCAAACCCAAGCTACATCATCTTTAAGACAAGAAAGAAGGCTTATATATTTTAAATAATCAAAAAGAAAAATATAGCATTTAAAGAAGAACACTTAAGTTAGGAAACGGTTTCCTATTATGCTTTTGTGGCCAGTTGTCTGAAACTAAAATAAATACATAGAAGATAACCAAATGTTTATTTCTGGCCACGGTGACAACTTCTGTTTTTTGTTGTTTGTGAATACAAATGATAATTTTGGTCATTGTCATGAAAGGATTTATCGGGTTTTCTAAATCAAAGCCATATATTATTTTCACTTCTACAAAGCCAGACATTTCCAGTGCTGTCCTGAATTTCAGTCCCCTGGAGTTTGGACAGAGATGTAGAGTGATAGGGTACCTTGTGTTCTATTGTGTTATACTATTTTCAAAGAACTTAAACATATATTGATTGATTGATTATGTAGGTATGTTAGTGGTGTTTGTGTATGAGTGTGGGTACCCACCTTCCACTCGAGTGGAGATCAGAGGACAATTTGCAGAAGTCTTCTCCCCCACCCCCATTCTGTGGATTTTGGGAATTGGACTCAAGTCACCATGATTGGTGGAAAGTATCGTTATCTGCTGTATCATCCATTTATGATACTCGTATGTTAAATAAAATAGAAGACATTTTCCCAGAAGGCGGGTGGGGGGAAATAATTATTTCAGAGGAATTTGCAGCACCTTTAATGAGTATGCCCATTTTCCTTGGCAGGCTCACTGACCAGGTCACTCCAGGCAGATGAATCCAGCAAACCATTCCCAGGTGGCAACGTTCGTCCTCCTGGGTCTGTCTCAGGTATGGGAGCTTCGGTTCCTATTCTTCACTGTCTTCTCAGCAGTGTATCTTTTGACTGTCACTGGCAATCTTCTAATTGTGGCCATAGTGACCTCCGACCCACGCTTGCACACAACTATGTATTTTCTCTTAGGCAACCTTTCATTCTTGGACTTCTGCTATTCTTCCATCACTGCCCCCAGGATGCTGGTTGACTTGCTCTCACACAGCCCCACCATTTCCTTTGGTGCCTGCCTGACCCAGCTCTTCTTTTTCCACTTCATTGGAGGCATCAAGATATTCCTGCTGACTGTCATGGCGTATGACCGTTACATTGCCATCTCGCAGCCCCTACGCTACACATTAATTATGAATCAGACGGTCTGTGGGCTCTTCATGGCAGCTTCATGGGTGGGTGGTTTTATCCACTCCATTGTACAAGTTGGACTCACTATCCATCTGCCATTTTGTGGTCCCGACAAACTGGATAACTTTTACTGTGATGTACCACAGCTGATCAAATTGGCCTGCACAGATACCTTTGTCTTAGAGCTTCTGATGGTGTCTAACAATGGCTTGGTCACTCTCATGTGTTTTCTAGTGCTGCTGGGCTCCTACACAGCCCTGCTTGTGATGCTCCGAAGTCACTCAAAGGAGGGTCGGAGCAAGGCCCTGTCTACCTGTGCCTCTCACATTACTGTGGTCACTATAATTTTTGTGCCTTGCGTCTACATCTATGCAAGACCTTTTAGGACATTCCCCATGGACAAGGCAGTTTCTGTGCTATACACAATGGTCACCCCCATGCTGAATCCTGCCATTTATACCCTGAGAAATAAAGAAGTCATTGCAGCCATGAAAAAGCTGTGGAGGAGGCAGAAGGAATTTCTTGGTCCCTCAGGACATTGACTGCTTAGCAGAAGCCAGAATTTGAAGAACTAAAAAATGATCCAGAAAATGCACAAAGTAGATAAAACTTCATGCCTGTTAAAATTGTTTTTTAAAGCCTTAAAAATTGTTTTTAACCACACTTAATTTCTGATGTCTAGAACAGGGGCAGAATGTTCTAGAACTGCTAGGTGCCTTCTAGAAAAGCAGTGGCAACTGTTATATAATTTAGGGAAGACATTCCAGGATGAGGGTGGTGTTGAGCACACTAAAATGTTTCACTTTACGTTGCAATATACCTGCAAGTAAGGAAGCTGGTGAATCTTCCCTGATATTTCTTGAACACAAATCGGAAGTTTTTTTTCAATTTCTTGGAGGCAGATGGGGGTCTAGTGACTAAAATAAGTGTACAAAATCCTATCTCTGCTTCATGAGGCTGGATGGCTACCAATGAAGAAAGAGAATTACCTTGGACAAGTTAGTTTCACCCTTATAGTTCCTTAAGGTCATAGTTGTCACTGTCATTATATCTGTGGGGTTAGTGGGGGGAATGAACATGGAACAAGAGTGAGGCTGGGAGATGTGTCCAAACCCCGAGAATCTCATCTTGAGACCAGCAGGAGTAAGGATCTCTCCTTCCATGTCTGGGCGTGCATGCCCCGCAGTTATCCGTGTGACCCCCACCTTAACCACTGTTGAGGTAGTCACGTAGCCTGGTGCCCAAATTACATATTTAACTACCTTTCTCCCTATAAGTGTCCTGGAAGTGTCCAGTAAACACCTGGAATTCCTTCTCATGCAAACGAAGCATCCCCAGTACCTTGGTATCAAACAATAATGTACGTTCACCCTGAAAACCCTTACTCATTCCCCAAGGTTTATATAGCCCTTATCACCCCTGAATAAAGAGAGCCATCACTGCAAAACATCTCAGAGAAGGCTCATTTCTCCCCAGCACTCAACAGAGTTCCTGTGGACCCACTCTGCCCAGACTACCCTCATTTCTTCCATTTCAGTTTGGTGAACAACAGTGCCTAAATACCCCGAAGGCAGAAGCAGAACTAGGTTGCTAATATCTTCTTTGCTGTCAACATCATCATCACTATCACCATCGCCATCTTTGTTACTGTCAACATCATAGCTCTGGTACACTGAGAGCTCAGTGTGTCAGGCATTGAATGTACTGGTTTATATTTAATACCTAGTTGAATGTTTGCAACATTATTTTAATTATGTATTGCCATCTTTTTTTAAAGAACATGTGCCATTTGCAGATTAAGGACCCTAAATAACTTGTTTAAGTAATCACAGCTTGTTGCTGGAATTGAGCCTAGGAGTATTGATCGTTAAGCCCCAATCTTACATTGCATCTAAAACTTCTCTTTGTGTTTAAGCATCAGTATTTCTGGAAAAAGCAGATATGGCATTTGACAATGGAGTAGGCAGGTGCTGTTTGGAGAATGAGGTGGATCGAGAAGTTGATTCATGAGCTGAACACATGGAAAGAGGGAGTTGGGGGAGGAAGTTAGGAAAATTGAGGAGGGGGAATACTATCCAGAGCACTGGTGTGGTGGTTTGTGTGAAAATGGCCTTCATGAGCTCAAATGTTTGATGGAAATATTGAGGGAGGATTAAGTGGTGTGGCCTTGTTGGAGGAGGTGTGTTGCTGGGGGTGAGCTTTGAAGTTTCAAAAGCCCATGCTGTCTTAGGGTTTTATTGCTATAAAGAGACACCATAGCCAAGACAACATTTAACTGGAGCTGGCTTACAGTGTCAGAGGTCCAGTCCATTATCATCATGGCAGAAAACATGGCAGCATCCAGGCAAACATGGTACTGGAGAAGCAGCGGCGAGTTCTACATTTTGATCCAACTGCAGTCAGGAGAGGACTGTTTCCCAGACAGCAAAGAGGAGGGCAGCAAAGCCCACTCTCAAGGGTGACATGTTTCCTCTAACAAGGCCACACCTCCTAATAGTGCCACTCCTTGGGCTGAGCATATTTAAGCCACCACACATGCCTTGCTAAATTAGCTCTCTTTCTGAACCATACATTTGGATCAGGCGTAAGCTCTCATCTGCCGCTCCAACATCATCCCTGCCTGCTTGCTTCCACAGTCCCTGCCATGACGATCGATCACGAACTATCTAGAACTGTAAGCCCCCAATTAAATGCTTTCTTTTGTAAGTTGCTTTGGCTGTTTTTTGCCACAGCAATAGAAAAGTAATAACTTGTCTTCCCTACTTGTCCTGAACATGTTCCTATACGTCTTTCAAATTCAACTGTCTGCCAGGCTGTCCAGAGCTGTAATGAACCACTACAAAGATGCTTTATTCTGTACAAGGAGATTCATAAGTATCATTAGCAGTTCTGCTCCAACTTCAGAGGCTTTGGACTGTCTTTGCTTTGCTGTCCTGACTTACTCAGGCTCAGACAATGACATATAAAGAGAAAAACAGATGCTTCTATTTCTTTTTTTTTAAAATAATTTATTTATTTATTTATTTATTTATTTATGAACATGAAATGCTTTTTTATAGCATGTTTTAGAAGGGGAGGGGGTAAGAGGGGCCAGGTGGTAGAAAAGTACAAAATCTTCTTGGCCTGTGCCTTGAAACATGTCATGGTCTATACGGTACACTGCCTTGAATTATGATCTACCTGCTGTTCTTCAGAAGATATGGTACACTGCTTGAGTTATGGTCTCCCTGCTATTCTTAAGATGATATGGTACACTGCTTTGAGTCTATCTGCAGTTGCTAAGCAGGATCTTGCAGTTGCCAAGCATCAGAGGGATGCTTCTATTTCTAAAACAGCTATAAACTTTTTCCTGGGAAAATTTCACTAAGGTATACGGTGTGTCATTATCCCAAATCCCTTTAAATCCTCCCAAGGTTCCCTAAACACTTCTCCCTCCCAACCCCTCTTTTATGTGTTCCATGTGTAACCCACTGAGTTCTATTAGTGCCACCATCATGTATATGAGTGTGGCATTATCCACTTGGACATAGTACAATGAAATTTCATGACATTCGTTTTGACACAAAGCCTTGCTATATGGTCCAGCCTGTTTTCAAACCTATGATGCTTCTGGCTCAGCCCACTAAATTATGAGATTGTGTGTACACTTGGCTTATACTATCACCTTGACATAATGATTACAAGACTTATATTGGTAGCCTGTCTCTCTCACCCAGATAAATATTTGAAATAAAAAGCATAATAAATGCTTATATTGAGGAGGGTGTTTAAACATTTTGATTTATTATTCTCAGAATATTTATCCTGTAAACTATAAAATAATTCCTGTAAACTATAAAATTTATGTATTTGAGTAGACTGGGACTGTTTTTCACCTACTTCAGCTCTAAACTTGAAATAAGATTTATGAGGCTGAGGAATAAACAGATTTATAATCTTAGACAGTGTAAGGTTTTAAAATTGCTTGGCAGAATATCTACTTTCCTCAAAGATCCTTTGGACTGTCTTTGCTTTGCTGTCCTGACTTACTCAGGCTCAGACAATGACATGTGAAAAGAAAAACAGATGCTTCTGTTTCTAAAGAGTTAGTTTAAAATATACTAAAAGTAATGGAGATTAATTTTAAGACAGAACTACTAAAAATGAAATTTTAGTAATAAAATCATTAGGACAAATAAAATCCCAGGGAACCGACACACCAATAGAAAGTACAAGTAAGACAAGATAATCAGAACTTAAGAGAAGACCTATCATGTAATTTGCTTACCATGACCAAGTGTGCTTCATTCCAAGTACACAAGGATGGATTGACACACATAATTCAATAAAAGTAATATATTGTGTTAATAGTTGCAAGTACAGAAATCATATGATGACCTCTATAGATGACGTAAATGTTACTGACATAGTCCAACATTGAGTGAAACTAGGACAGCTGTCCAACCTTAGATCCAGAAAGCATAAATCCTGCTAATGTGTGTAATATTGTAACCTTTATTAGTAGCCAATCCTTTCTATTTTCCAAACATTCTAGGATTCCCAAACCTTGACCCTTAAATAAAATGGGATAGTGAATGCAAGAAGAGCTTTCTGCTTCCAAGGTAGGGAAAGGGAGTTAGTGATGAGACAGCCTTTCTCTGATTTTCAGAAGTTAGAGGAAGCCTTCCTTAAGAGTGTTAAATAGACACTACGAGTGCACTCTGCCTCACCTAATCTTGCTTTCCTGGTGGATCAGGTAGATAGAGAAGTGGGGTAAACCCTTAATCCTCAATCTCAAATCCACTTCTTGCTAAAATGCTAACTAGTTAATTCCCGCTCATTCTCCTTTCTTAAAATTCCTAGAACAAATACTTTTCCTTATCTAACCCCAAATGATAGGTTTCTCATCTAGCATGGACTTCTGTTGATTTTACTAAATAAACACCTTAGCCAGACTATGGATTTTAGTGTTCACACTACTTCTCTCATAGAAGCAGACTGATGACTAATACAAATTGTCAACTTGAGAGAATCTAGTGTCACCAAAGAGACAAGCAAGTGGACATGGCTATGAGCCATGTGATAGAGTAGGTTAACTGAGGTTAGAAATTCCACCACACATGAGGACATCACTGTTCCATGGGCTGTAGATTTAGACATTAAAAGAACACAGTAAACTGAACACCAGCCTCATCGCTCTCTGCTTTCTGGCGCCATGACTTCTTAACCATGATGAACTATATTTTCTCAAATTGTAAACTTAAATAAACTATGCTCTGCTAAGTTGTTTCTTTTCTGGGATTTGTGCACGTCATCAAGAGAAAAATAACCAGCAAACAACAAGAAACAGGAGACGGCTCAAAAAAGATTGCTCAATATGATATTTGATCATGTCTACATTCAAACTGAGAAAGAATGTCTTTATGAGACAGGATTTTATCTCAGGACAAAATGGAGCATGCATGTGACAGGGGATGAGTATCATCACTATCTGTTTACAAAGGGGTTCATCAGGTAAAGGTGCTTTTTGCCAGGCTTGATGACTTGAGGTCAACCTCTTGTGGGGTAGTGAGAGAAACAACTACTGGAAGTTGTCCTTTGAACTACACGCATGACACGTACCACACACGTGCCCCCACCATACATAAATCCAATATGAATATAATAAGTTGAATTATTTCTTTCTCTTTTATCTTCTTATTCCTACTTTAATTAATCCATCTGAATGCGTTAGATGTTTTAAGGAAAATTGTAATGTCTCCTGGTTACTTGACTTGCTAATCTATAGAGATGAGGTATTACACAGTTTTTGCCCAAATTTAAAGAATGCATTGAAGTCTGGAAAGCATACACTCTTCTCAATTCTTTTCTGGAATTTCAATATTTTACTAATCAAGTTAATTTACTGGCTGTTCACTGGTGTTATGGAGTGTCTCCTTAGTTTTCCCCTCTACCACCCAAATGTATCTTTGTTGTTTATTTCAGTAAGATACATGTACAAATATTGTGGTCCATACCAATTCCATAAACACTAACATCTAAAACACAAATCAGAGATTATTCCAAATACTAGCATGAGCATATAGCTAAATTAGGCAGCTGTAAATTTGAATAAAAGAGATGATACCAGATAGAAAAACCCTCATTCCTCTTAGAATGACTGATTCTAGAGAATGTGTAGACATTAATCATTTCATGGGAATTTGGAGTAAAACATACGAGAGTGAACACAGGGAAGAGAGAGGGTCCCTTCATCAGTATCACACCTTCCCCAGTGCCTGGTTTCTGCGCTCCCCATGTGAGCAAGTCACAACAAATTGAGTTTCTTGCTCTTCTACCTTCCAGAATGATTCCCGGGAGGCCCACTTTGATCTCATTCCAACCAGAACACTGAGGAGATCAACAGGGCCATTATTCTGTAGCAGCTAAGAGAAGGAGAGAAAGCTGAGGCTCACAGAAACCAGAGAGTGGAACTCAGCATGGTGACGCAATCTTGCTAACTGGTTCATGGATAGCATAAAGGTTCCACCTATGAACCTTGAAGCCCATGCTTTCTTCAAACTAGCAAATGAGTGTCCTTGTGATTTATATTCTATCTCCATGCCCTCCTATGGTCACACACATGGCTGTGCAAAGCCTACACATACAGGATCATCTAGATGTCACCTGTTCATAGCAATAGGAGTGACTATTTTGGTTTGGGAGAAGATCTACAACCTTGACAGCTTCAGGGAATTGCGCCCAAACCCACAAACAGCACAAAGTAGGAAGAAGTTCTGCAATCCTAAGAGATAACATTCACAGAGTAGCTTAGATCTTGCATGCTTCTATTTATGCAGCTTTTCTGAATGACTGTATCTAGAAACGGAGAGCATATTGATGGCAAGGAAGGAATGGGGACAGAAGCAACAAAGGCATTGCTATTGAATGAAACATAAGGTCCTGTTGTGGTTCTGGTAGTGTTCAGTGACTTGAATAAACATTTAAAACAGATTTGTTTTTAAGTAAATAGCTAGTAGTAGTCATTTGCATAAGATTAATGTTTTAATTTATTTTAAAAACCATAATCTTTAGCTAACAGTCATAGCTATATGATTTATTTATTTACATAGTTTATTTGTTTATATATAGTTTATATATAGTCATGTAGAGTTTATTTGAAATATACTTGTCAAATTTTCGGGGCATTTATTGGAGGTTAGTACTGAAAACACACATATAAATAACATTATACAGGTAGAACAGTTTATGTGTATATGTATATTCATGCAATACAATTAATGAAAAAAAGATGCATGAATTTGAAGGAGAGTGGGGAAGGACGTATGGTAGGGAAGAAAGGGAAAAATAAATGTAACTATATTAGCATCTGAAAAAAAAAGCTAGAAAAATTTTGTTTTGGAAAACAAAGAAAATCCACCCTGCTAAACACATTTTTCTTTTTCTTCACTTTATGATAATATATAATACTATAAATCTTAAATTTCCATTAACTTCCCTGCATTAGAACATATTGGGCTTTGGTAAGCTAAAAAAGGAGTCAGGATGAGCAAACTTCATGCCAATAAACTTAAAATGTTTTATAGTACTGCAAGGAGTTTTATAGGAGAAGATACTGAAGATAAGGTCATCTTGATTTTTATGACTTGTGATGTGCCCAAATACACATAGCATTGTGCCATTCTCATAAGCCACTGCCATTAGTGTACATGCAGGGCACTGAATTTCGCTTAACTTCAAAGCCTGATGTTCAGAGAAAACCCTGGGGGAGCATAGGCCTTCCAAGTTTTAATCAGGTCCCAAGGATTATCCAAGTCATCAAGGCTCTTGGGTCATATTATCAAGTGGCTCTTTTGATATTAGTAGGTGCTACTAACTAATTTAGGGTTGGAGAAGGTATTCTGGGCAAAACCACATTAGAAATCACAATCTACAGCTCAGGTTCTTAGAGCTGGGAGGAGTGAAGGCTGAAGCAGAAAAAAACAAGCATTGAACAGGTCTCTTTCCCCCCTGCATGGTTATTCCCTAAAGTTAGTTGAAGCTATTGGCCTTGCATGAAAATAGGGCAGAAGAGTTAACTTTTTCCTTTCTTGGTGGGGATGTAAAATGGTGAGTGTTCAATTGTATGTAAGAAGCCCTGCTATTAGAAACCTCATTTAAGGGAGCCAGGGGGCCTTTCATGGGCTTCATCTCCTGTCCTCTGAGACCTTGACTGAGCTGAGGAGGGAGGTAGTCTGTCAAGGCAGAAATGAAGCAGAGAAAGTGGAGCAGAGATTCTGCAGAGCAAGAGAGTGGTCGGTAGCACGCTGAATCAAATGTTTTCCGTGTTTTCATATTCACGCTTGTACATCCTCTCAATGGTGTATGTGTAATGTAGACCAACGCAAGGGCCAAACATGTAGGACCAGAATTCATCTCTTCTATTGGACTAGAATTCATCTATTCTAATGGAGAGTCTGGCCCCCAGTCCCATCACACGTGGGTTTGCTTGTGACAGCTGGGATATTATCTCAATGACCCCATTTTCCCTATTCTCACAGCTATGACCCAAGGAGTGGTCTCAGAAAACAATTCTCCTGTGAAGGAGTTCATCCTGCTGGGCTTGACACAACAGCCAGAGATCCAGCTGCCCCTCTTCTTCCTCTTCTTGGGAATCTATGTGGTCTCTGTGGTGGGGAACCTGGGCTTGATTGTTCTGATTGTGTTGAACCCTCACCTGCACACCCCCATGTACTACTTTCTCTTCAACCTTTCCTTCACAGATCTCTGCTACTCCTCTGTCATCACCCCCAGAATGCTGGTGAATTTTGTGACGCAGAACATCATCTCTCACGCTGAGTGCATGACTCAGCTCTTTTTCTTTGCCTTCTTTGTTATTGATGAATGTTGTATTTTGACAGCAATGGCCTATGACAGATATGCTGCCATCTGTAAGCCCATGCTTTATAAAGTCATCATGTCCCATCAGGTCTGCTTTGTGCTGATGGTGGGTGGGTACACAGTAGGGTTTGTGGGTGCCATAGCCCACACATTGTGTATGCTGAGACTGACTTTCTGTGATGGTAACATCATCAATCACTACATGTGTGACATACCCCCTCTCCTGAAGCTCTCCTGCACAAGCACCTCCATCAATGAGCTGGTGGTTTTCATTGTTGTGGGTGTCAGTATAATAGTTCCCAGTCTCACCGTCTTTGTTTCTTATACCTTGATCCTCTCCAATATCCTCCGCATCCATTCTACAAAGGGCAGGTCCAAAGCCCTCAGCACCTGCAGCTCCCACATGATTGCGGTTTCTCTGTTTTTTGGGTCATCATCATTCATCTACTTTAAGTCTTCTCCTGTTGGGTCCGTGGATCATGATAAGATATCCACAGTGTTTTACACTGTGGTGGTTCCCATGATGAATCCCTTCATCTACAGCTTGAGGAATAAAGATGTTCAAATTGCACTGAGGAAGACTTTGAAGAAAAACTGTTCACTTAAGTAGAAGATGTTTTGATCTGCATAACGAGTCCTAGTATGGACCCATGTTTGATACATAAAGGATAGAAAGAAGAATCCATTATTGCAATAAAATGCAAATGACAAAGAAAACTGTCGCCCAACCATTTACATATTCATTAAATAAATTTCAATTAAGCACAGGAGATTTTGTTTGGGGTGGTTTTCTGGTTTTGAAAAGGGCGGAAGTATGTGGCATGACCCTCTCATTTTGATTTCTGGTTTCTTCTTACTTTATTCTTCAGGGAGGCCAATGATTTTCCTCGGATCCTAGTAAGTTGGAGCAGGCACTTGATAACATCTGGAACAGCCAGGCTAAAACAACTTGGGTTTTTATATCTTGGATGTGAAGACACAAACATAAGTGTTGAGGAAAAATTAGGTCTTCATTGGGAAGAAGTTGAACTACAACTGTTAAGCAGTTATTTGTAGAAGATTCGAGGTTCCCTCTAATTCATTCATACTTTGCATTTTCTCCTTCATTATTTTTATTGTTTCTTTGTCTCAGAATTTTAAGTGGTGCAAATGATGTATTTATAAATTAAGAAGCATAAGTTGAACATTTATCCTAAACTTGGATGATTTTAAAAATAAAAACAATATGGTGAAGAAGGCACTAATTACCTGTGGTCTCCAAAGTCTAATTGGTTACAGTAAGGTAGAGACCAGGCAAGGTCCAGGTGAGCAAGAAAATCCATCAGATGAAGAATAATTAGACAAAGATATATCTGAATATACAGGAGGAGTGCTGTGGCGTCCCCTCTGTAATAGAGATGGTACAGAAACTTACTATGTGTTTACTCTGAATTGCCTGGTCAAGACAGGCTGTGCTGGGGATGGGATGTGCAACCTGAGTTTGCTGACAGACCAGTCAGTAGAGATTTCCAGGGAGACTGAAGAACTGGACATATCATCAGATACAGGAACAATTTCGATGCTTTTGAGTCATGAGAAATACGTGATCGTGACTCTGGTATGGTAGACAAGAGGTAAGCACAGAAGAACTATATGGTGTAGAGAAAAATAATCAGGGGACACAGTTCACACATTTGGGTGTTGAAGGGGAAAATAGTAGTTTGCTTATTATCCTTTGTTTATGGAAGTGCTAAGGACTGAGCTGAAAGATTTTCGTACTAGACAATGTCCTTCTACATCCTGAGATCTTAATAAACGTAGTAAAATTCCAGGTGCTGCTAGGGCTTAGCTCTTCTTTGCTTTTATTTTTTGGTTCAACCACTGAACGTAAGCAGTCCTTGTGTCTGAACTTTCTAAATAGCCAGAATTACATCTTCTTCCCTCTTTCAAAATCCTGTCCGTGTTTATTTATCATCAGTCATGGCTATTTCAGAATCAGTTTTTCATTAAAGCTATGAGGCAACATACTGTATGGAACATAAAATTGCCATGAACCTCAGGAAGGGTGATGTTTCTTTGTTGATTCTGCATTGAAAAGAGATGAGTGAGAGACATATCAACTGAAACAGGAACACAAGGAAGGTGGAAATATCATTAATCCTATGTCTTTGCTTTTTCTATACAAGTGTCTACACTTGGAGAGACCACCAGATCTGGACCTAGGAAGTCTAGATTTGAGTAAAGATCCTAAGAGTTTTATTATTGGTCTTCTCTTAGTATTTGTGCTTTCATAATTAAGTGAAAATTTCCCTTATTTAGTAGTAATTATTTCATAAATGTGCACACAGGGATGTCTTGTAATCCCATTTAACAGGCACTTAGGAAATCCCATTCTAGAGTTGCAAAACATGTCTCTACTCATTGCTCTAAACCCGCAGTCATAATGGATCTCAGGATTAGCAGATACATGACCCTTAATAAAGTCACTTCCAAGTAGAGGTGATCATAGAAATGACATTGTCCCTGAAAGTGGTATGAAAATTTCTAGGGCTATCTTTTAGAATCAGAAGTAAGTTCACAAATGGTTAGTCCACATTGACTCAGTGCAAGTCATACTTAATATGAAAACACAAGCACAAAAGAACATCAATAACAAAGCTCATGGGACTTTGACTCAAATCTAGATTGCATGGGTACAAATCCGGTGGTCTTTCCAAGTGTAGATGCTTGTACCAAGAAAGCAAAAACACACAATGTCTCCAGCTGTCTTGTGTTCTTGTCTTAGTTGACACATCTCTCACTCGTCTTCTCTCATCAGTCATAATTGCTTAATTATGCAAATTCATCCTAGAAACATGTCTTCCCCAGTTAAACCTAAAATTCATGTCATCATCCCAAAGAAAGTTTGAAATTTTTAATTAGTAATTTCCATTTCCCCAAATATCCATTCTAATTAACTGGTTTCTCTGCCTTTTTCTTTCTTAAAGATTTTTTTATGTATATGAGTACACTGTAGCTGTCTTCAGACACACCAGAAGAGGGCATCAGGTCCCATTACAGATTGTTGTGAGCCACCATATGGTTGCTGGGAATTGAACTCAGGACCTCTGGAAGAGCAGTCAGTGCTCTTAACCACTGAGCTATCTCTCCAGTTTCCCTGCCTTTTAATGGTCAGTTTTATGTGCTTTCATGTGGTGAATGAATAGGTCAGACATACCGAGTGTCTAGAATCAGAGCTCTGGTCTAGGACTTGGATTACATCAGCATCTCAACATAGGAGAGTATTTATAGAGAGACCTGTAGGTAGGTGATAAGATAAAATGAAATCTTTAGCCTGGGTCCTGATTTAAACTGACCAGCGATCTTTTCAGGAGAGAAAACAAGAGCTGAGAAGGTTGCCCCATAGATAAATGGGTCGCTGGGCAAGTGTGAGATCCTGAGTTTGAATACCCTAAACCTATGTGAAAATGGACCTTGTAGCAAGCATCCATAGTCTTAGTGGTCCTAGGATGAGATATAACGCTGAGAATCTTTGGATATTCCTGAACCAGTGCCACAGGTAGCACTAAGTAACAAAGAGATCCTGTGTTTAAAAACTTGGAAAGATGAGCAATGCCTCTGGGTGTTTCTGTGTTTGACCTCCACAATTGTGCTGCAGGACATGTGTGTTCACACTCACACATACACACAGCCAACATAATATACATGAACACATGGAAAAATTGAAAGCATTTCTATTAGAATCAGGAACAAGCTAAATATATCCACTCTCTCTACTCCTTTTCAATGTAGCACTTGAAATCTTACCTAGCGCAATAAGACAGCTGCAGGAGATCAAGGAGATACAAACAGAAAAATAAAAAATCAAAATAATTTTATTTGTAGATGGTATGATTTTACACATAAGAAACTAAAAGCTAAAGACTCAATAAAAAAACACAACTGATAGAACACATTCAACAAAATAGTAGAATACAAATTTAATACAAAAACAAATATCCTTCCAATATTCTAACAACAAACATACTGAGAAAGAAGTAAGGGTAATAATCTCGTAAATAATAGCTTCAAAAATAATTTGGAATAGATACAACCAAAGGAGCTAAGTACTTGTGTAAGGAAATGTTACGACACAGCAGAAAGTAATGAAGACTCCAGAAAATGGAAAGACCATGCATGTTCATGGTTTACCACAACTAGTATTATGTAAATAGCCTTCCTACTAAAAGCATTCCACAGCCTCAGTGCAGTGCCATTCAAAATGAGAAATAAACCAATCTTGAATTTTATATGGAAACACGAAGTCACAGAATAGCCAAAGCAACTGTGAATAATAAAAGCAGTGCTGAAAGCGTTATGCTACCTGATTCCAAGTTATTCTGCAAAGGTATAGAACTAAAAGCAGCATGGCACTGGCATAAAAGCAGAACATACATATTGATAAACGTTTGAACTGAGGACCATATATAAATTAACATAACCACAACCACCCCATTTTTGACAGAGGCCAACAATATATATTGCAGGAAAAAAATAAATATCTACCATAAACAAATATTCAAATTGATCTCCATCTCTCATCTGCCACAAAACTCAACTCCAAATAGATTAAGACCCTCAACATAAGAAGATCTGATACTCTGAATTGGAAAGAAGAGAAAGTGGGGATGATATGTGAACTTGGAGGCACCAGAAAGGCCTCTTGGGCTGAGCAGGATTCTAGTAGTCCAGGTCTTAAAACCATTGATTGAGAAACAGAACTTATGAAACGAAAAGGGTTCTGTGTAGTAAAGGGTGCAATCACTTGAGTGATGAGAAGCTTACCAGATGGGAGTAAAATATATCCAATAAACATGCTACATCTAGATATAAAAAGATTTTAAAGCCTAAAGGTAAAAAAATATACTCCAATGATTAGACTAAAAGTAGCCTCATTGGTTCATATATTTGATTGCTTGGCACAACTACTTGGGAAGGATTAGGAGGTATTACACCTGTTAGGAGGAGGTGTCCTGCTGGGGTGGGCTTTGAGGATTCAAAAGTCCACAACATTCTTAGCTTTCTCAGCCTCCTTCTTGTGGGTCAAGATGTAAGCTCACATCCACTGCTTCAGCACCATGCCTGCCTGCTTGCTGCCATGTTCCCCGCCGTGATGGTCATGGACTTACCACTGAAATTTTAAGTCCCCAATAAAAACTTTGTTTTAAAACTTGCCTTGGTCATGGTGTTCCTTCTCAGCAACTGGAAAGTAACTTAGACAAAAACAAATAACCAATGAAGATTAGAGAAAGGAATGAAACAAAGTTCTCAAAAGGTGAAATATAAATGGTTGAGAAATATTTTTAAATGATCAGCATTTTAAACTCTATCACACAGACATAGATTAAAAGCACAGTGAGATTTTATATTAAAGACAAAACCAGTGACAGTAAGTGGTGATATAGATATGAGAAAAGGAACACTTGTTCACTGAGGGAATGAAAACTAGTGCAGATACTATAGCAATCAATATTGGTCTACCATATAATATAGCTATACCATTCTTTGGCATGTACCTAGAAGACTCTCTATCCTAATATAGAGAAATTTCCTTGATCATATTCATATCTATTCACAAATGTCAGCAAATGGATAAAGCACAGATGTCCACCAACTGATGACTGGATAATGAAAATGTGGTAGAGTTATACAAAGGAATATTACTCAGCTGTTAAGAAAATTCCTAGAAATAATCATTCTGAGGCAACCTCTTGTTGCATGTTATTACATATATAGGTCTTTAGACATGTGCATTTAAGTTGGTGTACTTATGGAGGTAGGAGTCACATGATTAGGCTTTGGTGAGTGAGAGGAGGGAACACAGGAAATACAAAGGGGGAAAGGAGAACAATGGAATAAGAAGGACTTGGTGTGGTGGATGATAGGAAGACAAGATAGAAGTAGGGTTGTGAGGAGGAACAGCTAACGTTGAGGACATTTGAGAAAATCATGTGGAAACTTCCCACTTGAAAAGCTTACTAAAGTATGTCACAGAGTGTCCTGGCCAGCAGGGCATTAAACAGGGGTCCAGGGAGATCACCTGAAAGAGAAAGTGGGGAACAGGCCGACGCAAGGACGGCGATCTGTCTATAGTCTGATCAAATTGCCATTTTTACTTTTCACACACAGGTTATATACACAAAAAGGCAGGATGTGGGGAAGGGGATGACCCAAGACTTTGTGTTAGCATGCTTGTATGTCAGGCCTATTGCTGATTTTAGGCCTACGGCTGATTTTAGGCCTTCAGTGTATAAGCAGGGCTGCCCCTGACAACAGACTTATGTAAAAATAGTTTAAATAACCCTGCAATGGTGGAACAATGTTACTCCTAATCATTATAGGCTATGAAACTGCACAGTTCTGGAATGGACTACCAATTTTGATGTTGCCAGTCAGTGGCATACTGTATAACACCAAATATTTCACTTTATTGCCATTTGCTCTTGGCCACTCTCTAGAACTGGATGATGGACCCCTATTGTTGGAAACATCAAATACTTAAGCCATTAAATATAGAGAAATCAGGCTGGTTCTGAGCTGGAAGTCTTGTCTCTACTGGCTGGTTTTTATAATACTGGAAGGTACTACATACACTATTGGAGGAGAAAACTAGTTATTAGTACTAGTTAACTCTGAACTGTGAACTATAGTAACAATTAGTTTTGTGGGATATACCACAACTGGAGCAATAGTGATGGATATTCTAGGAGAAGCCAGTCATTTCCTGGTTTGATTTAGGATCTCTTTCACAAGATGAAACTCGTGTCTGACACTATTATCAGAGCCAAGAACCTGTGTCTGGCTAGGTCATCTGTGGAATATGATATCACTATAATTCTGCCAAATGTACACAATATTAAACTGACTCTTAATAAATTGTCATTATACTCATATATTAGGTCACCCTTCAACTTTCATTATAACAGCTTCTTTCACCAACAGTGATGAACACAGCAACTGATAACTGACCAGCATGTGGACGTTTGGAGACTGCAGATTACTCAGTTCTGAATGGTTCCTCTACATCATACTCTGTCTCCTTCCAAGTCTTTGGGATCATAATGGAAGAAGGAATTGAGACACTGTAAAATACAGAGGTAGGTAGTAGATGGGTCCAACCAATCTGTGTTTTCAGGACACAACGGAACTGCTGTCCTTATGAACTGATAGTGGTCATGTCAACATGCATAAGTCTTATACAAAGTCAAGCCAGAAATATCCCAGCATGGATAATTTGGGGGCGGGGGTGAAGTTCTGCCCTAGCAGAGGAGCTATTTGAAATTTCTGGCTCCTGGGGAAGAGAGTCATTTTTCTTTAAGACTTTGGCTCCTGAGAGACTACATATTCTGGTAGACGGCTGTGCAATCATACACATACTGGATGAGCTGAATGTCTTAAATGAGGAAAAGAAAACACACGAAATATGGAAGGTTAATGATGGGAGGCTTGATAAAGAATTGTAGTAAACTTGATTTAAAGACAATAAACAAATGAAACTACTTAAAGCTTTAAAAGTAAAAACATAAAATGGTACAATTTTAAGTTGAAAAATATTGCGGTGACAAAAAATCTTACACAAAAATATACAACTTCAATATGGCCATTTTTTATTATTGTAGCAAGTATATGATAGTAAATATACTATAAATGCCAAAAAAAAGAGAGCCAAACAGAACTGAACCAAACAATACCCAAAGAATGATGAATGTGGAAATAGGAGTTGTAGGGACGAAGGATGCGTTGTAGATGGGGAAGAAGATCAGAGGAAGGGGTTCATATGAAACAACTACAGTACATGAACAAAATCAACTTAAACATATATGATGACTGAGACGGTGGGAGAAGTCTGGAGACGATCCTTGGTGGATAAAAGTGTTTACCAATCCAAACGATCACCACTCAGAATAAAGCATTTGAAGAGCCTGGGATGTTGGTCCTGCCTCTGCTACTTACGTAGTATTGATCAAGCTCTAACTGCCGTGAGAACCTGAGATTCTCATATGTCAAATATCAGTTAATGACTCTGAGTGTTTGATGACCAGATGACTTGTTCAAAACAAAACAGAGTGAAAATATTCAGTTCACGTGCTTTATTAATGGTTATTAAAATTAAAAAATATTGTTTCTTTCATTTTTTTTTCTTTTTAAAAATAAAACTTTAAAAGACTGTCAAGCAAGCCATGCAGGAGGAACGATGAACGGCTTTAGAACTCGTGGGAAGAGAATCATAGGTTAGCACAGTCACAACGGAGGCACCTTGGTTAAGGCATGGCCCTGAGGACTGAGTGTCCTGAGGACTTCATGCTGTTATGGAGTTCTGCTCTGTTTGCTGCCCTCACTTCCCTCTTAATCTAAGAATTGTAGGAAAACTCTCCTAAGGGGGATCCCAGACCCTTACTGGGCAGTATCTCTGGCACTTACAACAATGGTGCTCTACCTCTTTCAGGCATTGCTGCTGGAGCAGATTAATGATTCAGTCACAGCCCTAGGAAAGAACTTAGAGACATAGCTTGTCATCCATGACCGCCGTCCTTAGAAAGCATTCGGAAAAATAAAATTGTTAGTGAAGCTAGGTTAAGATTATTTTGCTACTGTCTTTGATGTAGAAACTCTTAGGGAACAATTTAAAGTTCAGAAAGTCACACTCTTAATAATTAAGCTAGTTGGCTTTTTTTTTTTATGGTCAGAGAACAAGAACAATGGCAGCACTGGCTGACGTGACTCTCCCTGAGGCTGGACTGGTGATAATTGATTTCTTATACCTATTTTTGTCCTCTGCTTCCTGATATGATTTAATAAGAATTGTTGACGAGTAAATATGTACTCTGAGGATTTAAAGTAGGTACAACTGATTTTTTATGTAAAAGTTTAGATTTGTGATTCTTTTTAAGATTCTTACAAGGCTGAGTAATACTCCATTGTGTAAATATACCACATTTTAATAGAGTATTACTCAGCTATTAAAAACAATGAATTCGAGAGGTTCCTAGGTAAATGGATGGAACTAGAAATTATCATCCTGAGTGAGGTAAGCCAATCACAGAAGAACACACATGGTATTCACTCACTGATTATTGGACATTAGCTCAGAACCTTGAAATGCCCAAGATGCAACTCACAGGCCACATGAAGCCCATAAAGAAGGAAGACCAAGTGGGGGTGATTCTGTCCTTCTTAGAAGGAGCAACAAAATATTCAAGGGAGCAAATATGGAGACAAAGTGAGGGACAGAAACTGAAGGAGGGGCCGTCTGAAGACCTTTCCACCTGAGTATCCATCCCATGTGCAGTCACCAAAGGTAGATGCTGATGTGGAAGTCAGGAAGTGCATGCTGATAAGAGCCTGATATGGATGTCTCCTAAGAGGTCTTCAAGAGTCTGACATATTCAGAGGCAGATGCTCACAACTAGCCATTGAACTGATCATGGGGTTCTCAATAGAGGAGTTAGAGTGAAGACTGAAGGAGCTGAAAGGATTTGCGGCACCATGAGGAGAGCAACAATACCAACCAACCAGAGTTCCCAGGGTCTAAACCACCAGCCTGGGAGCACTTAGCGGGGGATCCAGGGCTTCAGCTGAATATGTAAGAGTGGAGGGCCCTGCTGGGCATAGGTGGAAGAAGAGAACCTTGACCTCATGAAGGCTGGATGCCCCAGGGGGTGGGAAGTTTGAGGGTGGGGAGGTGGGAGTGGGGGAGTAGATAGAGGTTACATCTACAGAGAAGAAGGAGGAGGGGTGAGGGGATTGGGGGTTCCGGGGTGGGTGGGGGATGGGGTAAGGGGACAACATAGGAATTGTAAATAAAACATCCAATAAAAAAAAGGAAAAAGAAAAAAAAGATTCTTACAAGGCTACTTAAAAGATAAATAGTAAAATAATTAATCCTTTCTTTGTAACTGCACCCTGCTGCTTGCCAGTAAGAGGAACTGGCTGAGAAACTACCTCGCTTACATGTTGTTAACCTATAACAGGTTGCTTAGTTGTGCGTTTTCATATGTGGGTTCTTTGGAATAATTTGCTTTCTTTAGCTGTACTATGTAATGTCATTTCTTGTAAAGGTGTTGGGGGACATACTATTTTTTTTCATAGCCATTCACTAGAAGAAAACTAAAATATAACCACATTGCAGTTTTATACTGCTTGAAAGATTTTGTTGGAATATATAAGCCATAGGAAAAAGAATAAAGTCATTAGAACATTGTTTCTTCCATCCGTCAACTACGTGTATGTCTGTACATATGTAAAGTTTGTGTGAAAGTATGTTGGACATTCTTTCTTCCACTCATCAACTATGTGTACATATGTATATATGCATATACGTGTACATCTGTAAATGTGTAAAATTTGTGTGAGAATGTGTTGAAACTCTGTTCTAGCCATCAAATTTGTATGTATGTATATATGTAAAGCTTGTGTAGGTATGTGTTGGAGCTCCATCTACCAACTGTATGTATTTATGTATATGTGTATATGTGTATATGTATATCTGTATATATGTGCATATATGTATATGTATGTATATATGTATATATGTTTATATATATGTACATATTGTGTATATATGTATATATGTATATATGTATGTATATATGCATATATATGTATGAAACGCTTAAAGCCTGCTTGTTGGCACTTTCTTCTATCCACCCACCAAGCATATGTATATATGTGAAATGCTTGGACCTGCTTGTTGGAGCTTTGTTCCAGCCATCCACCTTGTGAATATGTGCATGTCTGTCGGTCCATTTGCCTATATGTTATTTGTATGTGTAAAGTTGCTGGAGCTTGTCTTTGCTTCAACCATTCTGTGCATGTGAGTAAATGTTTGATCCCCCCCTTTTTCTTCTCTAACTAATGGCTGCCATAGGCAGCAGCTCACATTGGTATACGGACCGACCTCAGTCAGTGGCTCTCAGCACTGACCCCCACTGGCTGCCTGCCTTGGTTAACCTTGAGATATCAAAGCTGATCTTGGCAAAAAACCCCTATATTTTGTTTTATGAATTGCATATTTAGTCTTCTCTTTTGAGTTAATGTTTAATGATATTGGATCTTTAAGAATCTGTTTAATTAAATAAATCTGTTCATGTAAATTCAGTCTAATATGAATTGCTTTTTTTGGTTGATTCATTTAATGTTAACATTAAAGAAATGTATGAAGTTAAAGTATCAACGTTAATAATTGTGACATGTATATTCCTGGAAAACCACAACCACATTTAAGATGTATCAGCAGAGTAACTAACCTTAATGCATGTCTAAGATTTAAATTTTATTTTAACCTATCTCTAAAAAAAATAATAAAAATGCGCACACCTAGATTTTAAAACAAATAAAATTTGAAAGTTATTCCACAGGCTGGGAAGGCATTGGATATAACACAGTGGGTGAGTGGTTAATTCAAAGGCAAATCAAGGACAGTATGTTTGGAAATTAAAATATAAACAACAGCGACAACAAAAGATCCCCAATATTGGTTAAAAGTAAGCAGAGGTTTAAATATCTGCACATCTGCAGACTATCCCTCTGTCTTTGGAATCACCAAAGCAAAAATGCAAGTGCGAGAACGGAAACAATTTTTAAAGCTTGCATGTATTAAAATTTCTCAAAGTTGAACGGCATAAGCTCAACAGCCGCCAAACTTAGTTATTCACCACCAGAAGAATGGATGATGAAAACCTGCCACATACATAAAATGGAACACTATTCAACCCTAAGGAAGAATGGAATAACAACATTATCTCCAAGGGAATCTCCTTCCATTACAAGGTGCTAGAAAAATCTTGCGTTTGACTACAGCATTATACATTTTAATAATATACCTGTTAAAATGCGACCTCATTATAGCTTCTTTACAGTCTGTGCTTTTCTTTTTACTATGTTTTGGGTGTATTTTAATTTAGATGGAAAATATTAGTAATGAGGACATGAATTAGAACGGACATAAGTGCAGACTGGATGTAAATTTGACCCGAATTCTATGTGAAAGAATATTCTTAAAGAAATGATATTTTATTTAGTCACAATGCTGCCAGCCAAGAGCAGGAACTCAGTCACTTCTAGATCCTCCCATTATTTAAAGTATAGCTTGAAAACAATGACCACGTATTTATCATTGGAGGCAGTGGCTGCTACTCAGTTACTAGCATCATAATTTCTTTCATATGCTCTGCCTTCTAGAGTATTGCAAAATTCTGAATATGAGCTATTTAATGTGAAAGAGAAAATCAATTTTCCTTCCCAGCAATGTTATTTAGCTTCCTTTTCATGTCTTGGGATAGCCAAATGTTAAGAATATTTAGCCACTCTCACAGGAAAACCTTTCCAGTAAATCGTCCTAGGAAATATTTTCTCTTGTAAGTTTGTGTTTGCTATTGTTATATTGCCTGTTCATTGGAAAGACGTTCTGATATCATTAAGCATTGGTCACTTACTGGCTGTGTTGTAGGGAGGCAGGTTAAATGATTATTTTAAACAGTTATCTTCCTTTTATCTAGTCTTTTAAATAGTTTTTATTAATACAAATTAGTTCTCTAACCCTCTTTTACATTCAAAATTTAATTATAGTTACAGTAGCACGATTAATTAATTCCATGCTTCCTTAATATAATAATAAACACAAGGTACAAAAATTTGATAGAAAAATTGTATTAAATAATTCTCATTTCCTAAACTATTGGAAAACCAATATTGTTATTTGGCGAGCTTGCTATGAAGAATGTATTTGCGTTTTGTTTCATTTGTACATGCTATTTGTACATATATACAGGATGGAATATATATTTTATTAACCTAAATGTTTTCTCAAGTAGTGTTCTTTTTTGCAACACTTAACATATAAAAGTTCTTACAGTTCTTACAATCTTGATATGTACCCAAAATATGTAATAATTCAAGACAAGGTATCTGTCAACACAGTTATAACAGCTTATAATAAGCCTATGGCATGAGCCATTTATAGAGGAAGAGAAGAACTCAAGAGATGGAAAGATTCTTTCTGGGTAGACAAGTATAAAAGTGTTAAGGCAGAAGATGAAAGGTAAAACTTCATAACTGGCGCTGTGAGATTAGTTTTCTATAAATCATTGTTGCATTTCCAGGAAGCAATTGTTTAAGAGGACCGAGGAAGGTGTTTGATCCAGGGCTTGTTTTGGCACTGCCTTCACTCTGTATTCAGTCTGTGTCGTAGCCTGCTTTGGTGGGAATGATGAAATTGTTCTTGTTACATTAACGCTACAGTTGTATCAGTAACTGGCAGATGCTGGAGTAAGAGAGAATACAATTGCTACTCGTTAACTGCATTGTGTCTGTTGTCACGTTTCCTATAAACTGCCCGTTTCCAGGAGCTTTAGATTAAGATACTATATTTGTAGAGGAGTAGCCACAATTCAAAGACTAGGAAATCTTGACTATAAAATCTACAATGGTTTTAGACTTCTATGTACTTCCTAAATAATGAGGGGCAGGTTTGATTATCTGTAAGGTACTGTCACATAACAGAAATGTGTGATCTTTGAAACCATCTAAAGCATGAAGTTTTAGCTTCAGCTATTAAATTTGCAGTCTTGAGGGAGGTTTTTTTTTATTTTTTAATTTTTACTTGTTCCAGTGTAGGTCATAGTTTCCCCATCTTCAGGTATAATGTTCATTGAAATATACTGATATAGCTAATATAGTCATCACACTACCTTGAGGAAATGTATTTGACAGTGGATAATAATGTATTATTTAGGGTTTTCTGGGAGAAGATAACAGATAGAATGAATACATATTAAATTGGGTTTTATTAGATTGGCTTCCATGGTACGTTTTTTTGTACTTCAACGATGGCTAACTCACACTGGGAAGGTGAAGAATTCTGTAGATGCTTAGTTCATGAGGCCAGAGTTCTCATCAGTCTTAATCTAACTCTAGTTCTGGAAGATTCTTAAAGAGCTACTGATCTCCAGCCTACTTTAGAAACTTGAAAAGCCAAGTTCTAATATTAGCAAAGGAATATAGCATTGGCAGCAACAGAGTAGATGAGCTTGCTAGCAAACGTAAAGGCAAGGAGGCAAAAATCAATGCTTCCAGTCTTTTCTCTATGTCCTTTCATCTGGGATGCCATCGGAAAGGTAATGGTTAAGAATGGATCTTTCTACTTTATGTAATTTGGTCAATAAATCCCCCAAAGTTGTGCCTGTCAGCTTGTGGGTTAATTGACTCCATATCCAGTCAAGTTGATGGCCAAGATTATCCATCATAGTTACTACTTTCATTCTAATGTATATTCAGTTATTTTCCTTCATAAATAGGCCTATAATAGCATCTTTGAATTTCCAAGACTTTCTTCATCCATTGAAACACATTTACCCTTTTATGTTTATTGTATTGTGTTAGTTTATTAACTTGTCATATCACAAGTTATTTTCCTTTGCTATAGGACATAATCTAAGGAGTGGTTTGCTTGAGATTATTCATACAGAATAACAGAACAATTAAAGTGATAAAGTGCAGTGGGCATAACATGTTTGGCTTTACTTTCAAGGAACATTTATCTAAAGGTTAGGATAAGTCTCTCATCCTGGAAGACATCAGAGTCCCTCCCACCGTATCGCAAACTACTTTAAGCAGAATAGTGATGGATTTGTCACTTCATTATCTAGAAAATTCTGTTCTTATGGTTGTTCACCAACATAAATAGCAAATATATAATAGCCAGTTATCTCATTCAGACCTCCCAAAATTCTATATGGAAATTATTTTAAACGTTTTTTTTCTTAAACTGTCGCTATAGGTATAAGATTTTACAAAATGTTGTATTTATTGACTAGGGAATTCAGAGTTTGGGATCTGAATGTGTCTCAGCCCCATGTTTGTTAACTCTTCCTGTGAGTATAGGTTTAGGTATCATTACCTGGAATGGGAAAATATAAGGTCTCAACTTTCTAAGTGATGTCAGAGAAGCCACATTGATAACTGGAGTTTTAAGTTTATCATAATAAAACTTAGTCTCTTCTCTTTAACCAGATGATAAGTGGCAATAATTTGGACCATGTATTTTTGCTTTAAGAATTCATAATGGACATATAGTGAATACAATTACTTCACAAAAAATATTAAAACAAGTATTTCAACAGTATTTTTTTCATACCCCTGAGCTTAAGTGTAGAATATACTAGAAAAGTCGCCTCTCTTGTCTGCATTTTGTGGATGAAGTGTTTGTTATGGAGATACAGAAGCAGACGAAAGAGAAGAACATGTGGCCCAGTTGACACTCAGTACTTTCCTCCTCAAAGTAGGATCTGAGTGGTGGTCATCCTGGCAGGCAAGATACACAGATACAGTTTCAGATTAGGGGGCTGGGCTGCTTGCTGGAGACTCTCGGGAGCTACACACCAACCGTCTCAGAGCCCGCTTGACTTCCTTGTTTCTTAGGGTATAGATGAAAGGATTGAGCATCGGAGTGACTATTGTATAGAAGACGGCTGGTGCTCCCGCTCCTGAGCCAGTGGAGCTAGGCTGTAGGTAGATGCAGACCGGGGGCATGTAGTACAGGAATACCACTGTGAGATGCGCTGTGCATGTGGAGAAGGCTCGCTGCCGCCCCTCCGCGGTGCGAATGCGCAGCACCGCAGCCACAATGAAGACATAGGAGATGACGATGAGAATGAGGCAGCCTGCAGCCACCACACCAATGTTTGCAAGCATGACCAGCTCGTTGATGGTGGTGTCCTCACAGGCCAGCTTCAGTACTGGAGGGATGTCACAGAAGAAGTAAGCAATATGCTGCAGTCCACAGTACTGCAGGTGGAAGGTTAGGGAAGTGTGAATCGCAGAGTGCATAGCACCTATGGCCCATGTGCTCCCAGCCAGCCCTGCACACACCCGCTTGTTCATAACCACTGGGTAGTGCAGGGGCTGACAGATAGCTAGGTACCGGTCATAGGCCATGACTGTGTATAAAAAGCACTCAGTGCTAGCCAGGAAGTGGAAGCTATAAAGTTGTAGGGCACAGCCCTGGAAGGAAATCACCTTTCCATCCAAGGTCAGCAGGCCTGCCATGACCTTGGGCACTGTGACTGTAGACAGACATGCATCAAGGAAGGAGAGGTGGCCCAGGAAGTGGTACATAGGGGAGCGGAGATGAGGGTCAGAGCCCACAGTAAGGAGAATGAGGAGATTGCCACTCACAGTGATGCTGTAGATGAGGAGAAAAAGGAGGAAGAAGAGGCCAGGGTGCTCGGCCGTGTACATCAGACCCTCCAGGAAGAAGTTGCTCACCAAAGACTGGTTAAGATACTGTATCTTCTCAACCATCTTCTCATTCTCTGCTCAATAAAGCTGACTGTAGGAGAATAAAGAGCTATCCTTTTCCTTCAAACGTATTTATTGTTTGGTGCATCCCATCTGGGCCTTGTCTCACAAGGTAAAAAATTAACAGGTTCAATTCAACTTTCTTCTACACTTGTGTTTCCAGAACGCTCCTTGCAAAACTGAAGTTCTGAAGGCACGACCTGAAGTCTTGGATACATAATGGACTGTAAGGATTGTCTGTAGAAATACGGTTTCTAAATTAATTATGTAAACACAGTGTAGATTCTGGTGTTGTTGAGAAAACGATTTTGGCATATTCTTCAGAGTGGCGACACTCCTGCTTCCTCTTTTCCTCTGCTGTGCTTTACATGCACTCAGCACACTTAATTGCTATTTACCATTTGGGAATTGCATCCATCTCTGGACTTGCCTAGAACCAGAGGGCTATTACATCAGCCAGGAATAGATCCTCCCACCCATTTCTCATCAGAGGGACATCTTTGGGATTTAAGCTACCCACAACCCTCAAGAGTATGACGATGAAGCCCCCCCAGAGGACAGACTATGTAATTATCCCAACTATTTGTTGAATAGAATTTATGTTCTCTCTACCACACTTTTCTTACACTTTTGGGAGTTTGTTTTCCCTTATCTTTCTTGGTGTTCCTTTCTACTAGTTCAGAACTGAAATTTCAGAGTTCTCTTTGATACAAATCTTGTACACTAGATTCTGCATTATGTGAATATCTCTTTCCATGACTCACCTACAGTGTCTTCAGTTCCCACACATTTTTCCTAAGGTTAATTGTGGGTTGGAATCCTATGTGATATCTCTTACTTCCTAATGATCCAACAATTACATACTGTCTGTCTCAGCTTTCTGAAAATACCCTGTCTGTGACCCTTTACTGTTGGTGCATTGTTCTGTGACATTCAAAAATACTGATGTGTCTTTCCCATCAGAAAGATATCTTCTGCAGTCCTTCTATCCAGATGTGCTCCTTGGCTTAATTTTTTTTCTGCTGTAATTTTTCTCCATTGTAATTGTGGCATTTTCCTTTTAAATGAACAGAACAGTTTCAACATTCATTTATTCTGCAGGATAAATATGAAATTTTAATTTCCCAGAGATCCACTGATATACATTTTTCTTCATACTGATTTAGAAATTCCTGAAACCTAATGGAAAATAAAACTTTCCCATAATGCTTTGCCTTGGGTGGTTTGATTCATCCATGTTAGTGTCATGTTTTCTTAAGAAGAACACAGGGATAGAGTTTTACACCTTCCCTACTCCCTGACAGTTTGGAAATAGAACCATGGAAATAAGGAACTGCAGTTTTGGGATTTTTAAGAACTTCTGTTTGAAGTCCCCTGTTGACCCTTTATCAGCTGAATGAAACAGATGGTGACAGTTGATGTCTCTGTTGCTTTTCCTTTCCTTGAGTTTAAAATATAGATATTATCAGTATTATTAAATTCTTTGGATACCATGTAACATAGGACCTTAAATTCTTTATATCTCATATTCATCCAAGACTTGATAATTGTTTTTATGTTTCTGATAAAAAGCTATAAAGCCTCTGCTTGGCCAAGCTCAGAAAAGTGATCTCTATTTCTGGAGTGCTCTGACACCAGTGTTGGATAGGCTTCTGGACTTCAGTTTTATTTACATGTTTTGGGTAACTATGAATGATGCTTCAAACACTGGAATTTAGATTTTCTTGTTCCACAATCACTGGAATGAGTATGACTAAAATTAAGATCAAGAGCCAGCACGATGACCCAAAGAATAAAGGTGCCTGTTGGCTAATCTGACAACTTGAATTTGATTGCCAGGAGCCATATGGTAGAAAGTGAGATGAATTCCTGCTCAAGTTGTCCTCTGACCTCTAAACATAAACCATGGCACACATGTTCCCTCCGTGTACTTATACACAAAACAAGTAAATAAATGAATGCAATGAAAATTTAGAAAATCAGATAAAGAGTAACAAGTATATTAGATATGAAGAAATTGAAATACACACACACACACACACACACACACACACACACACAAAATGGGACTGCGATATGGACAACCAGGTATGTAAAACTGCCTGGCTCTTTCTTAGTTAAAAATGATTTAATCTACTGAAGTCAACATTTTTTTCTCTCCTTGGAATCTCTACAGGTTAAATGAAACTTATGTTCCTGCAAACTCTTTCAGGAAAATGCTTGTGGTAGTTTTTTTTTTTTTTGTAACCGTCAAATCCTAGAAACAAGTTTGTTGCACATCAAGCGGTGAATGAATAGACACAACATGTATCATAGCTAAATATTAACAGAACATAAAATTATTGGAGTACCTAAAATATAGCCAGAAATAAATCCTATATACCATGATTCCATGCTTATGACTATGCTGAAATAAACAGTTTATAACAAAAGAAAATAGGGAAGCGGATGCCTGAAATGAAGATATTAGTATAAGAAGCCATAAATGTCTTTCTCAAGTTGTAGAAATATTCTACCACTCAGTTGTGGCAATAGCTTGATAATATGTTGATGTACTAGCAATCATTGAATTGTCCCTGGTAAGCAGAGTGATTTTATTAGTTACAAATAATACTCAGGCAGCTCTTTAGAAGGCAATAGAGAAATCTAGAAAAATTTGCTTAAGAAATCTAGGAAAATCATTGCTCAAGATGGTAATAAACCACTTAATATTTTCTACTTTAAAACATATTTAATGTAAATTATTAAATCATATGAACCAAATAAAGTAAAAAAAGAACTCACCTTTATATTGACCCAACTTCTTTAAATGTTTATGACTCCCAAGTAGATTTTGTGATGAAAAGATAAAAATTGGGTGGTTTTGTTCATTATTATCCCTGAAAGTGCTACCCTGTTTTTTTTTTTTTTTTTAAAAAAAAAACAACCCAAATCATAAATGATGTTAGTGTATTGTGTTTATAGTCATATGTTCAATGTTTTGGGGAAGACATGTTTCGACATTAATCTTGTCAAATTCTCCTACACACTGGTTCAGATTCTATAAATAACTGCCTACTAATACACATTTATTCAAATATTCAATGATATCACTAGGTCTGTGTGATAAAATTAATGTCAGCTTTTTACCTGAACCAGTTGACATTTTCCAGTTTTTCTGTACTTACTTATGTCCTCACACAATGTTACTGTTTTATGTCCTGGACACCTCTCATGTTATCACTGTTACAACCCTAGTCTCAATGGCACCTCAAAAGTTCTTTTGATGGCAACTACACAGGAGAAAAGAGTCCTAAGAGCAGGTCAAGAGTCAGAGACACACTCGTTCCCAGATGAGGGCTTTTGTCTTGTCTACTGTAGCTTGTTTTTATCGTGTTTGGTTGCTGTCTTCTGAAGGGAGATAAAATGGGAGTGGGTATGGGGAAGCGGGAAGTTGAGGATGGACCTGAGATAAGTGGACAGAGGAAAACTGTGGTTGGATATATTGTATGAGAGAAGATTCCATGTTAAGTAAATTTTTTTTTTTAAATTGGAGACACCGTCATAAAACAAAGGTGGAAATTCTAGGTATACTCTACTTGCGGCTAGGGGCTTTTATTTCTAAGTCTTTTCTCTGTGCAAATAGGAAATACATGTATGAATATCACACTGTTGGCATATCCTTATTTATTTTTACTTCCCCAGCTATCACTATAATGAATGAAGTCTCTGCATTCATAAAGACCTAATCCAACAAAGATCTGTGTCCATAGTTCCAGGATCTAGGAAAGTCCCTACATATATTAACCTTGATCTTTGGCCTTTGTAGTTCTGCTTCTTGGTAACTGAAGTGTGAATCAGGATGTGATTTTGAGCACAAAAGACAAAACACTATGAGGATTGGGGCTGTGGGATTTAGGCCATGTAGATACTGGCCATCAGGGATGACTTGTTTTTATTTTTTCAGCTTAAATAAAATCTATCTCTCAACATATTATTTTATCTTTTAGCACGTGACTACTCACTTTTAAAGAAGCCAATAAAAATGAAACAAAATAAATTAAGATGAATGTAGCTTCCCCCAGTAAAGGTACCAGGGTAGCAACACACTAAACATCCTTAGGTGCTTGCAGTTATCTCCTGAGTTTCTATTCCATTCCATCATTTAATATGTATCAGATATTAGTATCACAGAGCCTTAAGTGTAGAAGTTTTAAGATGGATTTTGATGATCAGCACAGCTAGTTTTCTTCCAGACATTTTGAGTATTTGTGAACATACCTATATTATTCTTTTCTTACATCTGTTAATATAAAATAGGATATGGATTAATTAGCCAACAATGGTCTAACTTTTGGCTTATATGGTACTTTCAACACTATTACATTTTTTATTATGAGATATAATTCTGTTAAAATGTCTACGTAGTAATTTTTTTTTAAAGATTTATTTATTTATTTTATTTATGAATATACTGTCACTGTCTTCAGACATACCAGAAGAGGGCATCCAATCTCATTACGGATGGTTGTGAGCCACCATGTGGTTGCTGGGACTTGAACTCAGGACCTCTGGAAGAGCAGTCAGTGCTCTTAACCGCTGAGCCATCTCTCCAGCCCTACGTAGTAATTTTTAATTGAGATGAGTGATGCCAGTTAATTATTTGTAATTTATATATGCTGTTTTTATCTGCTTTGTTCTTCTTATTTTTAATTTTTGAGACATGGTTTTTTACTGGCTGACTGGGTACTTACTATAAAGCTCAGGCTGACCTCAAATTTGAGGCAATTCTTCTGCCCATACTTATTTTTCTTGAAGAGATATGTATGTGCTATGCAGCTTGTGTGGAAATCAGAGGACAGCGTCTGGGATGCATGTTTTTCCTTCCATTATGTGAGTCCTGGAGATAGAAATCAAGTCTACAAGCTTAGCAATAAGCGCCGTTCCCCACTGAATTTTCTAGTTATCCCAACAACAGTATGGCAAAGGATAGGAATGATGGCCATGATACAAAGGAAAGGGAAACTAGTATGTATGCTTCAGATAGGATGTAGAGAGCTTGTTGCTAGGAATGTAGTGTGGGGTGGCTGCTGTGAGGAAAAGTTCAGCAGTTTCTTAAAACATAAACACTGTGTTTCTATACACACAGGGTACCATGTTACACTCCGAAGACCCAAAGAAGCTAAACAAGATGGAAGCCCAAGTGAGGAAGCTAGAATCTCACTTAGAAAGGGGAATAAAATAGTCATAAGAAGAAGATGGAGGAAAGGAATTGGGAGAGAGAGGGGCTGGGGAGGGGAATGTGGGCGGGGTTCAGGATCTGGTATGGGGAAGGGCAGGAGAGTTGGCTAGATGGCCATGAAAATTAATGGAAATCTGCAACTGACAGTGGTGAGAAGGTGGGGGGCATCTCCAGGATAAGACAGAGGCCTAGAATAGAGGAAGGCATCCAAGAATCAAGGAGAATGATCTTAGCTATGACTCATTACATTGAGGATATGAAACCTGATGAGGCCATCTCCTGTAGCAAGGCAGGAACCCCAGTGGAGTGATAGAAACACCAATCCACCCATAAAACTTTCAACCCAAAATTTACCCTGTTTATAAGAAATGCAGACATGGGGGATGATCAGAGACTGAGGGATTGGCCAACCAATAACTGGCCCAACTTGAGACCCATTCCGTGGGCAAGCACCAATCCCTAACATGATTAATGGTACTCTGTTATGCTTGCAGACAGGTGCATGTTGTCCTCTGAGAGGCTCCACACAGCAGCTGACTCAGACAGATCCAGATGCCCACAGCCAAACAGTGGATGGAGCTTGGGGACTTTTAAGGAAGAATACGAGGAAGGATTGTGGCCCTGATGGGGACAAGAACTCCACAGGAAGACCAACAGCCAACTAACCTGAACCCTTGGGGATCTCAGAGTCTATATCAACAACCAAAGAACATACACAGGCTGGACCTAGGCCTCCTTATTCATATGTAGAAGATGTGCAGCTTGACCTTCCCTAAACAACTAGAATGGAGGCTATTCCAAAAGCTGTTGCCTGTACATAGAGTATGTTCTACTAGCTGGGCTGCCTTGTCTGGCCTCAGAGGGAGAGGGAGCATCTAGACTTGCAGAGACTCGATGTGCCAAGGAGTGGGGGGGATACCTGGGGAGCCCCACCTGCTCAGAGGAGCAGGAGAGGGGAGATGGGGGAAGGATTGTTGATGGGGGTGATCAAGAGGGGGCAATGAGCTGGATATAAAGTGAATAAGCAAAAAAAATAAATTAAATTAAAAAAAGAAAAAATAACCCTGAACTATATTCTGCTATAGTCACAGATCAGTGTTTGATTTGGTCATCATCAGAAAAGCTTCCTCTGGCATCAGATGGGAGCAGATGCTGGGTCCACATCCAGATATTATTATTATGTGGAGAGGTAGTCTAAATGGAATTTCTCTGTCAAACTGCTCCCTTCATATCTCAGGGAACCAAAGGGAAGTGGAAATAGAAAGAATATAAAAGCCAGAGGGAACGGAGGACTCCAGGAGAACTAGGCCCTCTGACCCAACTAGGCAAGGCTCAGAGCAATGTACAAAGACTGAATCAAGAAGCACAGAGACTACACAGGTCTGCACCAGATCTTCTGTGTATATACTATGGTTTTCAGTTTAGTGTTTCCTTCATCATCTTGTACACTTTCCATAAAACAGCAAGCACAGGGTCTACAGGGCTCTGCACCAGGTCCTTTGTGTATATATTACAGTTTTCAGTGTAGTGCTTTTATGGAGTTCCCCAGTGTGTGAATGAGTGGGTCTCTGACTTTTATGCTGACTCTTGGGGATCTTATCCTTCTGTTGGATTGCCTTGTCCAGCCTCAACATTATGGTTTTTGCTTTATCTTATTATATTTTGTCATGTTAAAAGTAAATATATAAGTAAGTAAATAAATGAAAACAAGTTGTCCAGAGTCAACAAAATACAGAGAAACATTCTAAGAGATAAGTAGATAAATAAAATGTGGCAATTGTGTGCATTACAGAATACCTCACAGTTATAAAAATACTGATATAATGACATGTTGTAGCTGGTCTTTGCTACTTTGTTATTCTCCTTTTTCCCCACACTTTACCCCTGGTTCCAACCCCTGTCAGTATATAGGAAAGAAAGATGGAAAGAGGGAGAGAGAGAGAGAGAGAGAGAGAGAGAGAGAGAGAGAGAGAGAGAGAGAGAAAGAGAGACAGAGACAGAGAGATAGAGACAGAGAGAGACAGAGACAGAGAGACAAAGACAGAGAGAGAGAGAGAGAGAGAGAGAGAGAGAGAGATCCCTGAATCTAATTTCTTTCCTTTTGTTTCTTCTTTGAGCACAAATACTAACAAACAGCAACTAACCCCCACCCTACCAATGACCAACAACCATCAACCCTGCCTCTTGGTCTCCTAGCATTTATAAATGCTCTGAAAAGTTCCCAGCATTCTAAACATCACACAGTTGTAGAAATTATCTGCAGGTGGTAAAAACATGCCTCTGCTAGAGCCTGGGGCAAGTCATAATCAGCTGCTGTGGACAGTCCGAAGCAGCCCCATATCTCCAGATCTAGGATTAAAATGAAAGTCCATTCTTACAATATTTCTTTGGTTTTTAAAGAAACCAAAATTCCAGAATTGTCACTACACATGCTGTAATATGGATGAACCTAAAAGTCATGTAAAGCAAAAGAAAATCAGGCATGAAATGTTTGTGTGTGTGTGTGTGTGTGTGTGTATGGAGGAAGTCATTGTAGATTTGTGAAACAGAAAGTAGATTATTAAATTCCTATAGCTGTGGACCAAGTTGGAACACAATTGTAGAGCAGTTTTCAAATTTCATCGGTAGGGGTGGTTGCACCTTGGTGAACGTTTTCAAAAAATTAGCCAAGTACACACATATCATGAGTACATATCATCTCAAATAGACTTATAAAACATTATTGATATATAGTTGCCTTTGTAGTAACTGGGTTATATAGTTCATCACCTCCATGGACCATAAACAGGCATGACACCTGGACAGAGGGAGAGTATGACATGTAAGCTTAGTATAAGCCAAGTAGCTTGGTAAGTTCTTTGGAACTCTGTGTAAAGTTACACATTTACATTTCACTCACTTGTGACTTAGACATAGTCATTTAAAGAGTTGATATGTATGTGTATTAACTAGATAACCTATTTCACAATTTAAAAATGTAAATAAAAATCTGTCTACAATAGCCCCCGGCATCGCAACACCAAGCAGTATATTTTTTAAGATCAAACTTTAGTTTTTTTGAAATCAATTATTCTAACTATTAATTTTTCTGTGACCCTTCCAATGTGAGAATATTATTACTGAACGGAAAAACCTACTCAGATTAAAAACTTGTACTTGAATAGCCTTTCTATTTAGTTTAAATCTGGATGCTTAAAATCTCACATCATGTCTTCGAAACAAATGAAACAAAGTAAAATGTCTAACAAATGCAGATAGAAATATACCTTAGGGAAAAGCAAATCATGCATAATGTGTTTAACTGCCTGCATCATCAAGGATAGAAATGGTGGATGTGACTATTTCTGGCTGAAGATTTCAATCCTTTTCTGTTAGCCCCATTACCGCTTTCTCAATGACCTCCCCCGTCCAGCTTTGAGAGTTTCGATCAGAACTTTTTACAGGGAGTGTGGGACTGCAGTAGTTACAGAAGACATGAATCTCAAAGTATGGGGTCATTGAAGATCATCTCGTTAAAGTGTATTTTACCAAAAATGAATCTCAAGGAGAGTAAGTGAGGCGTGGTAAGATAAAGGTCCTGTAGAGAATTTAGGAATCATGATTATCAGAGTTTCAACGATGACTCTCATCCTTGTGCTTGTGTGTACAGAAAACCTGTGCTGGGTGAAGTCAACAAGGCTGCACCTCTCTGAGGCCTCCCAGCCTCCGCAAAGCTGCCTTCATCTCTTTATTTCGTAGTGTGTAGATGATGGGGTTAAGCAAGGGAGTAACAACCGTGTAGAAGACGGCTACCACCCCATCCAGAGGTTCCTGTGAGCCAGGCCGTAGGTAAATGAAGGTACACGGTACATAGTAAACAATGACCACCGTGAGGTGGGCAGCACAGGTAGAGAAAGCATTGCGACGCCCATCTGCAGACCGGATTCGTAGAATGGCAGCCACGATGTAGCCATAGGAAGTGAGGATGAGCATAAAACAGGTGAGGGCCAGGAAGCCAATGTCTACAAAGGTGACCAGTTCATTGATGGTGGTGTCTGCACAGACAAGACGGAGAACGGCAGGGATGTCACAGAAGAAGTAGTCAACTCGGTTTGGGCCACAGAATGGTAGCCTGAATATGAAACTCGTTTGGAAAAGTGAGTGGATGGTTCCTCCGATCCAGGTGCCCAAAGCAAGGTAGTTACAGACGCTGCGAGTCATGATGGTCGCATAGTGCAAAGGCTTGCAGATCGCCAGGAATCGGTCATAAGCCATGAGTGTGTAAAGAAAGCATTCAGTGCAGCCCAGGAAGTGGAAAGAAAACAGCTGAATCACACAGCCCCCAAAGGAGATAATTCTACTATCCAAGAGAAAGCCAGATAGCATTTTTGGAACAATAGCAGAAGAAATCGTCAGGTCTAAGAAGGAGAGGTGACAGAGGAACCAGTACATGGGCCGGTGGAGCCGGATGTCCACCAAGACGGTGAGGATGATGAGCCCATTGCCAGAGACAGTGAGGAGGTAGATGACAAGGAAGGCTAAGAAGAGTGGTACCCCGAGCTGAGGTGGGTGGTGCAGGCCCACCAGAATGAAATGAGACACAGACGTCTGGTTGCCGCTTTGCATGTCCTTGACAATCACATCTGGCAGAAGACAGAAGGAAAGTCTCAAGGTTCTTGTGAAGTCTCTAGATATGGAACATATATTCTGCATTTTTCTTAAACAGGCATTAAAAAAAGATTTTCTCCCTTTCCTCCTTCCCTCCTTCTTTTCCTTCTTCCTCTCTCTCTCTCTCTCTCTCTCTCTCTCTCTCTCTCTCTCCCTCTCTCTCTGTCTTTCCCTCCTTCTTCCCCTATTCTGTATCACTCTCTTGTTCCTTACCGCTCCCCCCATCCCATCCAACTGAGATTCTATATGCTTGCAAGGAACATCGTAGGATTAAAGCTAATGAACTAATCTCTTTATCCATAGTTTTGCTTCCCGTAGTTTCAGGTCTAGTCACCATGGTCGGAAGATAGTACTTATCTTACTTTTTTAAGAGAGTGAGAACACAGACCTTTTACTGCAGTATTTTATTCATTTTATCAGTCCTTGTTGCAGGTCTTACCCTTTCAACCTTCTGTACTGCCACAGACATTGCTGTTCGAAGTTTGCACACTATAGTATCCAGCATTGGTGTCCATGCAATGCTCAAGAAGGCTCATGACTGAGGGTACCAGGGCCCATATAATCTTGTCATCATTGTTAAATACACCCTGCATTTTCTGTACTAGGTAAGGTTGTCTATGGAGACTATCTGGATCAGAACACTCTGTGATCAGATTGACAGTTGGTAAATAGTACTCAAAGTCTCTTCCCTCAGGGGTAATGTGTAAGGTCTCAACTATCTCCTCTGTTCCCCAAACCTGTCACATTTAATAAAGTTGCATTTCAGGATCCCCATTACTGTACCTCTCTCTCCCTCTTGGACTTTGCTGATGAACTCTGCTTACGTGAGAGTCTGCAGTGAGGTGTCTTCCGGAGGTTCCTTTCAGTTTTCTCTTGCATAGTGCTGCTTCTTAAGGAGAGCCATTTCTGCAGCTTTATGGGTAGCACGGCTTGCTTGTGAAGCTATGCTCTTTCTGCTTCCCTCTATTATAGCCTCTGTGATGCTACTGGCTGTGCGGTCCCTTGGTTTTGGCCTTGCTTTCTTTGGAGTCTTGCTTTCTGCCCAGCAGGTTCTTTCTTCCTGCAGTCTCAGTGGGGTAGGAGTTAAGGGGGTTGTGGGATCACCTCTGCATTTTCCACTGGGGGACAATTTACTTCCTAAGTGGAAATAAATTTCACTGGGCTTTGTTAGCAGCAGACCCTTTAGAATATTGCTTAATTGCTAGCAATGTCCCTGATAATTAATTGCTTAATTGTAGCAAAGGATCCTGATAAGAGGGAGTACTTGGTAATGCACGGAGAGACCTCTTCCCCTTCTCTGGGTTTTAGTTTTCTCACTTTGAAACCTCAGCTAATGTTGAATTGCTCAATTATCCTTTGAAGGCCTGAGTGGAAATCGAAAGAACTTTAAAGTTAAGGGTATTAAATGAATGCCACATATTAATTACTTTAAATGTACCATTCAAATTTAACTTGGAGTAACTTACTAGGGTCAGGGTTAGTATGTCATACCATCTGGGACAGAGTGGTGTCTGGTTATCCTGACAGAAAGCAGGTGGATTGTAAGGGCCTTGGAAGATGTGACTCAAAATGCATACAATGTTACCCTGAAGAAATGGAATCATAGAAAGTAAGAATATCTACAAGAGATGATGTCATACAATTGAGTGAATTAATCCTATTCAAGTCTATGTAGACAAATGAATGAATTCATTCAGTTCTAGGCATAGAGAAGCTTGTAGTTCTGAACCAGTGTTGGTGAACTATAAATAGCAAACACCTGCTGAAACATGTCTTGTCTAGTGTTTAAGATAATTTAATTATTAGATACATTGTTACTCTACATTTTAAGGAGCACATTTGTGAAATACCACATTATACTTGACCTATTTTCAATAAACTATTCTATAAATAAGGAATCATACCAAGTACTTCGGTTTGTGTTCATCTATCTATTTCTTTCTTGCATGAATACTATTTCCCTTACCTCCCGATGATGGGAAGGGTAAATCAGGCTTATCTTTGGTAATAAATCACTTTTCATGGGGAGAGTAAGGTGGAAGGAACTTAGAACTCCAGCTACATCATCCTTCCATTATAGGAAGCACTCCTAGTCTAATATTCCTTTGAAAAGTGTACATTTAGGGAAGATGTTTTATCTATTAGGGAAACGAAATGACTGTTGTTAGTTAACTCTAGATATCCTATAGCTTGATTTTCTACATGAATGGGTATATGGAAGGAAGGAGGAGAGACTTCTTCCAAAGGGACACTATCTTATCTTTTTCCATTTTGAAATACAATTAAAAATGGGATAGAATAAAACTTGGTCTAAGAAAGAGTGAAGAAGGGGAAGCGAGCATGAAGGAAGGACAAGGATGACTGGGACTCAGAAGGTAGGAGAGTCTTTGTACTGGAAGTAGAGTGACCTAGTTAAGTGAGAAGGATTTCAGGCTGCTTGGACAGGTCAGTGTGGAAAGGTGCTTTCTTCCCAAGCCTGATGACTTGATTTTGATTTTGATGACTTGAGTTTGATTTTCTAGAACTGGCTTACAGGTAACCGGATAGAACCTGTTTCACAGAGCTCCACCAAGGCAGGCATGTGACTCACCCTGCTACTATACACACAAGCACACCAATAATTATCATAAGTATTTTAAAAGATAAAAGAATCAGTGGTATTTTCTGAGGGAAACAAAAGAATTTGTCGTGAAAAGCTATCACAGATTTTTGAAAGAGATTTATTTATTCATGTTGTTAGTCTTTATGCTTTTTAAACTCTCTTTCTGCAAGCAAGACAAGCTTTTCTTATGAATTTGGACATACAGATACTGAAGTGTAATAACTGCATTCCAGGAATACATTCTGTTAGAAGGAAGCATTAATGTATAAGTTTATTCACTCACTGTCTGTGCTGATATGAGGTTTATATTGGCAAAAAGTGGAAATCCGAGTAAGGATAGCTGAATTAATCAAAACAGTATGCCAGCATTAGATATTAAATAGCAGTAGAGAAAACTAAAACTAAACCATAGCCACAGTACTTAATTCTGACTGTTAATTAATTCTGACTGTTGTTAATTTCTGACTGAGATAACTTTAGTTTGTGGAGAAAGCAAGGGCAAAAGTGTAGTTAACCTTTTACCATTTTTCTAAAGCGAAAAAGACAGGTCAGATATGTGACTGTAGAGGAAGGGGCATAAGAATAGTTGTAGGAGGAGGGGCTGATAACTGTACTCTAGTTTCCTAATTGTTTCTTGATTGGGTCAATAAAGACAGCAGAAGCCAATTGCTGGACTAAGGATAAGGCAGGATTTTGGGTCCCAGGAGGAAGACAAAAGGACGATCGTGGACTCAGAAAGGATTGAGATTCAGACCAGGCACTGGGGCTGATAGGAAGGACAGACATGTAGGTCTCAGGGATTGATAGTTTGTAGTCTTCGCAAGCCACTGTGGGGCTAAGGAGTATGTGGCAGAATATTCTTCTAGTTGTGTTATCTAGCATGTTTTTAAAATATTAAGACTGTCTGGTGTTTTTCATCCACTGTGACTCAGGTGGGAGGAGAAAGTAGCTCCAGTTGTTGGGCAGCTTAGCAAAGCCAGTGGAGGAACTGGCGGTGCTCTCAGGAAACTACCAGCCGGCAACATGACGGTGGCTGTTCTCTGAACACAGCTGGAAACTCGGGTAGAGCTCCCAAGAAAGAGTAAGCATGTTTTTAAAACTACACACAACAAATCAGATTATTAGTATAAAATTAAGTGATGGTTGTGATTAAAAAATAAACACAAGCAGCAGCTACAGTTTACCTAAAAATAAAAGTAACATTGTAGCAAGTACGACATACTTTAATACTTTGGAACTGTGTCTTCTGCATTTGTCTCTCTTTCTCATGAATGTACTCGTGGTATATGCGTGCTTGTGTATGTCTTTTAAGCATGCGTACACACACACACAGACACACAGACACACACACACACACAACACGCTCTATTGTGGAAACCAGTGGTTGAGGTAGGGTGACTTCCTCTATTCTTTTCCACCTGGGCCTTCGTAGTTACTCAGGAAGCGCTTTATCCAAGTGCTTTTCGAGAGCCTTCTATCTCCCCAAACTCCCTGTTAGAAATTTTGTACTACACCAACTACTAATGAATACAAATAGCTTTGTGACACTGTTTGACTTTGTTCTGTTGTGAATTATTAATGTACAGCTTTGCCTAATCTTCCATTTGAAGGACAGTTTTTGTCAGTTCGTAGACATAGTCTAATTTTGATCTCAACTGTTTGTCAGATATGGGCACTGTGAATATTATTTCTCACTCCAAAGCCTGCATTTTCCTGTTTAAGTTGTTATGTAGTGAACAGTAATGATGAACAAGAAGAAAAATTATCTATGAAAGAAAAAAATCCAGTGCACAATATCATCTAACAAAAATAATGAAAAATTCTCGTTTTTTTTTTTAAATTTGGAAAGTGAGAATTTTAACAATAGAATTGGAAGATGCTCTAGACTCACTGATACTCTAAGATGAAAAAGTTGGCTATAACCATGTATGGAGGGAGTGAAGATTTTAAGCCCTATCAACAAATCCTTAGTTAACAAACCAAACATATGACCCAGAAATTCTATGCCAAGATATGTCTGTGTGTGTGCATGTGGTGACCATATATGCATATACAAATTCAAATACATGCCAGAAGCGTATCATGTGCAACTGTTTGACAAATAAAATTTTATAATAGCATCTATATCCACATCAGTATCTGAAAATGCATATTCTAATTTATTGCAACGTGACTTTGAGTATTGAAAAAACGGACACGAAAACTGCTGGGGTTGAATGAAAAATCAATGGATGTACAAGCAGCGATTTACTTAGCACTCTGTTGTAGTGCATGTATGTGTGGTGTGAAACTATTCTCGTGTGTTGCGTCATCTAGATTCATGACAGTTCAACACAAAATATAATGCATCTATTAAACCTATAGACCAGTGATTCCGAGATCAGTTTTTCTTACCAGGGTCATTTGGTAACAAAGAAGTGTTAAATTTTATGGACATGGGCAGTGTAACACTTCACAGTGCATAAACAACCATAGAAAACTCATCTTGCGTAGTGTCAATAACGCTGACTGATTATGAATTAGCATAAATAAAGATGACTAACGCTATCACAATAGCGCTAGCAAAGTACTTTTGAGATCAACGTAAAAGTTGCCAATGAAACAAAGGATCATGGTATATCAATAGATGGGGGAGATTTAACATTTTCAAGATCCCAATTCTGCTAAAGCAGTTGTATAGATTTGAAGCATTATGAAAACTTTTCAGTGTGTTCTGCACAGATGGAGACGTAGATCTTAACGTGGACACCACGTTGAAATGGAACAGATGACGCAAATGACTGAGATAGTCTTAAAGAGATTAAAAGCAAAAAAAAGGGAAGAGTCATAAACCTACACATAGAATCCTCCTAAGGAGATAGTATTTGAATGAGGATGGACAAATAGCAAATCAGAGCGCCCCGAGGAACAATGATATACAACAGTGCAGGCAGCAAATGGATGCTCAATGTAATAGAGAAAGGCAGTCTTCCTCAAATGATTATTTTGGGTTATCTGGAACTTCAAATGAGAAAAGTCTTGACTCCGGTTGACAAAGCATGTGTCAGAAAATCGCATGCAGACTGTGGCTTTAGGTACACCAGGCTTTGTGATACTTAGGTAAAGATATATAAGGTAAGCAGACAGAAAAGCTAAACATACAAAATTATACAGCGTACTTCCGTTATCTCACTGGGAGAGAAGGCTTTCGTGGTTTAATCATAATGTAGCAGGTGAAACACATTAAGTGATTTGCGGAAAGGAAATGATAATCGGAAAATTAAGTTTCTTAAAGGGCACATCAGCTAATGAGCTGATCCCCATGTTAATATGTAGGAAGTAAAACTATCTCTACATAAGTTCTAAAGCAAAATTAAACCCAAATAATTAAATGAGGATAATCATTTAAAGTACTATTATGTAACAGAAAACTGATGAACATTTTACATGAGTAAACTTCTGTAAAACAACAGAGCAACTGTGTAACTATACTGAAATCTTTGGATCAAATTTCTTAGACTATTTAAAAACACTGAAAAGTGAATGATACCTAAATGATGACAGTACTGGTGTTTTCTATTTGTAAAAAGTGCTCAGGTAAACCCATACGAAAAACACTCATATCCCCAAAAAAGGAAATAAAGGAAACCCCTGATGAGTGAATTTATCAAGAAGCTAGCATAAGTGCTCTTTAGGTCTGTAAAAAAAAAAAAAAGGTACAGAATAAATAACATATGATCATGATGTACAATTCAGAAGTCATCATGGTCTGTAGGCACTCTTTTAGAAATAATGAGTCCAAAATGCTAAGCAATAACAGGAAAACTTGGAAATTTTGGGTGCATTATCTGTATATAAAGATGGTGAAAGAGACAGTGATACTGAACAGGAGTGCAGAAGGGGATGACCGTACAGATTCAGAGCAGTATTCAATGGCGAGCACGTAGTATTTCACCACAGAAAGAGCTTTTCCCTTCTTAGGGGTAAATATTCAAGAGACATGGACGGTCCTAGGAGGATTCAAGAGAGAAATGTATAGGGAGATGTGCCTACTTATTAAAAGTTTTCCTTGGTGGCTTCTTGTTTTTGTACTCATTGAGGGAATATGGAAACCCGATTTCTTCCTCTGAGACAGGGAACTATGTCAACCACGTTAAAAACATGTTCATAGCCATGTTGATTTCCAGTCTCCACACTTGCTGTACTTGGCTGCTGATCAGAAATGGACCATTTTTTGTTAAGTTGGTGTATCGGTTCTGGGAGTGATAGCTTACAGACTAGTTAGTATCTCCCTTCAGCATGTAGGAGGTGAAACTTTTGGAGGAAAACCTCAGATGAATTTTCTCCTGCAATAAATCGTATCATGTAAGGTGAGTTTTATTTAAGTTTAATAAATTTTTTCTTCTGGTCTCATTTTTCCCTGACTTTAACTTTATATACAGCAAAGTTATTTGGCAATCATTTAATTTTTGTCAGCTAGTTTTCCTATTAGATGAACTACACCTAGGCATGCATATATATATATATGTATATGTATATATATATATATATATATACATATACATATATATATATATTTATCTGTCTATCTAGTCTATCTATCTATCTGTCTGTCTGTCTGTCTATCATCTGTCTATCTGTCTGTCTATATGCCTGTCTATCTGTCTAGCATCTGTCTAGCATCTGTCTAGCATCTGTCTATCTATCTATCTATCTATCTATCTATCTATCTATCTATCTACAGGGTGGTTAGAAATAGTGACCTTGTTGTTAAAGTATTAAAGCAAGTCAAATATTGACCTCTCTGGTGGGAATTCCAACCATTGATATAACCTGATAAAATATATGAAGTCTTCTTTGTGATTTCCATTCAGTTGATATGGTAGAATTTTTAGGCTTGTACTTTCTCCATTTAATGAGTCCTGAAGTAAAGTTGATAACTGTAGCAAACCTATCTCTACTATCTCACAGTTGAAAAAAAAAAAGACACTTCAATTTCTCCTGAAAACCCATTGCGTGAGGTTAAAATAGATTTTATTTTATGTTAAGTCTCTTAGTAGCAGATTCCAATTTCTCTTGAATGGTGGGCATCTCTCAGCATCTCCATCCACAGAACAATTAACTATTATTATTATTAATTCAATATCAATGAATAGATATTAACACCCATAGCCATATTGTTATTAAGTAAAAAGAATCATACCTCATTTCTACTGTATGAGATCTCAATTTTTCTTGATATTAATTTCCCTTAATTGCCTTGGTTTTTTTTTTTTTTTTTGGTCAGGTCACAAGTTGTCGAAGAAACAATATAGACTTGACCAAAATGGAGATGAATTAGGCTACACCAGTATACTAATGAGATTGAAGCTACAAAATATTCAGAAAACATGAACTGTCAGGTTCCTAATAGATACTTTCTGGCATTGCACATAAGATGTTGATGTACTGAGATCCTCACGGAAGATTATCAATGGAGGAAGAACAGGATCTAAGTCAAGTATGAGGTCGAGAAGCCCTGTGAGAGTCAGGGGGAGATTGTGGACACCAATAGCAGTAGCAAGTATGAAGGCTTTCTGGAAAGCTTCTTCTGAAACTGAGAATCGTCTATAGACACAATGATAGTATACTTATTCTTTTCGTAAGTTCAAAAAGGACAAGTCTGTAATGCTTCTACAGGGTATAATGTATGACTGACATTAAGTTAATCAGTTATTAAGCTGTTATCATGTTACAAACTACTGTAGTGAGTTCTACTGTCTATCTTATTTACTGTTCGTGACTGACTTCTCAAGAAGATGATATTACTGATGGCAGATGACAGGTGAGGGTAAAGAGCATGACTTAAAGTTGTTGTGAACTTAAGAAGTACTCATGAAAGCAACAAAATCCTTGCATCTGTAACTTTTTACATCAACTTTGGAGAAAAACTAGAGAATGAGAGGTAGAATTCCCAGAAAGCTGCCAAACAGTTCTTAGGAAATCGTCTCTTTCTCCAGTGTGCCTGGATGTCACACATTTGATAGGGGGTACCACTTGCACTGACTATACTGCATTATCTGACACTTTGTCAAGTGGTTGTTCTTCTAGCTTTCAAAGTTTAACTGCCGCATTGTAGGAATTGAGACGACGTCATGAGACCCAGGTTTACTTGAAAGGATCTGAGAGTAAAGTCATCTACCGTTAACCACCAAGAACATAGGACCTCACTCTGGAACGTGCAAGGAATGAAGTTACGTGTCCAATCTCAATAAAGATGGAGGAAGCTCCAGGGTTGGAGATGAGACTAGTTTCTCAGATGATTCCTTGATTAAACTTTGATGATACCTTGAGTAGATAGCCAACTGACCCGACTTCTAAGAAAGGCTGTGGGTACTACATTTGCGTTTTATTCACCACGTTCTGTAACTTATATCGATGGCTGTGGCCGGGTTAGGTAGGTGTCCATCCAAAACCTCAGATGGTAAAGACTTGACAAGGTAATGAAAACACTTAAGGAATGGGTTCTAACTAAGAGGCCTACTCATCACAGAGAAACGCTCTTAGAAGAGGATATTTGGATCTCTGTTCTTTTCTTCATCTTCTTTATTTTATGTACTGGTCACGAGAGATGAATACTTTTGCTATGTAACACAAAAGAAATGGGGCCAGCCAATCAAATACAGTAACCTTTCTTTTAAAACTGTTTCAGGTACTTGTTATGGTCATGGAAGGTTAAAATATACACCAGCAGAAAGGTAATAAAATGACATTCTCTTTTTCTGGCAATTTTTTCTTTTTTGGTGGTGTGTGTGCATATTTCTGTGTCTCCTTCTACATGTCCTTGCATGAGAGAAAATAGATACTGAATTCATTTCATCATCTTTACCGAAGAAGCTTTGAAATACGCAAAACTGAGCAAAAGCTAGAATTATATGTCATGGGTGACAATAGTAGCTACAGAAAGAAGTAATTCTCTGTTCTCAGTTACATGCAAATTGAAATAAACAAAAGATGAAAAGAAATGTTAAATGGAAGTGTAGTGATCACGTTCTTTCTCTCAGGTCTTCCCCACCCACCAGTTCTGGACACCACACTCTTTGGACTCTTCCTTGTAATTTATATTCTTACTGTGTTGGGAAACCTTCTCATCCTGGTGGTGATCAGGGTAGATTCCCACCTCCACACACCCATGTACTACTTCCTCACCAACCTCTCCTTTATCGATATGTGGTTCTCCACAGTCACAGTACCCAAACTGCTAATGATTTTGTTGTCACCAGAAGGCGGGGCTATCTCGTTCCACAGCTGTGTGGCACAGCTCTATTCCTTCCACTTCCTGGGTAGCACCGAGTGTTTCCTCTACACAGTCATGTCCTATGATCGCTACCTGGCCATCAGTTACCCACTCAGGTACAGCAGCATGATGAGCGGGAGAGTGTGTGCCCTCCTGGCAGCAGGAACCTGGCTCACTGGTTCCCTGCACTCTGCTGTCCAGACTACACTGACCTTCCGTTTGCCCTACTGTGGACCCAACCAGATCCAGCATTATTTCTGTGATGGACCTCCCATCCTCAAGTTGGCCTGCGCAGACACCTCAGCCATTGAGATGGTCATCTTTGTGAACATTGGGGTAGTGGCTTCAGGCTGCTTTCTTCTGATTTCACTGTCCTATGTGTCCATCGTCTGCTCTATCCTGAGGATCCGCACTTCAGAGGGCCGACACAGAGCTTTCCAGACCTGTGCCTCACACTGCATAGTGGTCCTCTGTTTCTTTGTGCCCTGTGTTTTTATCTACCTGAGGCCAGGTTCCAGGGATGCTGTGGATGGAGTGGTGACAGTTTTCTACACTGTGCTGACACCCTTACTCAACCCTATTGTGTACACCCTGAGGAACAAGGAAGTGAAGAAAGCACTGGTTAAACTCAAAGACAAAGTAACATTTTCTCAAAGATAATAACACTGCGAAAGAGACATTTAGTTTTAAAAACATCAGTAATATAGCTTAGCTATAAATCATTGCTTAAGACCACCGTCTTCAGATTTAAACAATTTATACTTTATTAATGGTCTTAAAAATTACAGTTGTATCCATCATATATGGTAAATGTGCTCATATTCTTCTTTATAATCTCTCTCCTAAAATTTATTCATTTTTTTTTCATTTTTTTTTTTTGGTTTTTCAAGACAGGGTTTCTCTGTGTAGCCCTGGCTGTCCTGGAACTCACTCTGTAGACCAGGCTGGGCTCGAACTCAGAAATCCACCTGCCTCTGCCTCCCAAGTGCTGGGATTAAAGGCGTGTGCCACCACCGCCCGGCTTTATTCATTTTTTTTAATCAAGATCCAGTGTGAAGGCTGTTTTTCTTTAGGCTGAGCTCACGCATTGCTTTCTAAATGGTTTATGTCATGCAAATGAGTTTATGAATATGCAATCATCTCGCTACTTTTCAGAAGCAGCCGCAGTTACCAGAAGTCATGTTATCCCATTGCTGTGGCTTTTCAAATGTAGATTTTTTCTTTTACTAGTTCTGTTTGTATTTAGAGTAGATATATTTCTAGTGTAATGCTAACGTATTAAAAAACCTCATGATATATAATATACAGTGTATATGCCCAATTATTATATCTTTATACAAATTTATGTTTTTTTGAAATGCTAATGCTCTGGTAGGCAAAAATAGGACACTATTTCAGTATGCAACAATTGGCTGAAATTATATTTTTTTGTGTATACACATAATGTGTGCTTTAAAGCAATGGTTCAATGATGATCTAGAGATACTTACAGAATGCATTATGGAATTATTATTTTGACTATGTTTATTAAGAGTCGATATAATGAAACCACAAGTATTTAGGTTTTAGAGGTGGTCATTGGTAAGAGTACTTGACGTTTTTGCAGAGAACCTGTGTTAGGTTTCCAGCACATATGTTAGCATACAACAGTTTAACATCTCATTTTCAGGAGCTCTGACACCCTATTCTGGTCTCGACAAGTATCAAGTATGCATATGGTAGTCATACATATTTCACCAACAACAGTTATATACATCAAAATGGAGGATTGGATTGTGTTCATGGTCTAGGAGAATCAGTATTAAACTCCCCTATATTTTCTATTGACTTAGACCAGTGGCCCTCACCTGTGTATTCATATGATTCCATGCTGTCACAGTAATGTTGAAAAAAGAAAGAAATGAGACAATTTACAACATCTAACAAGCTGAAAAAAACCCTCCACTCATTAAAGATTGTCAACAATTCAGTCGAGTATTCACCTGAGGTCTAACAAAAATATAGGAGACTGAAAAATAAAGACACAGGTAATTGTTCACATGACAAAGATAACCTGCTTTGCAACAGAGAAAGACGGACATATTCAATAAGTTATTGTGAAGTATTTATGTAAATTAGAATGCATTTGACTATATCTCATAATGTAGACATAAAACACAGTTTAGTTTGATTGCTTATATTAGTAATTTCTATGACATTCCCTTAGATAGTGTTATTTTGAAGCAAACAATCAAAAGAGTCTAATCAGACAAATTATGCATTAGGTTGAATTCATTATACCATATATTTCAAGTTTTGGATTTCATTTTCACTAGTCAGAATGTAACAAATCTAAACAGACAAGAATATACTTGAATATATCTAATAAAAATCCTTATAATTAGTAAAATAATTATAGCTGTAATTTAAAAAATTATGTAGAGAAATTACTCATTCTTGGTGCAATAAAGGTCTAAAAGGGAGACTACTTTACAACATCAAATTTCATTAAATTTTATTTACAGTTTATTAAAAAAATTTAAACATATAATATATTTTGATCATACTGTTTTCCCTCCTCCAAATCTCTCTGAACTTCTTCACTCACCCAACTGTACACTTTTCTCTCTTAAAAAAAAAAGAAAATGTATACCTAAGTCAAACAAAAAACCCTCAGCAAGACAAAAAAGGAATATATAAAAAGGGAACAAAATACACAGAAATCTATGTAGTCCATTTTGTTTTGGCAATCAACTTCTGTGTATGGAGCCTGTTGTAATGTGAGGCTGATACATACAGTGACATTTCACTAGAGAAAACTGATATCCTTTTTCATAGTAGCTATCAATTGCAAATATTTCTTGGTTAGGAGTGGGGCTTTGTGTCTATTTCCCCTTTTCTTGAGGTCGTTCTTGTGCGTGCTTCCACAGTCTCTGAGAGTCCATAAGTGTATCAGCTCTGTTGTGTCTGGAAGCTGCTAAGACATTAGACTTTTATGTAATTCAGAGTTAGTAAGCCTCAAGTGTAAGGATGAGTTCCCACATTGAAATCAATTGATAAAATTCCCCGGAACGTTCAAAACTACATAGATATTAGGAATGTGGATGTTTGAATTGATGACAAAAGATGGTGCAAGAAACAGTGGCACATAGTTGCCAACAGAAGTCAAGTGATGGCCACACGGACTTCACGAGTTTTTATGTAGAGAACAGGCACTGGATAGATCTGAGACATGGGGTAACCCGTTTATGAAAAGCCTTTCCTTCTTGTCTTGTTTTTCTAAATTTCTCATCAAGGGAACCTGGAAACCCAAGAGCAATCCCATCCCTTGAGACATGAATCCAAGTTAGACTTCTACATATTTAGTCATGCTGGTTTCTAGTCTCTGAACTAATTGGCTTGAATTTTAATTAGGAAAGGGCATACTTTTCTCATCTCAGAGTGTCTCTTTATATGATCAACTACAAACTAGTGATTGTCCATAGCATGTAGAAGGTGAAAGATTTTTGGAAAATCTCAGGTATGTTTTACTACTAAAATGAACCATAGCCCATAGATGTTCTTCAGTGGATTTAACTTATTTTCCATTCAGTTCTCTTTTTCTTTTAGTGTAAATAATAGCATTCATTGATGATATTTATAAATCAGTAGACCTCATGCTAACTTTAGCTGCCAAGTCTTTCTGACTAGATGGAGAGGTATGTAGTAAGATGAATAAAAAAAAAATAAAGATAGATGAGTGCCTTCTTGATTTGAAGTAATAGTGATGTCGTTACAGTACCCATGTAAGTTAAACACTGATTTTGGTTGAGATTCCTGCTGGACTCTCAGGCTATCTTGGACTTCTCCTCATGGATATTTTCATTGTCATCAACTCTAAATATATTTTCTTTGTGACTGGGTCTTGTTGCTGCAGTAGACGTTTCATGGCTCTGGTTCCCTGATTGGAGGTCATACTGGTAACTTAGATAATGCAGGGTCTCCTATTTTTCTCATATTTGTAAAAAGACTAATTTTCCTGTAGCTGAAACCACCTTCCTTATACAGAAGTCATGTTTCCTTTGGAATCTTCTAAGATTCACACTACAGTAAAGTTGAAATAGATAAAAATAAAAACGTCACTAAAATAGACAATATTTGTATCAGGTAAACATAATCGTTTCAGTCTCAGTTATACGATTTGAATGACATGGTACAACTCTTTGCATTGGTTTGGATTGTAAGTCATAGATGCTGAATAAGCAGCACAGACTTGATTGAATCATTTCCTTCTGTGAGAAGAGTGTCTTTGTTTGAGGGTTATGAGAAAAGGGGGTGTTGATAAAATATAATCCCTAACAAAGCAATCATAATCTTAGTATAAAAATATGCATAGCAAAAGATTCTTCTTTAGTGTTTTGTGGTTCAGAGAACACATATGAATTTTGATGTGCTTAATAATACATAAATATAGGGCAGTCTGGGGATTTAATATGTAGGAAGTTTTCTGTTTTCTGGATGGAGGGGATATGTTGGGTAAACTTTCTAGGTAGCTGACAATCTTATGTGATTTGGAGACTTCAGAGAGACTGTTTGAGAAGCAGGCGGTCACAGGGCACCACTAAGTAAGAGAAACAAAGCCTTGACAGCTTGTTGTCAGACTGGGACGTTTCTGGGAATCTTGATATATTACCTTTGTAAGATCCAGGAGAGGCAGTTCTGTTCTTCAGCAAGACTAGCGTTGTATACTCCACTGTCCGTCACTGATCGCATGTTAACCTTAGCTTGCACCTTTTCAGTCATGGAGACAGTATTAGCATTGTTCAATAATGGACATAACAGCAAGCAATTGAAATATGGGATGGGCTTCAAAGATACTCATAATGTCAGCAAGTTTTTGACTCTTGAAGTTTCTGCGGAGATACAGTGGAGAAAACGGATTCTTGTAGGCAGAACTATAAACAGACTCCGATATTGCTACAAATGACTATATTCTCTCTGAATAATCACCTTTCGCCAAATATGTACTCAGCTATTACTTACTTCACTGACTGTGTGGCACCACATGTTGTCTTAGCAATGGGAAAGTGACTCTCCAGGTGACAGAAAAGCATTTGCCATGCAGTTAGCACCTGCCAGTTGCTTAGGATTGGATAGGTCCTAGGCATCTTCTAGAAGCCTAGGGTAATGGAATCTGCTAAGAACCATTAAACACATGAGAAGCTCAGATCTAAAATTGGAAAAAATTAAACCTCATCACTGCTGTAATAGGACAGAACGAAATTCTGACCCTCTGGTGAGATCATTCAATCAGTTTTCGGCTTTGAGTTTTAAGACAAATGAGTTATACCATAGCATGTCTCAACCATAAAATGTTGAGAACAACACATTTGTATGTTTTATGTAGCTGTGGGAATTCACAGTACTCCGAAATCAAACTAAAACAGAGACATCTTCTTGTAACTATTTTTCCTGATATTCATTTGTGTATGCCACTGCTTGGATTTCTAGGTCTGTGTGTGAGAGAGGTGTACTTAATCATTTCACTACCGTTGTTAAAGATATAGGATGTAACATAAAGTCTGGTATTATGAAACATGGTTAATTATTTGTTAACGTCTGAGTGATCCTTCTATCTCTTAGGGAGAATGATCCAGGGCGGAAGACATGTCAAATGTGACCCTACTGACCACGTTCTTCCTCTCAGGTATTCCCCACGCAGCAGTCCTGGACACAATGCTCTTTGGACTCTTCCTTGTGATTTATATTCTTACTGTGTTGGGAAACCTTCTCATCCTGGTGGTGATCAGGGTAGATTCCCACCTCCACACACCTATGTACTACTTCCTCACCAACCTCTCCTTTATTGACATGTGGTTCGCCACAGTTACAGTGCCCAAAATGCTGATGACTTTGTTGTCACCAGAAGGCGGGGCTATCTCGTTCCACAGCTGTGTGGTACAGCTCTATTGTTTCCACTTCCTGGGCAGCACCGAGTGTTTCCTCTACACAGTCATGTCCTATGATCGCTACCTGGCCATCAGTTACCCACTCAGGTACAGCAGCATGATGAGCGGGAGAGTGTGTGCCCTCCTGGCAGCAGGAACCTGGCTCACTGGTTCCCTGCACTCTGCTATCCAGACTACACTGACCTTCCGTTTGCCCTACTGTGGACCCAACCAGATCCAGCATTATTTCTGTGATGCACCTCCCATCCTCAAGCTGGCCTGCGCAGACACCTCAGCCAATGAGATGGTCATCTTTGTGAACATTGGGGTAGTGGCTTCAGGCTGCTTTCTTTTGATTTCACTATCCTATGTGTTCATTGTCTGCTCTATCCTGAGGATTCGTACTTCAGAGGGCCGACACAGAGCTTTCCAGACCTGTGCCTCACACTGCATTGTGGTCCTCTGTTTCTTTGTGCCCTGTGTTTTTATCTACCTGAGACCAGGTTCCAGGGATGCTGTGGACGGAGTTGTGGCCGTTTTCTACACTGTGCTGACACCCCTACTGAATCCCATTGTGTACACCCTGAGGAACAAGGAGGTGAAGAAGGCACTGATTAAACTCAAAGACAAAGTAATACATTCTCAGAGCCTGTAACCACTGGTAAATGGATGCTTCAGTTTTCCAATACCAGCAATATAACTTAATTATGATCCACCATTCCATCCAGCTTCTCAGGAATATTCAGTTCTCATATCTTCTAAGGATTTTCTAAATTCAATTAGATCTCTGACATGTGACAAATGTTCCCATCCTTTGGTATTTTATTTCTTTGCAAATAATTTGGTTTTCTCTTAAAAAATAACACCAACAAAACACTGTGATGTTGTCTGTGTTGCTTTATGAGGCTGAAATTCCCTTTCAGCTGACCTGCTGGAATGTTCCTTTTGGTTTTATTTCTATTCTGCCAGTACTTATGAGAACACAGTCACGGTCTCATTGTTACTAGCAGATTTCATGTTATTCTTTTGTTTAGTTCTTAAAATACATTTTTTTACTCTTTCTGGGGTTCAGTGTTTGTTTGTGTGCATAGATGTGAAAACATATCCAAAACAAGCTTTATAATATGTAATATATAGTTTTCTAAGAATAATTCCACATCTAAATTCACTTGCATATGAATATATGTATGTAACTTTTTTAATAAAAAATTAACTTCTAGAAATATTCCATTTCTAGTGGGCAGAGACGTCAACTATTCAAATGCATAACAATTCAGTGAAATTATACTCTTGTATACTCACACAATGGAGTATTATAAAGCAATGGTCATGATGATGTACAACCCTTTATAACGTGCATTTTAGAGTTATAATTTTTTGCTATATTTGATATGACTCAACACCTAAGGATCAAAACATGTTAAATATACATATATATTGAATCATAACAAATATCATCAAAAATAAAATCCTAGTCACCTACCCTCATTACAACATGGTAGATACTTTTCTATCACCAGGAGAGACACTTTCTTATTGGCTAGACAAAGTGTGCAATTACAAGACAATCAGAGAAGTAAATGATCTCCAGTGATTGATCAGAGAATATGATTATCCAGGAAGAATTATAATGGAGTTGGAGATTTAATATTTTAAGGATGTTAATTCTCAGTCTGGAATACATCCACTTAGGATAGAGCAACAGGTTGGGGAAGACTGGGATAAATCAGTCTCTTCTGGAGATGGCAGGATGGTTGCACTCATAAACTCATCATAAACTCATAACAGCTGTGATTATACACAAGAGGTACACAAAATCTACCTACTCAACCTTCATACAAGCAGGGAGCAGCGGAATAAAATCTGAGATGCTTTGAAAATTAATGCCTCCTAGAGGAAGGGAAGTCAGTTCTCTCCAGAGGTTTTCTGCCTCATCAGTTGACTATGCTAAGTAGTCGGATGTGGGACAGTGCTAATTAGACTCAGTGGATCATTAATAAAACTGAATTTAAGACATTACAAAGATTAGAGAGGGATGAATGTGTCAGGTACCCAGGTTTTAGATAGGGAGAAAAAGGGTGAACATGATCTTTTTATATTTATATGAATGTCTGAAAGAATGTATCAAATATTGTATCTAAGATGTTTGATTTTAAATATTAGTATTAACTGAGCACTTCACCGTGTTATTAAGGCTCTTGTGAAATCCCTATTTTATCAGTGTAGAAAGGGTAGGCGATAATGCTACTGCAGTTCTCCTTTTAAGCTAGAGATTTGTCTAATTCTTAATCATCAAAATGTTTGAATACTTAATAGGACAAAAGGGGTTTTGTTAATCTGTTAAGTTTCAAAAATTAGGATATTGCCCTGGATCAATCATAAAGGTCCTCTTATAGTAACCATAGTGGCCCAATGTCATCAGAAGCCATCAAAGAAAAGTTCAAAGTCATAAGCAAGAGATGTAATAGTAAGACAGTGGCTGGAGAGATAAGCTCAGAAAAATGAAAGGGTCTGAAATAAAGGAGTACAGATCAATGTTAAAATCTAGAAAAGGCAAGTAAAGAAATGGTTTTTCTAGAGTCTCCAGAAGAAATGATTTTTATTCACATTTTGAAGAATGCCCGGTTGATTTATGTTTCTGTTCCCCAGACTATAAAGACAGTGAATCTGCATTTCCTTAATAAAGGAAGCCAAGGTGTCTGTGTGTCTGTACAGGGCAGCATGAGGATGGGCAGCATGAGGATGGGCAGCATGTCACAGGAACAACTGCCTGGGTTCACAGTAGGACCAACAGACAGTCAGTGCTGTCTGGACAGAAGAGTTCAGGGACCCTCTGGGGCAAGTGCCAGCAGCCAGCAGGGCACATGGTCTCCCACTTGTCATACTGCTACACCTGAGCAGGCAATGATGAACAAGGAGTGCTCATAGGACACAGCCATAGGACACAGGAAATACTCAGTTGATTCTCTATTGCAGAGAACCAGAACTTTGTCTTGCACATACTACATTTATGTTTTCTCTTTCAGCAGAGTGGAGACTGGTGTGCTTTCCATAACCCTCTGCTGTTACAAACTCCAAATCTTGGAAATACAGAAAATTACAGCCACCCTTGTGTAGAGATGTCCCTAATTACAAAGATGGGCCAATGGTACTTTTATTTAGAAAGCAGACATGTAAAAATATAATCATGAGATTTCAACATGTCTCTTTTAAAAATTAGAAAAATAGATTCCCAGCCCTAGCTTAAATCACACAGATCGTGCACTGGCATAGTCTGCCAAGTTTCTTAATACCTCCATATACTGGGTCACAAAACAAATATTAACATATGTGAGTGAATGAAACAACTCCATATACCCTATCTGTCCACAATAGAATAAAAGTTAGAATCAATAATAAAAATCTCTAATAATTACACAAACCTTTGGAGACTGAATATCACATTACTAAATGATGAATGGGTAATAAGATACCAACAATAAATAAATAAAAACATGGAAATAAATGAAAACAAAAGCACACCACCACAACAACCCTGGGGTATCTTATAAGAGCCCTAGGAGGGAAATTCATAATTGCAGATGCTTACATTATAGAAAAATCTGAATAGATCTAGGTGGAGTTGAAGGAGAGGAAATATGTATAGTCAGAAAGAAGCCATTAAAAACAGAAAATAGAGGTATTTTTTAATAGAGAAAATGTCTTTGAGCATGAATAAATTATACAGCTCAGGAATTTATAAAAATGAAAGCAAACCAAACCTAAATCTAGCAGGTAGGAAGATAAAATGGAAGAGTAGAATTTAATTAAAGCAGACAAAACCACACACACAAAAATCAACAAATCTAAAAGCTGGTTCAATGAAAAGATAACAAGACTGATAGACCCTTGGCCCAGCTAATCCAAAGAGAGAAAAATATGATTCAAATGAGCAGAATCAGAAATCAACAGGGAAACATTCTGACAGACACCAAAGAAATTCAAAATATTGTGAGTACTTTGTAAACCTATACTTCATTAAGTTAAAAAAGAAACTTAAAAAAAAAGGATGAATTTTTAGAAACATTCAAACATGGAAGCAAGAAGCCACCAGCAATCTAAACAGACCCATAACAAACAAGGAGCTCAAAATGGCAATAAAATGTACTGGACTAAGAAATGCCCAGGTCTGGATGAACTCTCAGCAGTGTTCTACCAGACTTCAAAGAGCTCTATGACCAACACTTCTTAAATTATTAAAAAGAAAATCAAAAGGACTCTTTCTGCAAAACCAGTGTTGCTCTAATACCCAAACCAGATAAAAACATATTAAAAAGAAAAGAAGAATCTACAGGCCAATATTCTTTTTGAATACAGATTTCAAAAATTCTCAATAAAATACTTTCAAACTGAATTTAGGTATATATATATATAATTTCAATTTCAATAAATGCAGAAGAAGCCTTTGACAAAATTCCACATGTTTTATGATAAAATTCCTAAAGAGAGCCAAAACATAGCTCAATATAATATAGGACATTCACGGCAAGGCCACATTGACATCAATAACATATTATTGATAACTATTGACACCAATAGACATACTAATGTGGAAGGGGAAATGAACAGAAAGTCTCCACCCTACATAAAGAACTGTAGGAAACTAAGGAATGCTGAGAGCAAGAGAAGTTCTCCTTTTCAGGGAAGAGGACACCAACTGGTTATCCAATACCGAATGGCTAGATCTGAAGACACACACATACACATACACACACAAAACATATGGACTGAGAAAGTTTTATATATATATATATATATATATATATGTATATGTATGTGTATGTGTATGTGTATGTGTATGTGTATGTGTATGTGTAT
>NW_021620894.1:2806694-2821047 GCF_004785775.1 Grammomys surdaster | reverse complement strand
ATATATATATATATATATATATATATATATATATATATATAATGCTTAGGTAGTAAAACAGAACTGTAGCGTGTAGTTTCTACTATCCCACTTTAAGCTCTGGGTGGACCATGCTATCTGCCCCTGCCATTGTTCTCTTGGATCTGCTATGAAACATACACATATTAGCTTATTTTCAATATGCTTCTTAGGTCAATGGCCAGGCCCATCTAAGCCTCCTGCAGCTATCATGCCCTTACCTTCACTTCCAGCTCAAAACCTCTAAGTCTCCCCTCAACTTAGTTGCCTAGTTACCTTCTTCTTGCTCAGCACCCTAAATCTGCCCTCAGCTTAGTTGCATTACTAATCTAATGCCTGCTACCCCAGACCCAGTTGTGGAAGCGGCCAATGGCCACTCAACTCAAGATCCCACATGGCTAGTGGCTCTCTATCCCTTCAAATCTCTTTCCTCCTCGTGCGTCTACTAGCCTGCTTGAGGGAACCTCAAAGGAAGCTCGATGAAGTCCTGTCTCTTCTGCCCAGCCATTGGCAGCTAGCATCTTTATTGATCAAGCAAGAACCAATTGGGGAACAGGACCATCAGCATTCACAAGCAGATTCCTGATCAAAGCATCACAGCTACACTCTACACAAGACTTTCTGCATAGAGATTCATTTATTCAAGGCTCAACAAGTTGTTCATTATAAAGCTAAAAAGCATTTGTATTGTTAAACAATCAACTGAATGACAATGATACCAAAGAGTGATAGAGAATCATTGCCAGCTATATTTTTGATAGAAGATTAATATTCAGAATATACACAGAGTCAAAAAAACCTCAACCTCAAATTTTCCCATTAAAAATTAATGAGGCTGTGATCTGAACAGTCAGATACTAGTGTCCTCTGGATGTGGCAGAGAAGCTGCTACCATGGATTTCAACAATGTGGTTGGTTAAGCAATATCTTTCAAATATCTTTCATAAACACTTACCCCTAGGTGAAAAGCTACAGAAAGTCAGTGTTTTCTGGGAGAGGGATATTTTGTTTTTGTTTTTTTTTTTTTTTTTTTTTTTTCTGTGATGAGCTCCTGATAAGTTATCCAAGCCTTGAGGGGTCAGTTTTAAACATGTACATATGAGCGGCACTAAAATGACATTTATATGTAAAAATTAAAAAGAAAAGGAAAATATTAAAAACGTATGTATTCTTTACATGTAATCACAATGAAAAAGGGGTCATTAATTTGAAAGTGTAAGGGGGCACAGGAGGAGTTGGAGGGGAGAGAAAGTGCGTAAGTGAAGTAAATACAGTATTCTTGTGTGATATTTCAACCCCCCCCCCAAAGTTAAACTTTAAAAATAGAAAAATAATGCTAGACACAAGATAAGATGTGTTAAAATGCATTGAAAGTAGACTGGGCAAAGTCTGTCCTTGTATCCATCTCCTTGTATTGGAATAGATTTTTGACTTTTGTTAGTATCTATTATTTCATATCTATGGCCTGATTTACATTTTCCTGATGATTAATGATGTTCAAGGCATATCTCTCAGTGATTCATACAAATCGTTTGGAAAGTATTCAAGCACTTTGGCCCACCTTTTTAGAGTCATCTCTTATACATGCACACAATATTTATCTACTCATAAACACATGCTGTTATGTGTTTTGAATAATCTGCTTTGGATATTAAATCTGTATAAAACAGATGGCTTGCAAATATTTCCTTCAGTTCATGGTCATTTCTTTTTGTGGACTGTTGGCTCTATAAAAACTTTTTTGCTGGTTGGGGTTAGGGTCATCTGTTTGCACTTTTCTTGGCAGTTGAACAGTATTTTTTAAAGGGGAAGAAATGTAAGTTCTTTAAATTACAGATAAATTGCTCAACAAGTAACACCATAATTTACAATTCAGCCATTTTTTCTGTTCAGTTAAATATTTCCATTTTTTGTATGTACCAGTGTTTATTAACTTTGCAACAAATGTAACTATTAATGAAATTTATGTAATGTTAAAATATACCAAATTAATATTTTAAGAAAAAAAACATAGACATTATAGAAATCGTGATATACTATATACTGTACCTGGGTTATCTTAAGAATTCTGATAAGTACTGATCTCTAGATGGTCCTAATGGGAAAGGAATAGAGTCAAGCTTTGATCTCACACTGTCTGGAACCAAAATCAGTAGTAGTATATTTTATACTATATTGTTTTAGACAACTTCCAGGTTACTTTTTTTGCATGTCAGGGAAATATCAGTGAATAACAGTAATCACTGACTTAAGAAAGCACCTGTTTTTGACTAGTCATTGTTACATATGTGAATATGATCTTTGCCGTGTATATGATTTGTATACAGAGTAATTTAATTTTCTCTTGACATTTACTGGCTCAAGAAAATATAACTCGAAACTCAGAATATCTGTCTACGTCCATCTTTAGATGAGACATCTTCATGCCATTCAAAACAGATAAAGGATAAAGACAATAAAGACGAGGCGTTGAGGGATGGGAGAGGGCGTGACCCACTAGTAACAGCTCTGAATGACAAAAGGACTGACTTTTAAAATTTATAATTCCTTTACGGTATTGGGGTAACTTAATTTTGCAAATATGTGTGTCCGTATTAATGCTCTAAAGAGCTATCAGTATTGTTTTTAAAGAATAATTATTAGAATGAAGTTAAAAATAAAAGCCACACAGCAGCTGAAGTTTGTACTCCACATATGCAATGTTGAAACTTTAGAAAATCTTTAACCACATTACACTATATTTTGTTCTATTCCCTTGGATTTTTGTTTTCTTCAAATTAACACCTCTTGAAGCACCAGACTACAAAAAGTGTCCTCAGAGGCCCGTGGGCAGGAATATCATTTCCATGCTAACCTGCATTTCTAAAATATAGTATGGGAATACTTATAACATGTATGATAGAATCTTTGAAACTGTATGTTCTGAGCAGATGAAAAATTGAATTTAAAATTATAAACAGTAACTGGATAACACGTAGGGATTCAAATCCTTAAAGGATAAGGTAACTAATAATAATCCCAGTGCAGACACTTGTATTTAGCCCCATTTTCTCAGTAATTAATCAATGCAGCAATTTCTTCATTTATTTTAACTAAGCGACATCTAAATTCAGGCATAGAAGACATAGAACTTTAAGGTACACTCCAGAGCTCCAGAGTGGGAATTTAGAGAGTTATGAAGCCCGTGTGAGATGGCATTGTAAACCCGTAGCATCCTGCAAAGATGAGTCAGTCAGTCACCCACATCCAGGAAAGGTGACGTTTTACATATATAAACAACACAAGCAGAAGTCCACTATGTGGCTTTTAATGAAAATTTCATATGCCATATATGAAATTTTTGGATGTGCCTTAAATTCACAGAGCTTTTGACTTGTATGTCAAATTATATTCTGTTTGACTCTTTCAACTCTAATGAGAGAAAAATGGGTCTCCAGAGACCCAAACCAAAGCATTCTACATTTCTTTTTATTCCTTTATAACCTCAATGTCCAGACAAGATACATAAGTTGACAGGGACTTGCATCAACTGATCAGAAGGCCAAGGTTGCTTGGCCCCGTAAGTCAACCAGAAGGAGGTTCTAGTTGGGCAGTTGTAAGAGGTTAACTATGAAATTTACAGTGTGACTAAGCATTTTTTATACAGTGGGAAGCATTGATAAAACAAAAACAAGTCTTATCCCCTTCCTGGTAAATTAGGGGGACATTTTCAAAGAGAGTGTTATATATTAAGTCATAGTTATCACTGGGAACATTCTGGTTGTACACAGCTATAACTTACAGACCGAAGCAGGAAAAACCAAAGTTCAAAGCAACTTGGGCCACATAGTGAGATGTTATCTCACAACAAATAAACACACAACAAACAAATAAATACCAGTGTGATGGTAGACATTTGAATTAGAGTCAGTGTCAGCTCAGTGTTTAAGTACTTCTGCACATTTGCTTTTGACTTTGCAAAATGAGAAGAGTTATATAACTGGCCCTTGTCATTACAGGTCACTATGGTATGATGGATGTGTGCTATGCTACCACAGTTAGTAGGATATTTCTTCTTAGCACAGTGTCACAGCTTACTCAAGGAAGCGATGGCAAGCTAGCACAGTAGGATGGTCCTTCTCAAGCATCTTTGAAATACAGTACCAACAAATATTAGAAGTCTGGGTACATGCTATATTAGTTTTCCAGTTCTGCCTTCCTCATCTGTTAGAAGGAGTGACTTAAGAGGATGTATGTGACATGTAAATGAAACATTTTTCAAAAAATAATTCACACTTTTAACATCTATCTATCTATCTATCTATCTATCTATCTATCTATCTATCTATCTATCTGTCTTTCTATCTATCTGGAGAACTGATTGTGGGGTTTATTGTGCATATTTTACCTCCTAGAAAGTATCAAAGTACACTTTAAGTCAAAACAAATGTGGCTTGTGGAAATAGCATAATTATATGAGAATCTGTGAATTTCTATAAGGTAGAGAATAAAATTAATGAATACTTTTGATTTTTTTGGGCTGAGGATATTTGTTTTATTTTTTTATACTTAATGTCTGTTCTACTTTCTTATAGAATAAAATTAAAAATTTCTGAGATGACACTTTGAATTTGAACACAATGTTAGGAATTTTTCACAGAAGGACAGTGGATAGTTATGATCAGAAACCAATAGGGAAGCATACAAGTCACATTCATGGACATATATTTACTCTCAAATCTCAAATGCCTTGGTTTTCTTTTTTTCTTTTTTTTTTTTTTAAAGATTTATTCATTTATTTATGTATATGAGTACACTGTAGCTGTCTTCAGACACACCAGAAGAGGGCACCAGATTCCATTACAGATGATTATGAGCCACCATGTGGTTGCTGGGAATTGAACTCAGGACCTCTAGAAGAGCAGCCAGTGCTCTTAACCACTGAGCCATCTCTCCAGCTCAATGCCTTGGTTTTCAAAGCATTAGAAAAGTAAAGACCCATATAATTTTAGCTCATGAAAGGAAATAAAGACAGATAGGGGAATAAACTGTTTTGTTGAGTGTTTTCTAAAATGTCTATTTCCTCATAAGCATACTATGTCATTTAGTGACTTATTATATACAATTTTTATTTTAAAATGTTTAAAAATACAAAAAAGGACATTCCTGAAGGTCTTAATTCAATTGAGAAAACATACGGCAAGAATATCACACTGGATTGCAAATTTTGGAAAATGTTTGAAAGGTAGTAAAATTAAGTTGTTCTTCTGACGTATCCCTCAGAACACAAAAGCAAGGTAGGAGTATGGTCTTTCTGCTGAGACAGGTTTACAGGGTATTTTCTTTGGGAATCTTACAAGTAACAAGGAATGAAAACATTATCAGTCACTTCATTAAAAATTAGGACTAGAAATTGGAATCGCCTGTTGAAAGTCTCACAGTTTAAACAGAGATGTTGAAGATGTTAAGCACATTTATCCTTAATTGATTATTTATCCTGGGTAAACACAGACCCACATTTTATTTTCAACAGCGCCTTCTTCACCTCCTTGTTCCTCAGGGTGTACACAACGGGATTCAGTAGGGGTGTCAGTACAGTGTAGAAAACGGCCACAATTCCGTCCACAGCATCCCTGGAGCCTGGCCTCAGGTAGATGAAGAGACCAGGGCCGAAGAAACAGAGGACCACGATGCAGTGTGAGGCACAGGTCTGGAAAGCTCTGTGTCGTCCCTCTGAAGTGCGGATCCTCAGGATGGATCCGACGATGGACACATAGGACAGTGAAATCAGAAGAAAGCAGCCTGAAGCCACTACCCCAATGTTCACAAAGATGACCATCTCATTGGCTGAGGTGTCTGCGCAGGCCAGCTTGAGGATGGGAGGTGCATCACAGAAATAATGCTGGATCTGGTTGGGTCCACAGTAGGGCAAATGGAAGGTCAGTGTAGTCTGGATAGTAGAGTGCAGGGAACCAGTGAGCCAGGTTCCTGCTGCCAGGAGGGCACATATTCTCCTGCTCATCATGCTGCTGTACCTGAGTGGGTAACTGATGGCCAGGTAGCGATCATAGGACATGACTGTGTAGAGGAAACACTCGGTGCTACCCAGGAAGTGGAAGGAGTAGAACTGTGCCACACAGCTGTGGAACGAGATAGCCCCGCCTTCTGGCGACACCAAACTCATCAGCATTTTGGGCACTGTGACTGTGGAGAACCACATATCAATAAAGGAGAGGTTGGTGAGGAAGTAGTACATGGGTGTGTGGAGGTGGGAATCTACCCTGATCACCACCAGGATGAGAAGGTTTCCCAACACAGTAAGAATATAAATCACAAGGAAGAGTCCAAAGAGCATTGTGTCCAGGACTGCTGCGTGGGGAATACCTGAGAGGAAGAACGTGGTCACTCTGCTAATGTTCGACATTTCTCCATATGCATTATGGCCATTGAATTTCCACTGATGGAGAATACAAAATAGAATTATTTTATATATACTGTATAGACACTGCAGTCCAAAGGTGTGGCTGCTTTCTTATTACATTTGCACTCCTACTAGCCAAAAGAAAAGAATGCTAAATTCATATGAAATGGTTGACTTTTGACAAGAGGAGTAAATTGAGTATTCTTTGCTTTTTAGAATTAGAGAAAATATGTTCAAATAATAACTAGTGCTAATGACTTTCTCCCAGTACTAGCCTCCATTCAAAAAGCCTTCTCTCTTTTCTTTTATCATGTGCCTGTACACTCACACACACACACACACACACACACACACACACACACACACACACACAGACACACAGACACACATATCTAATCATTCGTTTTTTCCCTTTGATTTCTGGTCATATGAAGCACTGGAGACCACCACAGTAATGGAGAGAGAACATGTACTTGATTTCTTACTATGATTCCATGGCTTTGAGTTAGCGTTCACTCTATGAAAGGATGATCAAATGAAATCTGCATTTTGAGATGTTCTTGAAAAATTGTGTTTAAATTGTAAGGAGAACTAAATATTGACTCATCTTTGACTCAATCAGGTCTGAATGAAATACAGCAATACAAGATGCTTTGAAATCTAGACAAACTGTATATATAGTCTGAAATTATTTTTATTTGTTGGTAAGATGTTTATTATTTCTGAGACAAGAATGAATGTTTTTTTTTTTTCGAAGAGAAGACTGGGTGTCAAATAAATAATATACTTAAATGTAAATTAGTAGTGAAAAGTAACACAACCTAAATGGAAATCTGGCCAGAAATCTAGACTAAAGCAGTTAAAAGGAGCATCATTTGCCCAGCATTTAGGACACCTCTGCAGTTTTTACACTTGCCTTTGTATCAGAAATAGTCTTTTCCTGTGTTGAAGTCAGCTGGAGTTGGGTTGGATGCTCAGTGGTGAAATGCTATGGTGTACAGAGGAAGTACTTAATTGATTGATGCATTAAATAATAGACTTTTATTAAAACACAGTGTTAGCTAATTCAAAACTACAGCAATGGAAACTGACTTAAAGAAAATCCCAGAAGAATCTAAGAGTTCCACCTGAATACATTGTAGAATTTTCTGTGTGATCAGTCAGGAACGAAGTACTGAGTTTAGACAATTTTGGCTACTTACCAGTTATGGAGGTCTGCTTGGATCACTAGACAGACATTAAACTTTAAAGAACCTTTGTCTCCTTGATGAGCAGTAACCATTCTTCCCCCTCATGACTAAAAAACACAGAAGAAAGAAAATATAAAAGCAAGAACTTTTTGAACCAGAGTTTAGGATTGGGGTTGACAGGTCAAGAGATAAGAATTTGGCTTTAGATTCCTCATTGGTAAGAAAATTTCAACATTATTATAAATCTTGAGAATTCTAGCCAAATCCATGTGTGCAAGCTGGTTCTGCTTTGATGGGCTATCTTTGTTTGTCCTTTTTATTTTGCCAAAATGTAATGATTAACCATCAAAGTCTAGCTTCCAGACTTTTGCAGGGAATGATCAACACCTCTCCTGGACTTCTTCTCTGATTTAAAAAGTGAGCTTTCATGCCCTTAGGGGAAATTCTCCTTAGACACTCGGAGTCTCTCTGATGACTCTTTAACCTTTCTGTGCTCCAGAGACATTTGATTGTATTCCCTCCTAGAGACTCATCTTGTTAATTAAGCTCCTGCCCTCCAGGGCATTGCAGGCTTGTAAGCTTCTGTCCAGGGATGGATGCTGCCTCACAGTTTCTAGCTCTGAGATTTCTCTGAGACTCCTGCCTTTGTTCCTTCTTTAAATTTAAAATACGTTTGTGTTTTCTGTGAAGGTGCTTTTGCTGTTTTATTTTCACATGAATTAATGGCACTAAAGATATTTTCTTCTGGAATTAATACATGTCTTAGCTACTGGGGATAGAGTCCTCATGAAAATAAAAAGCAAGCCAAAGCCTACACTTTGCTAAAAGTAATGCCAGCACCATTAGATGGGTAATATTCCTCTTTGTACAGCTGGTTTGAATACTGGAAGTCCCTTAGATGAACATTTCTGACAGTTAACCTATCACAAAACTCGATGTTTTAACATTGGGTGTACAATTAAATTAGGACGTATTTGATCTATGTGAAACTATCACACTTTTTGAGAATGTTTATTTTAAGCACCGTTGGCAATTTAGTTCTACCTAACTTATTTCATTGGCACTTTATGAAATGCACAATTTTGGGACCCTAGTCTCCTGAGAAATGTATAACCTGGTTAGTATAGGTTTTCTATTAAGAAGACCTCAAAGATGGCATTGGGTGACTTTGATATTTTTGTAATAAGAAAAGAATTATCCATTATTTAGGCTCTTCCTAATGGTGAGTATCAAGAATTCTGCACTCAGGCAGGCAAGATGGCCAGTAGATTAATGTGCTTACTGAACACCCTTGGTGACCTAAGTTGGATCTTACTGGGACCCACATAAAGGTGGAAAGAATTACCCTCTAAAATTGTCCTCTGACCCCTACAGTGACATGTGCACATTCTCACACACATCGTACATACACAATCATAATAGTAACAACAAGTTGAAATTAAATATAACTCTTCACTTGTAGACTTTATAGAAGATAACGCCCCATAGCCCCAACCATCCTCATGTGATGGTGTCCTCTTCTGATGCTCTGCAAATGCCTAGAGAAGGGCAGGACTCCATTTGCATGTATTTAGTAACCATATTCATCCCCAGATTTGCTGTCCTAGTGATATTCCTTGACTTGTCATTTCTTTAAAGCAGCAACTTTGCTCTTCAATGTTATTTGCACTTTCATGTTATTTTTGAGTCAACATTTTAATTTTTAACAAGCAGGTCTGTTTATGTTTTAGTTAGCGTTACATTGAACATACAGAGTCGTTACGGGAGAGCTGACATTTTATAAGTACTATGTCTGACTCATGGATACCACATATATTGTTTATAACCCTCAACAATGCATGTAATTTCAGTGCTCAGGCAAAGCTAATCTTCTCAGATTTATTATTAAGCATTTCCTGACTTGATATTTTAAGTGGTAATTTTAAATGCATAGAAAGACAATAGATTTCTTATATCAGCATTTTATCCTACAGTTTATATAAACTCACTGACTACAGATATTGCATCATATTTCTTTTACTAAGATGGCCATGCTGTTTACCTGTTCTCTGTATGAGAACCCTGAACACCAAATTCAGAAAATACCTTGAAACAAATGTGGTCATTTCTAACTTTGTAGTGGTCCCATCTGCAACATTTATTCCTGTTAGGCACAAGTTGCAGGTACCCATAGACCACTGAGGAGACAATTCTGACGTAAAACACATAAGTGTCTCTATTATGAGCTTGAAAGCAAGGTCTCTCAGACTCTCACCATCACAGCAGGTCGGGGTCTGACCCTGAGTCTAGGGGTTCAGGGTTTTTATTGTGGTTACAGCAAACTTGGTTACATTTTCCTATGGGTCAGCAGGTTAATATTTTAAAATCTGTATTTCTGGAGTAATCTGAGGGAAGTGAACATGGGACCAAAACCACCCGACGAACAGGATGGCTAAGTTATCTATTCTCTGCAGGATGTCTTATATTATTTATATGTACCTTGTCCCTGCTATTGTAGCCTGACTGGCTGTTCCTAAGAGGGTGGGTTGCCATAGGATGCTGGCTCAGGAGAACTCTGTGATTTTCTTCCTGGAATTGGAGTTTAGCCCTTGATCTTACACAAAATGGAGTTTCTCCAAAAAACAGAGTTGGCTGTGCTTTACAATTCCTGTTGGATTACCTCCCTTATTTCTGTCTTATATGCAGGAGGTTTAGTTGACTACTGAGACTGCATCACTTAAGGGAATCCACTCCATTACTACAGCTATTCTGTGGATAGGGATGGGATTCAGGTTTCTGCTTCCTTCACTTCTTCAGTCTTGCCAGTTATTGTACTTACCGAGACTATTATCCAGGGCAAAAGCTATTATCTGGGTCAAAGTTTAACAAAGCAGAAAGTGATAGGTAACAATTTATACCACAGCATGAATAGATTTATCATTTTTTTTTCATGTAGACAACTATGACTACAGAAAAGGAAAGTCAGTTCTATATTGTGATACCACATCGAGAATCAAGATAAAATGTGTCAAAAACTTGAGAAGAAATTGGGGATCAGAAGTAAAGGAGATGAAGGGGATGGCAACCCTATAGGAAGACCAACAGTATCAACTAACTCCAGAGACTAAGACACCAACCAAAGAGCATACATGAGCTGGTCTATGCACGCCCCCCCCCCCCGCATATATGTAGCAGAAGACTGTTTTGTCTAGCCTCAGTGGGAGATGACGTGTTTAATCCAGTAGAGACTTGATGCCTCAGGCAAGAGGGATCAGAGGGAGGGGGAATGAGACAGGGGTCAGTGGGTAGGGGGGAATGGGAAGTGGAGGGAGGGTGGGGAGTGGGAAGGTAGAGGTCGGGGGAGCACTCTCTCAGAGGCAAAGGGGAGGGGGATGGGGTGAAGAACTCTTGGAGCGGGGACTGGGAAGTGAGGAACATTTGGAATGTAGAAAAATAAAACAATTTAACACAAAGGAAATCATAATTCAGATTAGTCTTTAGGATTGTTTAGTACTTATATTGCTTACTACATTTAAGTAACATTAATGTTACAGCAATTCATAATTAAAGAGTTCTACAGCTTCTAAATTAAACCTCAGGATAGAATGTCTGGTGTGTCAAAGGCACTTCTATCCCTGTGAACAGCTCTCCTCCTGAACTCCATTCTCTTTTGATACCTCTTTGAGAGGATTATAAATATAATTAAAAAATTACACATTTTAATTCATATACAAATAAACATACTATTAAATTATAATAAATAATTATAAATAAAACTTGACGAGTTGCACACTTTTCTATTAAATATAAATGGTGGAGAATGAAGAGAATATTGTGAAAAGTAATAAAATATGTTGATAATGATATTTAACTTATATATGTATAATTTCTGGTTAGGTTCAAATTCCTATTTCCGAGTACCTGCTAAACTATGAATAAACTTAGTTATCTGATATTGAAATTTAGTTGTCACGTGACTAAAAATAGACATGAAAACTAAGTAGTGATCATCATTACTAATAAGCCAGATTTAGAGGAACTTGATTTGTTGTGAGAGGAGGTTAATGTAACATATTAACCAACTACAAACTACTCTTCCATCTAGCTTATTGCTTGAGGAAACTGAAGCTGAATGTGACACAGTATCTGAAGTCAAGCACGGATTCATCCCTGGTCCCTTTCCCTCATTGGATTTATTTTGTTTGCATCTATTGCTTTAGATAGGAATGCCTTGGACTGGAAGCAGTTGCTCATGGATGCCTTTGCTTCTCTTCTCCAGGGCTGCCTGTATCATAAGCATGAGGAACTACTCCTCTGTGACAGAGTTCATCCTGCTGGGAATTTCCAACAGTGAAGGACTAGAGAGCATGCTGTTTGTCCTGTTCCTGGTCTTCTACGTCTTCACCTTGCTGGGGAACCTGCTCATCTTCCTCACCCTCCTGGCTTCTTCAACCTTTACACCTCCATGTATTTTTTCCCAGGATACTTGGAAGTGTTTGACATGTTTTCCCTCAAGATGATGCTCCCCCTAATGAGGCAGACCTGTACCGTCTCTTACAGAGCCGCATCTCTTCTTTCTACCTTGCTGATTTCCTTCGATTGTTTGTTTTTTCTTGGCTTTCTTTACAGGATTTATTCATATCCTCCATTTTTTTTTGTTTGTCTTTTTCCATTGATTTCTATAAGGGATCAATTCACTTCCCTTTAATACACCTCTATTATCTTTAAGGTCTTTCTTGTATGTTTCATCTGTGATGGAATATTCAGAGATTACTGTAATAGGATAGCTGGGCTCTATTGGTGATATATATTATCTCGGCTCTCGTTGACTATGTTTTTTTTTTTTTTATGCTGGTGTTTAAGCATCTGTGTTTGGGTGATTATACATCTAGGTGCTGATTTCTGGGTTTGTGTCTTAGTTTCTATTTCCTTCCTGGGCTTCTGGCCCATGAGGTTTGTTGTTGAGCAGGGAGTCTCTACTCAATTTGGAGGCTGGACTTCTGGTGACCAACATAGTCTTCTGTAGAGCATGAGGTCTCTACCTGAGATCGAGGCTTCTGACGCATCAGGGAATCTCCATTTGAGGCTGATAGAGGAAGATAATGAGGGGAGGGGAGATTGGGGATACTGTTGTGGGGTACCTGCAAGGTGGAAGATGCCTGACCAAGGCATACCTACATGAAGTTGTGATGGCTGGTATGGTCTCTGTTCCAGTAGGGAGTCTCCCCCAACTCACGAGAAAGAGAGGGGTATGGACACTGAGTGCTTCCTGTATACAGTGATGGCCTATGAGTACATTGTGGTTATTTGTTATCCTGTGAGATACACGGTCATCATGAGCCACAAGGGTGTGTACATGCTTCACAGCTAGCACTTGCCTGGGTGACATTGTATACAGGAACATCCTTACACTTCTTCTCTGACGTTTCTGTGGTGTTGTCCCCGGCATGTGCAGACATCTGTCTAGCACAGACAGTTGTTTTACCATCATCTAAGAGTACGCATAACGTGATATTGTCTGAAAATATACTATTATATAGCAGTTAAAGAGAACTTATTTTAATGTTTTATTTATATCAGATGAATCTTGACAACATTATCCTAATTTCAAAGGCTACATTCAAGTGGCACTGCACTATTTCACTTATATGAATGTCTAGAATAGGCACATCTGTGTTGGCATTCGTTAGGTGTATGCTCTCTGGGAAGAGAGTGAGAGTCAGAACTGACTGCTAATGGTGTCAGGAGACTTGATGATCCTGTTAATGTTCTGGGTATGAGTGATATTTTCAGGAAACTATAAATGTCCTAAGTATAATTCAATTTTCCATTTTAAGAAGGTAAATTTTATTGCTTATAAGTTATTCTTTGAAGACAATCTTAGCTATAAAAAGTAAGTTAGTCCTGTACTGAGAGTACATCATTATTGTTCTAGGGAGAGATACATGAGAATAAGGATATTTCTTCCTATCTTGAATACAATACAATTTACTTTCCATCTATTTCTTCCAGTCCCTCCTATCTCCCCTTCCATATGGGTTCCATTCCCTTTCTCTTTGTCATTAGAAAAAAAAAAAGGGTTTCTATGAGACAACAACAAAACAAACAAATAAAAAATATGCTAATATAAAACAAAAACCGTCACAAGGAAATTGGAAAAGACAAACCAACAGAAGGAATAATAGAGTCTAAGAGAAGGCACAGGAGTCAGAGACCCACGCATTCACACACCCAGGAGTCCCAAAAAACACTAACTTGAAAGCTAATACATATGCGAGGATGTGGTACAGAATCGTGCAGGCCATGTGCTTGCTGCCTCGTGGAAAGTGTACTAAGATGGTGAAGCAAAGTGGGTCAGAACGCGAATGTTTGAAAATAATAATTCATTTCATCTTGCCTTAACTTTATATCTTCAAAGAAGCCTCCTAGAAATGGATTCAACATTTTATGCATACATAGAGTAAATTACGTGTGTGCATATGAATTACACATAAGTCTTTGTAAACAATGTGCCATGAGCCAACTTCATTCTGGCTGGCTGACAAATTAAACATTTACAGAGGAAACTTGCTTAATGCGTGAAGGATTTGATACTGAGAAACAAAAAAGTGTAGCAAATGATCCATTTTTCAGCTGTTGTGTTATGTTATTTAATGGCTCAGGGTTTTGCCAAGAACTCTAATTCTAGGAAATTATAAAGACAAAACAGATAAACATGCTAGCTGCTATTTGCATCCTTCCTCCTCTCTCTCTCTTCCTCCCTCCC
>NW_021620894.1:2716696-2806294 GCF_004785775.1 Grammomys surdaster | reverse complement strand
CCTCTCCCTCTCCCTCTCCCTCTCCCTCTCCCTCTCCCTCTCTCTCTCTCTCTGTGCATGTGTGCAATTACACGCATGTGTTAGGAGTAGTAATTACTAGATCTGAATTAATTCTTCAAATTTCAAAATATAATTTATAATAAGAACAACTGAAAAAGATGTGATTATAAATTATGTTAGTGTTGAGTTGATTTTTCTTAACTCAGTGTCACTTTTTATAGTGACCTGGAGGGAAGTAATTGAGATAATTAGCAGGAACTGGATAATTAATGGCATAGATATTCTTTTCTATAACCATTCATATAAGTGATTATACATAATACAACAATCCAAAATAACTCATTTGTGTCTGGATGTTGATAATGATTTTGAAATCAGCAAATGGTTGTAAGTTTGTACCAGGAATCTTCTAGGGACCTGAAAATGAAATTACAGTGTTAGCGTATGTCTAGGAAACACAACTGGAAGTTGTCCACCATCAAGGGCAAAACAAAATCCTGTTTCTATGTATGCAGATTAAAGAAATCAGCTCAAAGAAGCACATGTTGTATTTTATTTTATTTTAATTTTTTAAAATCAAATCATAATTTTTACTTATTCACACAGGGGTTATAAACACAAAAAGGCAGGACGTGGGGAAGGGATGACACCGGAGCATTGGTGTTCAGGGGGAATACAGATATCTTTCAGAACATAGTATCATCTGGGTAAAGGTTCAGGAGACAGATCACTATGACTCTGCCTATGATTCATTTGTCCTTATCTAAGTTGGTTCTATCCACCAAGGCTACCTATTTACAAGGTCTATGACTACTCAGGCTGGTAAATTTCCATGAAAGCTGCCTGTTTATGATAGCTTATAACCCTCTGTTTCAATATTTTTCCACAGAGTCCTAAGACTTGGTGTTAGTATACATGTATGACAGGCCTATTGCTGATTTTAGGCCTATGGCTGATTTTAGGCCTTCAGTGTATAAGGAGGGCTGCCCCAGACATCTCCTCCCTTCTCTAAGTATAGAAGGGCTGTGGCATTTCTAATCTTTCGAAGGTGGGGATAGAGACCTGACCTCCAGTATTTGAAGGGGACCTTGTAATGGCTCCAGTCCCCCTGTTGTTGTCCAGTGAGGCATGAGGGCCATACCCGTCCCGATGTCTTTTTCTTGGAGAGGGGATACTTTTGACATCAACCCCTATGCAGTCAGGCTTGTCCCTTAGGAAACCCAGAGAGATGTTTTTAACTATTATTTATATTCCCTTGCAGTGCTTAGCCTCGCAGCCTAAGCAAGAATTCAGATCACCAGTCAGAGGGGGTTCTGGGTGGCCCATCTCTGCTAGGTTTAGGGGCGGAAGTCCCCTGTTTTAGGTTGGGTGGAGATGGGTTTTGTGGACACCCTGGATAGAGTAACAACCTCATCTTGAGTCTCCTGGTCCTCCATAGGTAACTTATGATAATGTATCTGAATAGGTTTTGCTACCAAATTATTTATCTGTTGTTTCACAAAGTTGGTCAGTCTATTTAAGGCCCAGGGACCAAAAGAAATAAGCAAAACCAACCCAATTAATGGTCCCAAGATGGGAGGGAGTAGGGTTGACAATCATGGAAAGGTTGAAAACCAATTCTTGTACCAGCTCTCATCTTTCTCTTTCTCTCTCTGTCTTTTCTCAGGGCCTTCTCTGACCTTTATAATGCTCTCTTTAACCATCCCTATCTTGTGTATGTAAAGGCAACATTCTTCTTTAAGGGATGTACACAGTCAAGAGCTGTAGACAGTCTTTTCTATTGTAAAAGAGTAAACCAAGTCCAATAAAGTCCTTTGAAATTTTTGGAGGTCTTTTCAGACAGCAAAACGAAGGATTTCTTCAGATTGGTAATGTAAATCTCTGGCTGTTTGATATTCTTGTCAATGGCCTGTCGAAGGTCTGAGTAGCATAAGGTCAGAGGCCAGCATCTGGATTAGAATTTCTAACAGTAGACATCATGGGTGATTTATTTTTAAAAATAATGGAAAGGAAAAAGAAGAGAGTTCTCAGGGAGATTTCTCTTCCCTGGAAGTCAATTGTTATTCATCTTATTTATGGTTGGGCTTGGCTTTGTGGGGCTATTTATTTCATTTAGTCTTTTTGGCAGCTATTTAGCTGGAAGCACATATTTTATAATTCCACATAAAATGCTTCCCTGAAAATGCAAGTATGTAGAGGTCGAGAATGAGTTGGTGATTCCCTGAAGCAGGTAGTGTGAAGGATTGTAAATGAGAGTGAGGTTGGTCAATGGGAAGGAAATATTTTTCCAACTAGATTGTCTGGATTTATAAGTATGCATTGTCTATAAGTTCAGTGCTGTGAGTTTCTTTTCATTTTTCTTCTTTCCGTGTGTGTGTGTGTGTGTGTGTGTGTGTGTGTGTGTGTTATTAGTGTTTACATGTGGAGGCCCCATCATTCATAATGGGTCTTCAACCAATTTCACTGAGGCAAGGACACGCAATCAAACTCATGGTTTATGATAATGCTAAGGTATCTCCTAATTCTCATATTTAAGTTTAAAATGGTTAGTTTTACAGCATTATGAATTATGTTAGTAAAGCTTTTTGAAATACTTGTAATTATTTCTATGTAAAAAGAGAGGTTTTAAAAGGAAAACTATTAGCATTGCAGAGTCTACATATATAGAACGTATGCACACACTTACATAAAAAAGATAAAATGGACTTAGCATGTAACAGGACAATGATACCCATACTAGACCCCACAGGCTAACAAATTAAAGACTCGGTGTCAGGAGTTGGTTAAGTGTTTGGAACTGTTGACCAGTGAGTTCCCATTGACTCTTAACAATGAAGCTATTGCCAGTGCTATTGGTTGTCTTCAAAAGTTGTCAGCAAGATTCTGTTGCTGAAGACAACACATACTTGATTCACAAAACATGGAGACATGAAGCTGGTACTGACCTGGTTGTTTCATCCTTACTGACTAGCTTTGGTAGTGCTGGGACATGCTGTGTATGGGAGAAAAAGTAATAATAATTTTATCCATCTATGAAGACTGTGGACTACAAAATTTGGTGCTCTGGAAAGATGTGCCCACTAGTGCAACAGTGGAGTGAATATCCAGGGATTAAGCAATTACTGACTGAATTTAAGTGATCCTCCATAAGATGAAATCCATCCTCCAACCATAATTAGGACAAGAACTTATGGCTAGACGGGTCACAGCCTCTAGAGAAAACCCTACTATTATTATTTTGCTAAAGAGACATAGTATTAAATATAGCCTCCTTTTAGAAAACAAAGTTAAATAATGAAGCATGAGTAAGAATTAAGAACTAAGTATATTACTACTTTCAAAGTCAAGACTCAAAAGATTCTCTATTGCCTTAGATTTGAGCATGAGTTTTAAACTTGTGTAAACTAAAAATTCAAATTCAGGTACTATGACTGACTTTTGAAATAAGCAGTTACAATTATTTATTTCTATTTTAAAACTGTCTGTCTTTAAAAACAAGATGATTATGGAATAAGTTATTAATTTATAAATGACTAAGGAATAAGTGAAAGTGCAACAATGTAATTAGAGGAAAGATTATTCAAATATGGTAGTCACTATTTCAAAATGGGGACAGGAAGATCTATTCTGTATCTCTCCGTTGACCAAGACAATGACGATAAAAATGTTAGGATTATTTAAAACCCATTGCCCTTGGCACATTTATACCTGCTTTGTTCAAAATGAAGGACAGCCAGCAGTTTTAATGCATCTATGAGCTTGTTGTGTGGCCATCAGTAAGAGCTATGTATGCAGACCTACTAGAGCTACTTTTATGAATTCTGAGCAAATTCCATTATTAAGTTTTTAAACACGTTTGTAACTGATACACAAAACTACAAAATTGCATGTTAACGTAATACTATGAGATATTTTGACGCATATACATGTTACATCAGCTTGGTCATGGTGAACGTATCTATTTTATTTGTGGTGGAAACTCAGCAGATTATTTTCTACTAACCTTTTGAAGTGGTAAGTAAATAATTTGGCTATCTTACTTTGGTGCCGTAGCACACCTACGTCGGTGCACTGGCACATGTGACTGTCTTACTCTATCTAACTATAAGTTAGATTTCACGGATCACTCTTTCCCTATACCATCTCCTGTCTATGGATTCTTGCAAATAGCAGTTTACTCTCTGAGACTGACACCAGAAAGCCTCACATATAAGTGAGCCCATGTAATGCTTGTCTCTTAGTGCCTGGCTAATTTCACCTAATATAAGGATTTCACTTCTATTTGTGCTATTACATATAGCAGGCTCTTTTTTTTTAAATCAATGAGGAACAGTCCATTTCCTTTATCTACTCATTAATTGATGATGAGAATTAACTGATGTTTCTATTGTGACTAGTTCCACTATAAACATGGGAAGGCAGATATATCTTTGACACGGACTTCTGTTGCTTTGGGTATACGCTTATGAATGAGATTGCCAGACAATATGATACTCTATTTTTAATTTTTGGTAACCTTCTGAACTGGTTTTATATAACAGTTGTGCTAATTTTTATTTCCTGCAATGTATAGAGGTTTTTTTTTTAATATCCTTGCTAGCACCCATTATTCTTAGTTTATTTAATAATAGTCGTTTTTAAGTGTAAAATGTTGAATGAGTACCGAAGTGGAAGTAGGTGAATTATGATGTGCAGCTACTGATGGTAGGATGGCTATAGATAATAATTCAGTGCATATTTATATAAAAGAAAATAATGATTAATATATCTGATTATAAAATTATAAAAAGGGGGATGGGAACAGAATAAGGCTGGAGATGAAAGGCTATAATTACTCCCTTTGTTCCTTCATGTTTCTTTCATCTAGGGATGTAACCATTGGGGACTTTGTCTCAAAAGAAATCATATATATGAATACTCTGCAGCTTGAAAGTATTATAAAGTCAGACATTGGAGGCCATGTTAATAGCAAAGTTGTGTATAATCAATGCCTTGGATTCAAGAGGAGAAAAATGCCATTCCGTCTTATGCAAAATACAATTTTGGATTAGAAACATATCCTTCTACCCTAAAGACACTAGGAAAAACATCTCTATGTGTTTTCAATTTGCTGGTACGTGGTTAGAGTTCTTCTTGTTTCTGCTTGTTACACTTACTTGATTACATGAATTATGATAGTTTATTTTATGTTAGGCCAGATTGGATGAGACTAAACAGAATTGGTGACAAGTGTAGATTACTTTAAGACATTTGAAACTATAAAGATGGAGTATGTCTTTAAATAAATTAACACATGTGGATAGTGGGGACGAATGTGGCACATGACTTAACTGAATGCCAATGGCAGATTCATCTCTGGTCCCCTTCCCCTTAATAGCTTTATTTTGATTGTAGCCATTGCTTAGATAGGAATCCCTTGGTCAGGAAACAGTTACCCATGGATGCCTTTGATTCTCTTCTCCAGGGCTGCCTGTGTCATAAGCATGAGGAACTACTCCTCTGTGACAGAGTTCATCCTGCTGGGAATTTCCAACAGTGAAGGACTAGAGAGCATGCTGTTTGTCCTGTTCCTGGTCTTCTACGTCTTCGCCTTGCTGGGGAACCTGCTCATCTTCCTCACCATCCTGGCTTCTCCCAACCTCCACACCCCCATGTATTTCTTCTTGGGGAACCTGGCAGTCTTTGACATATTCTTCCCTTCTGTGAATTCTCCTAAGATGATGGACTACCTAGTACGACAAGGCCGAACCATCTCATACCAGGGCTGTGTCTCCCAGGTCTTCTTCTATCACACCCTGGGTGGCACAGAATGTTTTCTGTATACAGTGATGGCCTATGACCGCTTTGTGGCTATTTGTCACCCTATGAGATACACAGTCATTATGAACCACAGGGTGTGTACTTGTCTTACAGTAGGCACTTGGCTGGGGGGCTTTGCCCATGGGAGCATCCTCACATTTCTTATCTTTAAGTTACCCTACTGTGGCCCCAATGAGGTAGATAGTTTCTTCTGTGACATTCCTGTGGTGCTGTCCCTGGCATGTGCAGACACCTCTCTAGCAAGAACCGTGAGTTTTACTAATGTTGGTGTTGTTGCGCTCACATGTTTTCTTCTCATTCTTACTTCTTACACTCGTATTGTGATCTCCATCCTGAAAATCCATTCCTCAGAAGGCAGGCGCAGAGCCTTCTCCACTTGCAGTGCGCACCTGACATCTATCATCTTGGTCTATGGCCCCGTGATTCTAGTTTATCTCAGACCTGCTTCTAGTCCCTGGCTGGATTCTGTTGTCCAGGTGTTTAACAATGTCATCACCCCCTCTTTGAATCCTCTGATTTACACCCTGAGGAACAAGGATGTGAAATTAGCCCTGAAGAAGGTGCTATCTCAAGGGGCCCAGCCTTTAGGGTATAAGGAATAGGATAAGTTCCTATCTGAGACTTTTTGTAGCTGCTTCAGGCCTGCTGTGTAAATTTGTCTTCCTTCAGAAGAGTCTTAATAGTTATGTTATTGAATTTGTGTGGATAGACTGAGTTTCAGATTTATATCTTTGGCAATGCTTTTTAGACTATGCCTCACATCTCTCCATTTTTAGTTTGCTAAGTTAATGTATGTTTTCTGTTCTGCGTTACTCTTTGCCTGTTGATCCAGTTGTTTATCATGAAACTGCCTGTTTCTATTTCCTGTATTGCGTGGAGCTTATGCATTATATGGTTTCTTTCTTTCTAGCTTTATTCTCCCCTTTCTTTTGCATGCAGAAAAACTGTGTTTTGTACATGGTTCTTTGTCTCTCAAGAGAAAAAAATGATCACTGAGCTATGTTTTAAAATAGCAGAACGGAGACTGTAAATTCAGAAAGCGCTTTTGAGTAGGAATTTTCTACACATTGGACACATTCTTTGTCTTGGAAACTGCAATACATATTTGCAAAACTCACAGTCCGTGCTAGAGAGGTGTCTGCCCATGCCATATATATACATATATATATATGAAGAAGAGACAACATTTATCCTTTATTTAAGGGTTGCTTTATCATTTGGAGTTTAATATTCATTAATTTAAAAACTATAGCTCTTACCTTGAGATCCATTGACTCAGAGACTTAGAATAACAATTCACTTGTACGTGACAGTGTTTGAAGTATTTTACATGTTTGACTAAATCAATCATGGTGCCCTAAGACACAGCTTCTACGTACATTCATTTTACAGTGGGGAAAAGTGTGAATAAGGCAGTATTCACTGCTGCACTTTGGGACCTGCAACTCAACCCTCATCTTTTCTTAGGTTATCCAGCCGCATTCAGAGGACTGCGGGATTGTTAATTTCACATAATGACCACTTGGGTGGAGGCCTTATACTTTCTCTATGTATTATACATTGTTCTCAGTACTTTCATTGAGTGTCTAGTGTAATCATCACCGTTTCTCCTTATTTGCAAGAAAACTAAGCCCAGCATTGTTGACAGAGTAATGACACCGTGGAGAGCAGAGCCAGGAGGGACTCTCCGTACTGTCTACAGATGCTGGCAAGCTTAAGACAACAGGCATTTCAGGTTGTTCCCATTCTGAAGTAATATTCATTCATTCAAGCTGATATAAATTGATGGGTTAAATTAAAACCTGACTGGTTTAATGAGGAACTAGATAGCATGTTCACTAAATGACTCATAAATATGAAACAGGAAGTTACTTAGGAAAACAACATCTCACTCTTCATTATGTATCTAAAGCAAGTGTAAGCCACCTTGTTTATGTCACTACATTGCCAGCTATGGGTAGCTTAATTTCCATCATTTGGAAGGTCTTGGATTCCCTACTTTATCTATGGTATGGTATTCGATGCTTATTTTACTCCAATATAATTTGCTAAAGAAGTTGGCAGTTCAGAACAGAATTCATTATTTTTAGATTGTCAAAGGTGGTCAGGAGCATTGGGGGTGGCTTAGATGGGGTTCTTGGCCCAGGATCTAATAGGGGATTGCTGTTACATTTAACAGCTGGGTGGTAGACTTCTGATGAAGTTTTCATTTGCATACTAGCTTAGAGCAGGCTTATCTTGAGTAGGCCTCCACCCTCCCCTCACTACCTGGGGATTTACATTCACCTGCCTTCTGTACTCACATCCTGAAAGCTACCCCCCCCCCCCACTGAAAGTGCCCCAGGAAGGTCTAAGCAGAAGTCTCTCTTACCTTTTCTTCAGGATCAAATACAGACCCTTCAGCTGTCATGAGATACAATTCATACTCAGGTGGAGAGAAACTAGGCTCTATATTGTGAAGGGATGTCCAAAAATGTAGCCAGATTTTTAACATGTAGTCACAGATGAATTTATCTAAATGCTTTCCTATTGGAAATCTTTCTGTTTAGGATTGTTTGTTAGGTTAACACACATTTTAAATGAATTTCTTGATTTATAAGTTACACTTATCTTTATCATTCATAACACCACATGCTTGCTAAATAAATAAAAATAAATAGTAAACAAAGCATTCTTTGTAAAGAAAAAAATCAACTTTTAGATTTTTTCAGTCTTTTTTATTTGTAGAAAACATTTGCTAATCACCATCCCAAAGTATTTTTTTTTAAAATAAAAACTGTGACCCTCTTCAAGCTGTTACTCAGAATACTATACAATTTGTAGTTTTTTATTCAACAATTTATAAGAAGGCTAAGATGAGATTTAGCTCACAGGGCAGCCGTTGGAGTAGTCAGATGTTTATTGGTAGTTTATTGGTTATTAAATATAATGCTCGGGACAGAGAGGACACAATAGGAGACAGATGTGATTGTCTATGTAAGCTATGAAAAGCCAAGACAGATAAAATAAAAATGTAGGGTTTATGTTGTCAACCCAGAGTTGGATGTCAACTACAAGAAATGAGCAAAAGCAAAAACCCACGTGTTGGAGCTTCATAGCATCACTTCTGGCCTCTAGCGCACTTGGACTCTAACTCTTCCAAGTTGGCAGTGGCAAGTGAGTAAAATCACGCTTTTGAAATGAATGAAACGGCACATTAGAAATGATAAGAACATGAAGGTATTTGAAAAAGTCATAGAGAATAATATTATATTTACCTAAAATTACACATATATAAATAAATGTATAATATATTATTATACACACATAATATAGTATATACAACACATACAATATATATTATGTAATATATGTATGTATATATAATATATTTGCTATGTTATATATCTCTTCTTCCAGAATGTTCTTTTCTTTGTCATAAGAACATTAAAATTTTATTCACTAGTTTCTCTCACTTTTGCTGTTCAGGTGTTAAAATATTTGCTTCTTATTATGATGATGGAAAAGGTTTAAATAAGGACAATAGTTATTTTAAATAATTTTTGTCTAGACTCTCAGTTCAGAATGTTGAATTCTTATTTAAAGAGGGTACCTTGGTACAAGCAACGGTCTCCCTAGCGACTAGTATAAGTAGTGTGCCCATGTGTTACTGTTGTGGCTCGTTCCTTTGATGATAATACAATCTCCCAGTGTAGAAGAAATGCTGACCCCTCAGAAAACAGACTCCTTTCATACAGATGGGTTATCTCCACCGACTCTCAAATTCTATACAGAGGGAAAGTTATATTAGTGTCTTCACTGTGCCTTAGATGAGGAGACAGGGATGAATGGAAATGTCATTTGCCCATTCAGTACAATGTAAGAAGGCCTGGTTTAGGAAGCTGACTTCAGCGGTGACCCTCCTTACACGACTGTATCTCCTTGAACAAGCTGCTTCCTCACACCAAATATGAAGATGCTGAATTTGCTTTCTTGAAGAAGTCTTTCAGTATAATCATTGCAAATACTTTTAAAAAGATTTAATTTTAATTTAATTTTTAAAAATGGGGCTGGTGAGATGGGTCTACAGTTAAGAGCACACTTGTTGCTCTTCCAGAAGACCTGGGTTAGATTTTCAGCATTCATATGACAGGCAACAACCACCTGGAATTTTAGTTCTAGGGGATCTGATGCCCTTTTCTGTCATCTGTGGGCACTTTATAGATGTGATGGACAGGCATACATACATACTGTAATCAAAATACGAACACATGTAATACAATAAAGATAAAACATGTGCGCGCGCGCGTGTGTGTGTATGTGTGTGCGCGCGCGCGTGTGCCGTCTGTGAATGGGACACCTCGAGGCCAGTAGAAATCAGATTCCCTGGAGTTACAGGCAGTTGGGAACTCACTAGGAATCCTCTGAAAGGGCAGGAATTTCTTAACTCCAGAGTTTTCTTTCCAGCTCCCATGAATAAGTTTTATAAGGATCTGCTCATGAATTGCAAAAGGAAAAAAAATGTCTTGAGGGCTAATTTCTGGTTTTGTCGGAGAAATGATTTCCATTCTTGGCTATCAAATCTTGCTTTGCAGTTTGGTTTCCTCATCAAAGTCAAGAAACAAACTGTGTACGGGAAAGGGTGCTATTGAGCCACAAGAAACTGGTCACATTCTCCAAGGGCTGCCTGACCGACCCCTCGCAGTGGTCAAAAGCCTGGAAGAGAATTGAATGGAACTGAAAGAGTTGCAAAGGATATTGAAGAACTTGTTATTATTGATGATGATGATGGCTGCACGGGTGTTGTCAGCGATGCTTATGAGAGCTTCGGGGAAACAGTGTGTCAACATCTTTCCAGAGAACAATTTTGAATTACTGACTCGATTGTGGCAGTGTATACATGTGGGCCCTGACACAGATGCTTCTTGGTAGCAGGAGATAAGACTCAAGCCAAAGTGTGTGGAGATGGTGACTGGCTGCAGAAGGACGGCTTCATGCTGCAGCTTTGGTCCGCTTTAGCACGCACCCTCACTATTCATTCCTTTCTCTTAGGCAGGAAGGAGGGAAGTTGAATTTCCCCTTTTTCTCTTCTCTCCTCTCCTCCCCTCTCCTCCCCTCCCCTCCTCTCCCGTCTTCTCTTCTCTTCTTTCCTTCCATCCTTTCCCCTCCTTTCCCCTTCCGTTTCCCCTCCCCTCCCCTCTCCTTCTCTTCTCCCCTCCCCTCTCGTTCGTTCGTTCGTTCGTTCCTTCCTTCCTTCCTTCCTTCCTTCCTTCCTTCCTTCCTTTCTTTCTTTCTTTCTTTCTTTCTTTCTTTCTTTCTTTCTTTCTTTCTTTCTTTCTTTCTTTCTTTCTTTCTTTTCCTTTCTTCTCTCTCTCTCTCTCTCTCTCTCTCTCTCTCCCTCTTCTTTCTTTTCTTTTTTGTTCTGTCCTGTCCCCTTTCCTCCCTCCCTCCCTTCCTCCCTCCATCCCTCTCTCCCTCCATCCCTCCCTCCCTTTTTTCCTTCCTTCTTTCCTTCCTTCCTTTTTTGTCTCTCCTTCCTTTCTCTCTCCCTCTCCCTTTCTTTCACTCTCCCTCCCTCCTTCTCTCTCCCTCTTTCCCCTCTCTCTCCCTCTTACCTTCCCTCCCTCTCACCCCTCTCTCTTTCTCCATCCCTCCATCCCTCCATCCCTCCCTCTCCTTCACTCATGAAAAGGAACTTGTTTCCTTTATCAAGATGCCCCAAGGATTATTTCAGTTAGTACACGTTGCGATGTAACTTTAGGTTCAACAAATCAGGTTTCCTTGTTCCCAAACAGTAGGGTTGTTACTTGGCATCAGCGCCGACAGGACATCGGCATTTCTGTCTAAGTGAGTACACAAATCCTACCTTCAAACCCCTGTTACTTCCTGTGTTCAGAGGCTCTACTCCACAGTGTACGTTATACCCCCTGGCTTCCTTACTCTTCTTGCTCTTTCATCTTTGAATTGCGTTTACTAGTTTTCTGTTTTCTGGACTAGAAACCTACTGCAATACTCTATTGAAAAGTGAAATTAATCATTATTTGCAATTTAGCTCCTATATAGTATTTTTCAAATTCTATATTATTAAAATTTAAACTTTACATTTTTTAATTAAAAATTAAACTTTAAAATTTAAACTCCCCCCACTCGTCTCTCTTACATATATTGATGACTGCTGCTCATTCTTTTAGGTTCTTTTAGGTCATGCAGGTGTGAGATTATGTATATATAAAATGATGGTTTTCTTTTTTCAAAATTTAACAGCGGTCATAGCTGTTCTTTTCCATCCTACTGCATTTATTGCTACCCATCTGTTTGTTGTTCAGAGATTAGTAAGACCACTCATGTGAATGCAGAAACAGAACCTTTCCCCAACAAGAAGAAAGCAATAGTGATATTTGCTGCATTGTGTTAAGAATTATTGATCATGTAGGGGTACGATTCACTAAAATCCATTGACACTTGTGTAATCAATACTCCAGAACTCAAATGTCATCAAGGGTTCTGCATTGGTAGTTTTGGGTTTGTTTATATTGTTGGCAAAATGCACAAGAAACCCATCCCATGTTCTGGTGACTGTTAATGGTATCTAACAACACAGAGGGCTGAGGTCCATGCACTTCTGCTGTGCACGTGTCACAGGGCCTGTCCCACCAGTGAACTGCACTCAAAACACTGGTGTTTCAAAAAACTCTACCATTCAAAATTAATTGGATTTTCATAAGAATTTTTAGAACTAGTTTGATATTTTCTACAATAAGTCTACTAGAGTTTTGATTAGGATTTTATTTGGCCCACACACCAATCATTAGTGAACTAATATATTAACACAATTAAGTCTCATTCACTAGTCTAAGATACACATTCTATTTCTTTCAAGATGTATAATGTCATTTTTCAGGTCCAGGCCTCTTAGATCATTATTTTCTATGTCGGTGTTATTTAGAATGTTACTCTAATAATATACAGTTACAATGAATTTTTCTGTACCAACTTTGTAAATACTGCAACTTAGCTAGCTTACTTACGAATTACTCATCATTGAAATCTTTCCAGATATTTCCCAGACATTTTGGTATGGATCATCACATTGTCTACAAGGCAAATTTATTCCTCTTTAAAATTTATTTTTTACTTTTTTTCATACCTAATTGTCTTATGCAGAAATTGTTCAGCATTAAGTAGAAAAGGTAAGAGTAGCAAACTCGATTGCTAATTAATTCTAGAGAGTAAACAACCAGGTTGTTACCAATAAATATGACATTAGCTTATGAGTTTTTTTTTTATTCTTTGACAATAGAGAATGATTTATCTTTAGTTAGCCAAAATATTCCAACAGAGATTAAATTTACAATTTAACAGATTGGTTTTGAGCATACATCAAGATGGTCATATAGTTCCCTTATTAAATTTTCTAAGCTACAGTAACAATGCTACTTGAATTTTGAATGTTACAGCCAATTTACATCCTAAGACACACTTGATCACCATGGAATACATTTGTCATGTGCATTGGCTTCTATTCCATATATTTTTGTTGAGAGTTTTTGTATTTTTAATTATAAAGAATATGAAGTCATGGGCTCTTTCCCTATAAAATTTTTTTTATAATATTTCAAAATTCACATTTATATGGTTTAGCCCACTTTTCTATATATTTATAGGAGACAATGTAGATAAATCTGATATAATGAACTAGAATAAAACTATCCCTAATTCAGCTATTTTCATTTTAGTCGTTTTCCTTGTGTTGTGCAAAATATATAAATAATTGCCTTAGATATAAAGACACTACATGAACTTATTATAAATCAAACACTTATGTTGCCATCATTCACATTAGGAAATACATCCTTATCATCCGGGTCTACTGTTTGCAGCTCTCATTGCAAATACATAATTCTTTCATTCACTGACATAATGTTAGTTCATTTATTCCAATTATTTATTGCTTTATACTACTTCTGTCTTTGTTTCTACAAAAAATAATAAACAGTAATTTGCAAGTTTATTTAACTTTAGGTAACTAACAATGAATATTAAAATGCTTTGTTTTCAGTATATTATCATACCTTTTAACATTCTAAATATATTAATACATATAGTACTGCTCTAATTTGCTCTACTAGGCATTGATGATAACACAGTAATTTGATACTTGTCTTTAAGATTGTAGGACTAATTAAGTTTTATAGAATTTCGACACTGGCAAGCTTGTCTTTAATACAGCCTTAAAAGTAGACAGCTTGTAGAAATTAAAAGACACTTTACATACATACGCATGTGTATGCATCCACCTGTTTTTTATTTGTTTGCTTCGGCAAATGGTAAACATGTTAAAAACAAAGCAAAAGGGAATATCTAGAAGATGAAGATAGTGGAGTGGAGTGCATATGTGTACTGTGTAGATCAAATGTGACTGCTAAAAATAAGTTATAGGACTGAAATAATTTTGAAAACACTTTGAAAAATGTGAATTAGAACTTGGTGAAGCAAAATATAAAAATTATACATGTACGCAGTGTGACTAAAAATACTTAAGACTACATTAGATTTGTGGTGATATGATTGGGAAAATGACCCCAGAGTTTAAAAAAGATAAGGGAGAAAATTTACAGTCTTTCCTTGAGTTTTATATATTTACAAATACATTACAAATTATCATATTATTTCCACAGTGAGTGTAGTAATGGGGGGGACAGGAAAGGTTGAAGGGTATAAGAAAACAACAAAAGCCTTTAATTATTCCCTGTGATTATTCATTTGTCTTGGGTCTTTAGTTTGGGTCACTGGGGACATTGTCCCAAAAGAAACCAGTTCCACGAACACTTTCTGGTTTACAAACATTATAAATTCGTTATTTCAAGGTCAGATTAAGAGCAGAACCAAGCATCAAGTCTACATCGTAGATTCAAGAAGAGATGCTGAAACCTCTTGTCTCTACGCTAGGATACTTTCTGCACAATAGATTCTTGTTTTTAGAAACACATTCTTTTTGACTAGATTCTTTAAGAACATCTGTCTGCCCAAACTAAATGTGTTTCCTGGCTGCTGGTATGTGTGTAAAGCTCTCCATGCTTCTGTTTACTCTTGGGCATGTATTTATCTCTTCTATTCTTCATGTGTGTTGAACGGGTTATTTTGTAAAACAAGAGGGGGAGAATCACAGAATCAGCATATAGGGAAGCCCGCTTGCTTTTCATGAGAAGATTGTGTCGCTGAGGTTGGTCTCCAACTTCTGAGGTTACACGATCTTCCTACTTCAGCCACATAGTGTTAAAGCTGCCGTGCATTACAAATGTCTGTGTTCAATGATCTAGTATTAGAGTAACAATGAGAAAAGAATGAGTGGGAGAAATATGGATTGTGTGCATGCTCACGAGTATGACGTGTGTGTGTGTTTGTGTGTTGAAATGGCTTGAAAGGAAATGAGTAGTGTCAGGGAGACAGGCTCTTATTTTTCACTTATCATAGAAACTAGGAATTATCCCCGTATTATACTATCCATATTGCTGTTTGCTAAAACAAAGATCAATTTTACACTCTTCTAACGAGTAACAAACATGCACTCTTTTAATGAGTGTATGTTTATTTAGTCACATGCTATTTTATCACTGATAACTAAGTATAACTGAATACAGTGGACGGAAAACTACGGTATTGACAAAAGTTTGCGTGAAATTTTAGAATTTACTGTTTGTTAAAACAAAGATCATTTTTTTACACTCTTCTCAGAAGAGTGACTCCCCCTTCTGTCTTCCTGAAAGGTGACCTTGAAAGTTCTAACTTGAGATCCTTGATGGTGGGGAGCTGGAGTGTCCGTGGTTAGGTGAGACATAGTTCCAGATAGCTTTCTTGATACCAGATCCTTTCTTAGGTCACTCATAGACGAAGTATGGTATTGAGACCTGTGTACAAAAGCCAGGAAGAAGGAATCCGAATGTGTGTGTAAGACAGCCATGAACTCTGCACTTTGCCTGGGGCAGGTGTGGGCAAGAGTGCTGTGCTTTGCAGTGTGGATCTGGTTATGAGTTACACAGGGAAGTCTGTGAGTAAGAGAGATTCTGAGTGCTTCTAACCACTGAATGTTTTTTCATAAAACACACCTTTTAAGTGAGAGGAAAATAATGTTTCCAAGAGTAATGCATCTTGTTTTGCCTTAAACCACTGGCTCCATAAATATGTATGGTTAAATAAATAAGTAAAGAGATGGAATAATAATAAAATATTCCAGAGCTTCCTTATAAGCTGTTTTAAATTAGGTTTTCATGTTACCTGCAAGGCTTTGGGAGTTATTGCAAGTCAGTCTTACCTCAGGGTTATTTGCTAGAAGATAACTTATTATACTGACTCCATTATGCATTTGCTTCTAAATATCCAACAAAAATTACAGCATTATAGTTTTATCTCACTCAAGCCTCACAAAACCACAAGAGGCAGAAAATGTCCAATTTCCTTAGAGTAGGTGAGGTTCTGAGCCAAGAAGCCGCTCAGGGCTCAGAGGTGCAAATTGGTGGAGGCAGGTAATGCTCAGAAAGCAATTTTATATTTCTCTGTGTATTCAAGATATGGGACTTCCATTTATTTTTATATTCCTAGCATGCTGATAGAAAATGAGTCTGTGAAATTGTATTGAATGCTAAATCAAACTCAGTGTCTAAATAGCTAGAATAGAATTCCTTTTGCTTCCTGTCCATGTCTTTGTAAGTACTTTCACTTAATCACACAATTTGAATAAGATAAGTTCAGATAGGTGCTCGCTTGTACACTAAGGATAACGATTATCGGAAACTTTCTTCCTCTTCCTTCTTTGCATTAATTATACATTTGAGTATGGCAAGGACTTTTCCTTGTTCAAAACCAAAATAACACAGATCTGCAACCTACTAAGCACCGTGAATGGATTTTTCAGACTATTTCCATGAACAAATATTAGTTACAGTAGAGCAAAATTGACAACAGGTAGCCACCTATTTATGTGGAACACTAAGCAGAAGACTTTCTTAAGATTATTAATTGTTGATTAAGACTTTAAGAAATGGTGTCAAGATTCATTAATGATATGGGAATTTGCCTTTGTGGGCGTTGTAGTATAGCATTGAAACTTAGCTGAGGAGTTAGAACATGGGAATGTAGGTATATTTCTACTAGCCCACAGTCCACACTCTGCCCGTGTGTGAGTAGATTCTGAGTCTAAACAACAGGCAATTTTTCTAAGTATCAGTGATAAAGAGTGGAAAGCATACTATTAGAGGGAAAGATTAAGAAGAAGACTCTCAATTTCCTTTTGTTGTCACAGTTTTACACGCACATACTGAGGCAATCGGCTTATGTGCAATTCAAGCAGAGCCTGTCTATCTAAAGTGAGGTCATGAGCTGGCAATTTCGTTTCCATAAGAAAAATGGGAACTCTAGGATGGGCTAATATTAAAAACTGGTGGGAGGAAGCAGTTGTTGCCAGTCCTCCCCACCTAAAGTGTGAAGAAATGGAGATCAGCGTGGCACATCCCTTAACTGAATGTCGAGGGAAGATTCGTCATTCCGCCGGTTTCCATCGTCGGCTGTATTTTGTTTGCACCTATTGTTTTAGATAGGAATGCCTTGGACTGGGATGATTCATGGACGCCTTTGCTTCTCTTCTCCAGGGCTGCCTGTGCCACGAGCATGAAGAACTACTCCTCTGTGACAGAGTTCATCCTGCTGGGAATTTCCAACAGTGAAGGACTAGAGAGCATGCTGTTTGTCCTGTTCCTGGTCTTCTACGTCTTCGCCTTGCTGGGGAACCTGCTCATCTTCCTCACCATCCTGGCTTCTCCCAACCTCCACACTCCCATGTATTTCTTCTTGGGGAACCTGGCAGTGTTTGACATATTCTTCCCTTCTGTGAATTCTCCTAAGATGATGGACTACCTAGTACGACAAGGCCGAACCATCTCATACCAGGGTTGTGCCTCGCAGATTTTCTTCTATCACACCCTGGGGTGTACCGAGTGCTTTCTGTATACAGTGATGGCCTATGACCGCTTTGTGGCTATTTGTTATCCTATGAGATACACGATCATCATGAATCACACGGTGTGTACCTGCTTTACAGTGGGCACTTGGCTGGGGGGCTTTGTCCATGGGAGCATCCTCACATTTCTTATCTTTAAGTTACCCTACTGTGGCCCCAATGAGGTGGACAGTTTCTTCTGTGACATTCCTGTGGTGCTGTCCCTGGCATGTGCAGACACCTCTCTAGCACAGACTGTGAGTTTTACTAATGTTGGCGTTGTCGCGCTCACATGTTTTCTCCTTGTTCTTACTTCTTACACTCGTATTGTGATCTCCATCCTGAAAATCCGTTCCTCAGAAGGCAGGCGCAGAGCCTTCTCCACCTGCAGTGCCCACTTCACATCCATTCTGTTGTTCTATGGACCCGTGATTCTTGTTTATCTCAGACCTGCTTCTAGTCCCTGGCTGGATTCTGTTGTCCAGGTTTTTAATAATGTTGTCACGCCTTCCTTGAATCCTCTGATTTATTCTTTGAGAAACAAGGAAGTGAAATTAGCCCTGAGAAAGGTGTTAAGTCAAGCAATGCAACCTTTAGGGTATAAGGAATAGAAACAATCATTCCTTATATAATTTTGTTGTTGTTTCAGGTTTTCTCTTCATGAGTTACTGTTGCCAAATGAGTAAGATGATCACACCTAGTTTGTGGGAGTCTCACAAGGCAGAGTTTATTTGGGCTGATATGTGGATTTAATACTGGAGAGAAGACTTTGCAAATTAATACAGTGTTTTAATTAATTGTAATTTGCCAAAACAATGAGTCTTTCTACTCTGCACAATCTATGTGTGGACTCCAGATTTGATTTTTTTTTTATGAAACTGAACCTTTCTAGAAGCTGTTGAGTATCTTATATTTCTTTTAATTCTACTTATCATTCCTTTCCAATATCATCTTTCCATATTCTACTAAATGCCACTTTGTCCACTCAGTTAGGCTCATTGCCATTAATAAAATAAGGAATTTGAAACTAGGATAGAAGTTAGTAAATGAGTCTTTATCCTGTCAATCATTATGAAAATCATTAAATTTAGAAGGAAAAACAATCCATGTATGAGAAACATCAAGTTCAAATATCCTCAAGAATATTCTCTATTATCTGACAAGATGCTGTCTTATTGATTGAAGTGCTAGGGTGCTAATTTGCTTGTTGTGAACTGTGACTGGTATATGAAAATTAAATTTTGCGTAATAAAGTGCTCACACACTCCCAGGAAGCAAGAAGAACTGATAGAGGATCCTGGTGTGACTAGTTCCCACTCAAAATTCAATATTCAGGACACAATGTTGGTGATAAAGAAATCAGTGTAATTCAGAAGCCAGACAAAGAGAAGAGGAATTGGGCTCCATTCTCCCCCCTTTCTTTAAAAAAAATTAAGTTTTATTTTTTATTTATTTTTTATTTTTTTATTGGACATTTTATTTATTTACATTTTAGATGTCATCCCCTTGCTCTTTTTCACCTTCCTAGAAAACCCCTATCCAATCCCCCTTCCTCATTTTTGCTTTTATACCATTTTAATTACATTCAAGTATTAAAGTCAGTTCTAGGCTGAGAAATTAGCAATACAGTAGATGCAAATACTCAACGAACAAGCAAGACAACAAACATAAATAGTCAAAGAACAAGCAAGGCAATAAACAAAGTTCCATGAATACTCCTGTGATCACTGTTTCTAAGGGCTTATCAGGATGACCAAAATATCTGAGCCTACTTCCCTGTTCTAGCCCAAAGTCATTTTCATATCTGAAGCCTCCTACTTTCTTCTAGCCTAAAATTTAGATTCCTGCCTGGAATTATTTCTTTGTTCTAGCCTAATGTCAGATTCCTGCCTGAAGCCCACTTCCTTGTCCTTAGTCAATGTCATATTGCTTCCAACCAGCCTATTTCCTTGTCCTTGGCCCATGTCAGATTCTTGCCAAGCAGTCCCAAAAGCTCTCGGCCTCTCCCCCTTTTTTATTTCATAAACAAAACTGAGCCTGTCCTAGGTCATTCTGACAAGAATGGCTTCCTTACTTGTTGTGGAATATGTATTATCAAAAGCAATGCACTTCTGTCTTAGGTTGGTAATGCTCTGTGCAGAATCTTACCCATCCTTGGCTTGTCAGCTTATTAATTCAATAACTCTGTCTAGGTGTCCACTTTCAGTTTCGAGCCATGTACTTTGGCTGCCAACATGCTGATGTGGTTAAAAAAAGCTTTAACATGATGGGCAGGAATAATATTGCTCCAAATGCCTATGTAAATCCTCTTGTATATTCAACACATGAGTAATATTTTTTTTGCTAAATGATTAACAAAGTAGCTGTTTTAACTTCTTGTGTCAAAGCAATTGCAGAAGCAGTGGTGCTAGCAATCAATTAAAACTGTTATATCAACAGTAATCAAGCCCACTACCCTCTTGCTTCTGTTTAAAGCCTGACTCACTTCTTCCAGTACTTTCAAGCTTTTTTCAGAAGACCAAGGTTCTGTGAAACTCATGGCAATAAAACAAAAACTGGTTGATAGACCTCCATAAGAGACTTTCTGGATTTCAACACACTAACATATTTAGAAAGTGTACAATCAATGCAACTTACATTAAATACTGTAGAAGAAACAAAAGTAACTTTAACTTGACAGTTAAAAGAGCCTTAACACAAGTACTAACACTTGTTTGAAATCCAGATCCTGTCCCAACTTTATCTTTTGCTAACATAATATCATAGAGAACTGCAGCAAACTTCCAAATATGTCTCTGAAAATGTCCAAAACCAGTCTTCCACATGAAGACTGTATTTTCCAATATTGGAGTGATTTCTAGACTAGTCCATGATTGAGTCTGAATAACTGATCTTTAGTTTAGAGGCCAGACCATGAGAAGTTAGATAGGGCTTCATTCTCCTAAAGACCATCTCAGAGCCTTAGGTATGCCAATGTACTCATGCAAATCAATAAATTGGGCAAGGACCATGTTCAAGGGCTACACCATAGTGAGGTTTTGCCATCCAACATCTGTTCTTTTAACATTTTTGTTACTGAAAATTCATGAGTAACAATCTGTTTTCCATCCTGTCCCTTTAATTCTTTAGATGGACATATTATTTTTCTGCAAGTTACTTCACATTTAACTGAAGAATTTAGTAGTTCCAATGTTTATCAAAAGATAATCATTGTCTTAAGATTTGTAAAACTAAAAGAAGTTTATTGATTATATGGTATTAGCATCCTTGTCTAATGCTTCTTTTTCTTGAAATATTTGAAGCCAGGCCACAGTATTTTGACCATTCAAAGGTAGTTTTAAAAATTACAATACTTGTGAAAACAAAAAAAGAACAACTGTATAAGAAACAATTGACATGATCAGTTAATCTGAAATGCAGTAGTGTGAAATACTGCTCATGTTGTTCTTACAGTGTGGTTTCACATAGAGTTACAGTAACTAATAGATTTTAGACCAGAACACAAAGATTGACTCTACCCTAAGGACAGCATGTACCTGGGGAAGTCTATAGAGAAGATTTGGTTGAAAACCCCAGGGGTGAATTTACCTCAGAAAATTGGACATAACATTATCTGAGGATCCAGCTATACAACTCCTAGGCATATACCCAGAAGATGCTTCAACATATAACAAGGACACATGCGCCACTATTTTCATAGCAGCCTTATTTATAATAGCCAGAAGCTGGAAGGAACCCAGATGTCCTTCAACAGAGGAATGGATACAGAAAATGTGGTACATTTTTCAAATTTAAAATGGAGTACTACTAAGCTATTAAAAACAATGAATTAATGAAATTCTTAGGCAAAAGAATGGAACTAGAAAATATCATCCTGAGTGAGATAACCCAATCACAGAAGAACACAGATGGTATGCACTCACTGATAAATGTACATTAGCCCAAAAGCTCGCAATACCCAAGATACAACTTACAGACCACATGAAGCTCATGAAGAAGGAAGACCAACATGTGGGTGCTTTGGTCCTTCTTAGAAGGAGTAACAAAATACTCTTTGGAGCAAATATGGAGACAAAGCATGGAACAGAAACTGGAGGAGGGGCTGTCTGGAGACTACTCCACCTGGATATCCATCCCATGTGCAGTCACCAAAGGTAGATGCTGATGTGGATGCCAGGAAGTGCATGCTGAGAGGATCCTGATATAGCTATCTCCTTAGAGGTCTGCCAGAGCATGACATATACAGAGGTAGATGCTCACAGCTAACCATTGAACTGATCATGGGGTTCCCAATGTAGAAGTTAGAGAGAAGACTGAAGGAGCTAAGTGTGTTTGCAGACCCATGGAGAGAGCAACAATACCAACCAACCAGAGCTCCCAGGGTCTAAACTACCAATCTGGAAGTACATAGAGAGGGACTCATGGCTCCAGCTGTACACATAGGGTAGGATGTCCTTGTTGAGCATCGGTGGGTGAAGAAGCCCTTGGTCCAGTGAAGGCGGGATGCCCCAGTATGGGGGAATTCAAGGGCAGGGAGGTGGGAGTCAGTGGGTGGATGGGTGGGTGGGTGGGGCACATGCTCATAGAAGCAGGAGGTGGAGGGATGGAATAGGGAGTTTCTGGGAGAAATGGGGAAAAGAGATAACATCTGAAATATGATTAAAAAATAAAACGACAACAACAATAACAAAAACAAAACAAAACCAACCAACCAACCAACCAACCAACCAAACAAGAGAACTGAAATCCAGTCTTAGTGCCCTAGATAGAGACAACACTATCCCATTTTGGAATTTTTCTTTGACAACAATTTGCTGACAAATTTCTTTGCTGTATCTTTCTCCTCCTAACACAATGTTTACTTTAACAATTTTGTCCTTTGGCTATCAATGTCAGCTTCCACAGATATTCTCTCCTTATGTGTCACAAAAGGAGATAATCATTAGTCTGTTTCTGTAAACTTGGAGAATAAATTGTTAAACATTGTGGGGTAAAAATTGTTATAGAACCAGAAGTTCCCATTATTTGTAATCATGTGCTATTTCTCAAATGTAATAAAATTATAACCAATAGACATTGTGACAGGAACAAAAAGTACTATTTAGTTTTGTAATAGTTTAGAAATTATTATTATTTTTTATTTGTATATGAGTGATCTGTCTCACCAAGTAAAGGAAACCAGAATCTATTACAGATGGTTCTGAGCCACCATCTTGTTGCTGGGAATTGAACTCAGGTCTCTGAAAGAGCAGCCACTGCTCTTAACCCCTCGGCTATCTCTCCAGTCTCCAGAACTTATTAATATTTAACCAAACAATTTTATGATTAGAATCACCTAGTTGGACTACCATAATATATCACAAAAACACATAGAATAAGACTCATCCATCTGAGAGCCATCTATATGCCCTTCCAGATACCATACAGTCTTCTATTTTCATATACTGAAAATAAGATTTGAATCATGTCTCTCCTTCTGTAGTAGCTCTCAATTGCCAACAGCTTTTTTAGCTAGTTATGGAGTCTTTAGGGCCCCCATTTTATCCATGCTAAAGTTTTAAGTGGTTCAATCTTGTGTACATCAAGCTGCTGTGAGTTCAAGTGTCCAGCCACCATGTAATTTATGGAAGACAGCATTTCATAGTATGTTTTGCTACTCACTGGCTATTATATTCATTCTGCCTCTTCTTCCATGATGTTCCTTGAACTTTAGGACTTGGAGGGGATAGATACAAATATCCCTTCTGTGTTGAACATTCACAATCAATTGTTCTCAGTGCTGCGGCTGGTTATTTATCTTTTCATTGATCACTGCTTATTGCAAAAAAGAAGTTTCTATGACCAAGGCTGAGAATAGCAGAAATCTCTGAACATCAACATAAGTACTTAGAAAGTAGTTTGATCACATTAGCAAACAACAACAATGGGTTCCTACTTAGGGCTTAAGTGCTTCCTAACTATCAAATTTTAACTAGATTTAAGGTACCATGAATGAGTTCTTTCTTGTAATGCAGGACTCATATCCAAACAGAAGGCTTCTAGTTACCCCCATAACAGTTATGGCACTATTACATAGTGTGATCATAGTATCCATAAAGTCCATTAAAATGATTAAAATATACCCAGGTAAAAATTAATAGTTGTCTTAAGGGCAAATAGAAACCATTTTCAGATAAGAAATAAGATCTGAATTCAAGCATTTAAAGAAATAGTTATGGGATATTATATATATATACATATATATATATGTATACACACACACACACATATATATATATATAATATCACACATATATATATGTGTGTGTGTATATATATACACACACATATATATATATACACATACATATATTAGATTAAAGTGCAGTAGTTACTTTTCTGATATGGTGATTAAATACCATGATAAAAAGTAAGTAGAGAAAACAAAGCTTTATTTAAGCTTATAATTTCAAAGAGATAAAGTCCATCCATAGTGACTGAGGAGGCATGTAGAAAGAGCAGGAAGCAGTCTGATCACATTTCATTCCTAGACAGAAAGAAGCAGAGAGAGAACAGGAAGTAGGCTGTGCTATAAAACTTCAAAGTCCTCTTCAAAAATTCCTCAAGTAAAGTGAAGTACTTTACCTAGAAGTAGTCTACATCTCCTAAAGGTTCCATGACCTCCTCATCAAACACCACAAACTGGGGACCAAATATGCAAATGTCTGAGCTCATGGGGATACTTCTTATAAAAACCACAACAACGTGTTACACAATAAGTTGGGCTCTTTTTTTCCTTTTCTTTTTGAAATCAGTACAATACTAGGTGCTTGCCACTTTTCTCTATGTAGTTTCCTAATCTCTACTTTTTACTCAATCAGGATCCCCAAAGAACTGGGTAATTGGAAGTGTTTGAACCCTAGGGATGACACTCCTCCAGAAAAACCTGGAGATTTAGAATAAAGGAGCTTTCCTTAAATAGCTGGTGTTACAACTGCTAGGTGAGTACTTCCTACTACTCTAGGGGGAATGAGAAAAACAGAGATGAGAAGAAAGGATGGAACAAAAGTAGAGTTCTTCTTAGCTAATTGATCCCTCTGTTTTACACTTTCTAGTCAGGTCACAGGGGAAGAGAGTCCCAAAGGAGACTGACTATATTTATTACTCCTTAGTGGCTAGCTAACTGCTGCTCTGTCTCTCAGGGCATGAGTCCTGCTGGGTCACAGATTCCAGGCTTCATCAGCTCGGTTTTATGCTGAGAAGACTCCCCCTCCCCACTCCTCTGGCTTCATAGTCAAGTTGTTCTGTTTCATCCCTTCCAATAACAGAAGGTGGATGTGGGCATGGGGTTTAGTCCGTCCTACAGTAATCTTCAGTGTGTAAGTCCCTGTTTTCTGGAATGCTTTCTGTTCTTAGCATCTTGTCTTCATGTCTCCATGAATGAGTAGGAGCCTGTGCTTACTTGCATTTGCATGAGTTTATATTTTCATGGTACTTCATGTACTTAGCGTCTGTGTGACGGCCACACGCCTTACAAACACTCATGTGGACAGCACACAGTCATAGTTTGGATTATGACTTTTGAGAGCATAAACTACTCTATATTGAAGCAGTTAATAACACTGTCAACTGTAAATGGCTTTTCCATATACTGAATACTATGTTTGGTTTTCTTATGTGTCCACCAGGAAGATTTCAATTTTCAGTTGTACTGACTTTGAAGAAATTTTATGAATCACTCATATCGACGGTATTAGATAATTATTTTGTAGATTAAAGTGTAGAAGTCACTTTTCTGACATGGTGATTAAATACCGTGATAAATAGATCCTAGTCCCTGTGTGGGCATCGTTTTGGATGAAGGCCTATTATTCAGAATATTAGAACTTTGTATTTTTTAAAAGATGTGTAGGGACAGAATTGAATAGATACTTTATGCACATTAGTACATTACACCTGATAAGAAACTTAAGTTACTAGTGTTCTTTACTGGGAATAAAATTAAGTTCAGAGATAGCTGACAAATTCACCTGGATTCAGCATGAGGAGCTGATGTGACATTTGAACTCAGAACTCAGATGTATAGGACTGTGAATGTTACTCTATATTAATGGCTTGCAATCTGTGGGTTATGACCTCTTTGGAGGTTGAATGACCCTTTCACAGAAGTTGCTTATCAGATATCCTACACATAGATATTTACATTATGATTCATAACAGTAGCAAAATTACAGGAATGTCAATGAAGATAATTTTTGGCTGGGGATCACCACAACACAAGGAACTGTAATAAAGGGTTGCTGCACTAGGCAGGTGGATAACCACTCTTCTATAATGTCACTGCTCAAAATTCTAAACTCAAGTTCAGCTCTTTAAGTTTTAGGGGACAGTTAAAAATAAATGAATGGACAATTAACTGGCGACAGTATTAGCTGAAACGTCGTTTTGGAAGTATTTACAATAAATGGTTTCCAGTGGGTTCTGTAGACTCTGATTTTTTTTTTTTTGGAAGTTCAGCTAAGTGGGTCCATCTTTTCATCTTCTAGGAGTAAGTGAACTTGAAAATGAGAAACTGCACTTCGGTAACTGAGTTCCTCCTGATGGGTATCCCACACACAGCTGGGCTGGAAAGGATGCTCTTTGTTCTCTTTTTGGTCTTCTACCTGCTCACTCTTCCAGGCAACCTACTCATTCTGCTGGCCATCCTGACTTCTGCCAACCTTCACACACCCATGTATTTCTTCTTGGGAAACCTATCATTGCTTGATATCTTTTTCCCTTCTGTGAGTTCCCCAAAGATGATGCTCTACCTCACTGGACACAGCCACACGATCTCTTACCAGGGCTGTGCCTCTCAGCTCTTCTTCTATCATTTCCTGGGCTGTGCTGAATGCTTCCTGTACACTGTAATGGCCTATGATCGCTTTGCAGCCATCTGTCACCCTTTGAGGTACACAGTTATAATGAGTTCATGGGTGTGTGGCTCCATTACTGTGGCTACCTGGATGGGGAGCTGTCTGCATGCATCTGTCCTCACATTTCTCATCTTCAAGTTACCCTACTGTGGACCCAATGAAGTGGATAACTTTTTCTGCGACATCCCGGTGGTGCTGCCCCTGGCTTGTGCAGACACCTCTCTGGCACAAGCTGTAAGTTTCATCAATGTAGGTCTTGTTGCACTGGTGTGCTTCCTCCTCATCCTCATTTCCTACTCTCGCATCGTGATCTCCATCTTGAAAATCCGTTCTTCTGAAGGCAGGCGCAGAGCCTTCTCCACCTGCAGTGCCCACCTGACATCCATCCTGCTCTTCTATGGACCAGTGGTCCTCATTTACCTCAGACCCGCCTCCAGTCCTTGGCTGGATTCAGTGGTTCAAGTGTTAAATAATATTGTTACTCCTTCCCTTAATCCTTTGATATATTCCTTGAGGAACAAGGAGGTAAAGGTGGCTTTGAGAAAGGCAATGACACAAGGGATGTGTACTTCTGGGAAGTAAGCTTTATGTCAGAATCTCTTCTTCACAGAGTTATCTCTATTACTGGATAGAAGTTGCACTTATTTTCATGTGATTTAAAAAGCATTTGTGGCATACTCGATACTTTGATTGTAGATATTCGTCTGATTGAAGTATGTATTTGTATATTTTTAAAAATTTTGAGATTATAATTAAAACATTTCGTCCTTCCATTTCCTCCCCCCAAAGCCTCATATATACCCCTTCCTCTCTTATTCAAATTTATAGCCTCTTTATTCACTAATTTTATTGCACATATATATGTATATCTCTTTATGTATATGCATATATTCCTAAATATGACCTGTTGAATTTACATAATGTTAGTTGTATATTTGTTGTCAGACTGTCAATGGACAACAGGTTAGCACATCCTTTACTGAGAAATATGTTCACTTGAGCTGTCCTCTTCCATTCTTAACACTCTCTTTTACTTTCTTCTGTATTCTTTTCTCAGTTTTAAGGTTTTGTTAATATTTATTGCCTATATAGTCATTACAGGTTTGTAGGTTTGTTTTTTAGTATCAGGCTAATTCTGATAGCATGAGTTTAGATGTTTGGATACCTTCAAACTGATTTTACAGTTATGCTTATAGTCCATTGGGAGTTAACTTGAATTCTATTTTCATTTGTGTCCATGGTTCTTATGTGATTGGATTACTTGGTATGCTGTCCAGATTTCTGCTCATAGTTACTGAGAGGGGCAGTCTATATTGAGCTTATGTCACTACAGCAGAATTGCGGGACATCTAGGATACGTAATGCTAAAACTTACTTTTAAGAAGAGAAAAGTACTTCTTCTTTCCTTTCTGCTGGGTTGCCCGCTCCTTGCTGTAGAAATGGGCAAGTTCATGAAACCCGGGAAGGTGGTGCTGGTCCTGGCTGGACGCTACTCCGGACGCAAAGCCGTCATCGTGAAGAACATTGATGATGGCACCTCAGACCGGCCTTACAGCCATGCCCTGGTGGCTGGGATTGACCGCTATCCCCGAAAAGTGACAGCTGCCATGGGCAAGAAGAAAATCGCCAAGCGATCCAAGATCAAATCCTTTGTGAAAGTGTATAACTACAACCACCTCATGCCGACCAGGTACTCTGTTGATATCCCCTTGGACAAGACTGTTGTCAACAAGGATGTGTTCAGGGACCCAGCTTTGAAACGCAAGGCCAGGCGGGAGGCCAAGGTCAAGTTTGAGGAGCGATACAAGACGGGAAAGAACAAATGGTTTTTCCAGAAGCTTCGCTTTTAGGTTTATTTTTGTTTTCGTCATTAAAAATTAAAAAAAAAAAGAAGAGAAAAGTAGTTAGAAAATTTATAGGAGAAATAATACTTAGCTGATATTATAATACAAACAATCCAAAATTTTAGAAAAGGCTATTTCTGAATCAAGTATAGTGTGTGCAGTAGAATATAATATCCCCAGATAGAGTGAAGTCATGTAGGACTGAAATATGTAGACATCATTGAAAAAAGCCAAGAAGACATGGTATCTTTTAATGAAGGAGACAACCAATCTAAAGAATGGCATTTTATAAAGAAGGGTAAACAAAATCTATACCTACACCACACACACGAATATACTTCTACACTAAATCTAAAAATGGAGCCAAACAAGTTATCAAACAAAAAATGACAAAAGAACCCTCAAAGGGGTGTAATCTATAACTGGCGGTGGAATAGCTTTGATAAAGATGCACTATATTACAGGACATTAAAATGAAAGGTTATAGGCAGGTATGGTAGCACGTACCTTTAGTCTCAGCACTCTAGAAGCAGAGACCTGTAGTTCTATCTATGTTTGAGGCAAGTCTGGTATACAGAGAGAATCCTGGGACAGCCAGGGCTACACAGAGAAACCCTGTCTTAAAACAAACAAGCAAACAAACAGAAAAGGAACAAACAAGAAACACTTGATTATTAAAATAAAAACAGTAAGAGCTGTGACATAAACACTCAGTGTAACTGACTCTGATCTCCAGCGGTCCCTCGTACTAGTCTTCCCTTTCTGCTTGCTGATGTTACCTGTGAAGAGTATTAAATCCCGTGCCATATATTCTGTACAGAATTTATATATGGAGTCAGTAGAAAAAAAGGATCTCAGGTATTTAATTGTGCAATAACAAATAAAACAATAATAAGAGTATAAATGATCTTATGCATAATTTGTTGAGAACATAAGTTGATAAAAGTGACAGAGTAATTCATCAGTATCTAATAAAATCATCTACAGTTACTTTAAAATTATTTTACATTTATTTAGTGTATATATATGCATATATATGTGTGTGTGTGTGTATGTGTGTGTGTGTGTGTGTGTGTATGTGTGTGTGTGTGTGGTGTATGTGCGTGTGCCTGAATATGTGGAGGTCAGAGGTTATCTTCAATGATCTGGTCCTCTCTTCCCACCATACAGACTCTGGGGATTGATCTCAGGTTATTAGTCTTAAAGATAGATACCCTTGCCTGTTGAGTTGTCTTTCTAGCTCCGTTGGTTACTTTTTGATGTAGAAGTTAATTTATTAGTCTTACCCAGGAATTGTTGCTCAAACAATATGATAAGACACAAACACAGTTTCCTTATGTGGGTTTTGTGTAGTAAGACATTTGAAATGCATATATATATATAATGTATGAATGCTTAGGTATAAGGCAAGAGAGGGTCACGGAGTGCAGAAGATGCCTGGCAAAATGTGGCAGTGTTTGAATTTCTGAAGAGAGGCCTCATTCTTGAAGGTGCAGCTTCACTTGCAGTGAAGATTTAGGGCATGCACAATCCCAAGAGACACCAGAGACGGTGGTAAGTGTGCAGGTGAGTCAGCAGGAGCCTATGAGATAAGCTGTGTTCACCCATGCTTTGTGGAGCCCAGAAGATCATGTGTGAGACCAATACCTAGACTTTTGGCTACAGGATTTGATTTACATTGCAGGATTTTGGTTTTGTTGGAATTGATTGTAATGGTATACTGATTTGGAATAATGGTGTTCTCATTTGGAATAAGATGGTGTCTGAGTTGTCTTTGATTTTATAGGAACTCAAGAATGAATATCTATTTATCTATCATCTATCTATCTATCTATCTATCTATCATCTATCATCTATCATCTATCTATGTGTAACTTTTTATTGATTCTTTGTGAGTTTCATATCATGCACCCCAGCTCCCTGCTCATCTCTCTATTCCCTCATATTGGCCTTTCACCCTTGCAGTCTCTCTCCACCCCTTTGTAAGACACACAGGCAAACAAACAAACAAACAAAAACAACAACAACAACAACAAACCAAAGCATAGAAAACATCTCATCATGGAAGCTGTAGTATGTCACAGTGTGTCCCACATTATATCTCTCTGTCCATACATCTTTACTTGCAAATGTCCATTGCAATGAACCATTGCTGTGGTTCAAGATCTCTGGCTTTTGTGACACGATCAATATACGATCATCATTGGGACTCTTCCCAGTTATCCATTGTTGTCCTGCGTCATGAAGATCCTGCAGCTTTGGAACAGCAGGACCGGCCCATTTTTAATGTCCCAAATCATTCTCAGATGATAGAGATTTTGGGGTTCGCCAATTCCCAGCACTGGATCTGGGCCTGGGTGGTAGCTGAGGTGGTCAGTCTGCCAGCTCTTCCTTATCTGCACCACCTGGGCAAGCTCTCCAGTATTGCTCTGTCGAGGCCACATAATGTCACCATTGACAGGAGGCAGGGACAACTCTCCTACTTTCATTCTCTCGGGGCCTCCTGATCTGTACCCATGCCTCTGAGCTTGTTCCACTGATCTTGTTCCACTGAGCTGTTCAAGGTTCAGGGATCACTCTCCAAGTACTGCAGCCTGTGAGGGGCTGGAACAGCTCTCTCATTCTCACATCCTCAGTGCTAGCTCACCTGTTCCTTTGCTAGCAGGGTCAGCTCCACTCTATATCCTAGGTTAGAGCAGGACCCATTCTCCCTAGTACTACAGCCAGTGAAGTGACAGTTTGCTCTCATAACTCCAGGGTCAGCTCCCCTAGCTGTTACAGGAGGTGAGGTGGTGAAGTGGAGGGAATCACTTCCATACCTAGGCCACATCACTCCAGATGAGGGTCAGGGCCAGTTCTCACGTGCTCTTACCATTGCTATGAGGTCTGTCTTACCTGCACCCCCTCTACTTGGGCCAGCTCTACAGTGCTGTTCAGAAGCCGTGCAGGGCCCAACTTCCTGAGCAGGCGAGGACAGGGCCAGCTCATATACTCTCATGATCTCAGAGACAGTTCTTTTGACTGCCACAGGTGATTAGGGGCAAGAGGTGGGGGACATCACTCCACCCCTCACATCACCTCACAGTAGATTGGTGGCAGAGCTAGTTCTCCAGTGCTCTTAACCTTAGGGCTGGCTTACCAGTGCACCCTGTATGAGGGCCAGCCCTAATGTGCTGCCCAGGTTAAGTGCAGGGCCCACTCTCAGCTATGGAATTAAGCATGGCCCTCAGTGCAAGCCTTTCACCCTTAAGTATCCAAGTCCATCTCTCTTCACAATACTCCAGATGCTTCACTTCCCTTTCTCTCTCATTTGACCACCACATAGTTGTACATTCCACTGCAAGCTGGTCATGCTGCTGGCAGGCCCCTAGATGACATCCTCCAATCATGCTGTATGGCATGGTGTGGTGACAAGCAGGTGTCTATGGCCTGCCTTTGCCATATGCTGGAGGGAAGGTCTGTGGGCGGCATAGCTATCCATGGATCTCTGTCTGTTTTCCTTCTCCTCTGCTTTACTGCCTGGATTTGACTTGGTTTCGTGTTTATGAGTTCTAGTCATGAGATAGCTTTAGCTGTCAAGCCAGGTGTCAAGCCAGGATGTGCAAAGGGTTAACACCTGCTCTGTCCCTGACTGATTCAAGAACATTACCAATAACAAGACTTTGTATATCTTAACAGGACCTGAGACATTTAATAATGTGTTCTGATTTTTTTAAAAGACTGTGGGTCTAGGGTCAGGAGAAGTAGAAAGAGGAATAGCGTTGGTCTTAAGAGGAATGGCTGAGGACTGATGGAGGAAGAACTTAGGCCTGTATCATCTGTGCTCATTGCTGCTCTATCCATAATAGCCAGAAACGGGAAACAACCTAGATCTCCATCAACTTATGAATGGATAACAGAAACATGGTACATTTACATGATGAAATATTATTTAGATTGGTAGAGGGAGAGATATTCTTAATTAAAAGTCTTTGTAGGGTGTCATAGCCAACTGATGGTATTTAATAAGAAGCTATTGATGATATTCATGTTACTAATTACCGAGTTACACATTTTCTCTTCTTTCTAGTGTCCTCTAGTCATGTAGCCTTGGAATAATGTTCAAGAAGCTACAAAAATCCATTTGGGTAATTATTAAAAAAACCCATAAGAAACATAGTCCAAGAAGATTCATTCTCAGAGGAATGCAGTATATGTATCTAAGCATTTGGCTCTAAATACTATTGATTTTAATTTTTTAATAATTTTTTTGCACAGAAATTCATTTATTTGTTCATCTGTCATCATTTGAGTAGCTTTATATAATTTATTATTTTAAGATGTGGGGGCAAAATTGTCAAGGATCCTACCTTCTAGGTGGGCAAACAGATATGCCTAACTCTTATCAGAACTAGTGTTAAATTGCTGTTGATGTGAATGTCACAAAGGAATATATGCTGGGTAACTTCATTTATTTTGTTTCTAAGATGCTAAAAACAAGAAGACTTCTTGTGCACTGAAAGAACTATAAAGAAACCGCATAGAAACCAGCCAAAGTTGATATGGCTGTGTTGAAAAATATTGATGTGGATTTCCTAAATCCTGATTTAAGTATCTTCTGATACTTTCCGATATGGCACAAAAATTGGAGACAGCACGTTATTTTGACCCCATGTCTTTCTGCGCTTTCCAGCTCTGAATTTATCCTTTTGGCTTTTATCTTATTGCTAATTCCAATCTCATTTCAGGGGAAAGGCTCTATGTGAAACATGGAAGTTACTTAGGGAAAAATACTCCTTAGTATCCTGATTATACTCACTTTCTGTAGTTATATTAATGCTAACTATGGCTTTTTTTCTTTCTGGGGAAAGAATAGTCTCAATAATACGTGCTACTGTTCAAACGGTATTCCCTAAAGGGAAGTTTTTGGTGAAGATCTGTCCACTAGTGTTGTTAACTGAATGTGTCCAATTAACAGGAAGACTCCTCAATTTTCTGTGTCATTGGAATTTGACACCTTAACATCCCAGTTGCAAGTTTCAAAAACATTTAAGTGGTTTTCCATTATGATTCTTCTCTTTCAATCAAAGACATGAGTAGATCTAGCCTCTTCAGGATATATCCAGAATTCTGTATTCTCTCACTGCCTTTGAATTTTGTCTCTTCTTCTTCTCACTTTCATATTCTTTTCCCTCAGTCTTCATGTTTATATATTTGTCATTTAAAATACTGTTGTAGGCTAGAGAGATGGGTTAGAGGGTTAGGAAGCTTGTCATGAAGCCCAATGACCTGATCTCCAGAACCCACATGGGAAAAGGAGAGAGCTAACTCTTTCATTTTGTCCTCTGATACTCTGCCATAACCTCTTCCACAGATTAATAAATGTAATTTTTAAATTTCATAAAATAGACATAGGATTTTTACATGCCTCTAAGTTTTTATTTGTCTTATTTGATAAATGAATACACACACACACACACACACTCATTTATTCATACACATTTATATACCAGTAGGTCAGAAAGTAGGCTAGAGAGACTAGAGAGAATGAAAAGAACTACACTGGGAGTAGAGGCACTTAAATGGGGAAGTGAGGTTCATCAAAAATAAATCTCACAGACATTTTATTTTGAGATGATTCTTCAACTTGGAATAGTTATTCTTATATTCAAGACAATTTAAAAGACAAAATGAATGTTTAAATTGGTAGCTTTAAGATGAATTTTTTTTTCTACATAGACTAAGAGAATAGCCCACTACTCACAGCCTTTTTAATGGCTTCTTTGACATCTTTGTTCCTAAGGCTATATATAATGGGATTAAGCATGGGAATCACAGTAGTGTAAAAGACAGAAGCCACTTTCTCCTGGGTTGTGTCACCTGTAGATGGTTTAAAATACATGAAGATGATGGAGCCATAAAAGACTCCCACAGCTGCAAGATGGGAGCTGCAGGTACTGCAGGCTTTAGACCTGCCATCAGCTGAACGTATTCGCAGGATGCTGGCAAGGATAAAGGCGTAAGAGATGAAGATGGCAAACACACTTGCAAAGACATTAAATCCAACAACTATCATCACCCAAAACTCCTTGGTATCGTCTCTAGAGCAAGCTATATTCAGAAGAGGGAGGATGTCACAGAAGTAATGATGAATGACATTAGTTCCACAGAAGGAACGACTGGATATGTAACTGGTATGAACTGTGGCCCCGAAGGCTCCCAGAGCATACACAGCAGTGGACAGTAGCATACAAACTCTGTGGGACATAGTGACCCTGTAGAGCAAGGGGTTGCAGATAGCAACATAACGATCATACGCCATAGCTGTTAGCATGTAAGAGTCATCGATACCAAAGAAAGAGAACAGAAACAGTTGGGCCATGCATTCAGGAAAGGCTGTAAAATTCTTCTCGGATACAAAGTTCACCAGCATCTTGGGGACTATAACAGAGGAGTAGCAGAGATCTATGAAGGCCAAGTTACTGAGGAAATGATACATGGGTGTGTGAAGCTGAGGGCTAATCCTGATTAAAAAGACTAAGCCCAAGTTTCCTGCCATGGAGACCACATAGATCAATAGAAACAGGGAGAAGAGAGGGATCTGGAGCCCAGGCTTGTCCGTCAACCCCTCAAGGACAAAGAAGGATGCTTCAGAGTGATTTCCTGGGTTCATTCTTCTCCCAGATATGATGAGTTGAGTCGTTCAATGGAGAGAGGCAAACATTATCAATTGGTAGTACTTAGCAGTTTGCAATTTGGCAAATGACTTATTTTTCATTAGAACCAAAAGTCAACATGCTGATAGTACTGTTTGAACATCATCTATCATCAAGATTACATTCCATTTGGCTTCGTTTTTATTCCATGCCTTGGGAAGTGAAACTCATTGGGTTTCTGTTTTATTATCCTCTTGTGACATTTAAATGTGAGACTCATGTTGTCTCTACAAACGAAGCTCCAGAAGCTCTAGCTTTCCCTGTAAAAGAAGAATAACTATTATTCAAGTGCCTTGCAGGATCACCTGCTCAGAGATGTTTTCCTATTTGGTAGGTTCTATCTGCACCAGATGTTGCCTCTGATGATTTGGACCTTGAACTTCCCTTACTGATGACCCTTGAGTTCCACCTCTACTTTGATCACTAAGTCCCTGACTCTAACCACAAGGACTTTTCTTCCTTCTAAATGTTCCACCTCTCTTCTGCATTTCTGGTATTCAATTTGATTTCTCTTACTGTTCCCCCGAGTCATAGAGATGTGAGAAGAATAAATCCCTTTTAGAAATGGTGTTTAGAAGGTGCTGTGAGCCCTGTTGTCATGTGCTGAAGCAAAATGGGAAAGGGAAAAGAAAACACCAAGACCATAGGTGCTCTTGTGGGAGGCAGAGCACTGAAGGTTCACTTATGTGACGAAGGCTGCAGAGCAACACATGAGAGAGCTGTCTGCTTTACAAACGAGAAATTAGAAAAACCAGCAGGTTTTTCTGGAAGGTAATATTATTCCACCCTTTTATATGTGTTTATCGAGATTTCCCCAAGTTTCTTAGTGAATATTAAGGTCAGGTCTTATATATTTGCCTATTTTCTTTAACAACAACAAAACTATTTCTACCCTACAACAGTTCCCTTCTGAGTCTGAGCACAAAGTGAATGGCAATTCCTTCATTATTCTCATTATTTCTATTCCTCGACGATTTGCTCTAATTTTGTTTGTCTTGTGATCTAGGATGGTATTGTGCCAGACTATTGGACACTTTACTAAATAGTAAAAGCACTTTGGCACTCTTGTGTGTTTAAATAAGATTGCATTGACGTTAACTCACCTTAAGGTGGAAACAATGACATAGAAAAGACACAGGGACATGTTTACACACTGAGGTTAACCTGGGGGCAAAAGTCCCTTGTGTCTACAATAGAAACTCACAGGACAATGATGACCGACTGAAGCATGTAACATCTTCATTTTCAGAACATTATATGAAATGAAACACTTCCTCTTTGAAATGAAACAGTAAAATGACAAGAAAATCGACCTCTGGTTCCAAAGGCTGAGAGAAAATATAACTGAATTAGTAAGACTAGTTTTGGAATACTGTAGTAATGACAGTCTATGAGAAATAGCAGTAAGCAACTAGGTGGATAGCCTTCTTCTCTAAAACTTCTTAAGTACTGATCTCAGGTAAAGAAAGCTAATTAATGTTTTAGAGGTTATCTCTTTTCTATTTTGGAAGTATTCCTATTTTCACGTTCTCATCCCCATGCTATTACCACAAAATAGCTTGTATTTCCTCAAGCAACTTACAAAATCTCAGCCGCCAGGTAATTTGTAGTTTCATGAAATTTTTTTGACTCCTCCCTACTCCAAGGTTACCTTGTATTCTTATAGTAACAACTGTTCTATATTGTACTGTGTTATATTTTGATCATGTTGCTAGTAAGTTTCAGCCATGGTCACCTCCCCTCCCTGTGGTATTGAAGGTGTCACTTCCTTTGTGTAAACTTCAGTCTTTCTACCTACAGAGAAGAGTAATTCATACAACTTGTGGCTTTTGCAATGGTCCACTCATTTGCTCACCCGCAACAACTGAGAGACGTTCTACGTTCCGGAATTGCAATACTCATTCAGTATGCAATACTCATTTAGACACAGCCCTGCTCTCTAAAAAGCAAGCAAATAAAAACCTTAAATCTTATTCTAGTTGTGTTGAGCTGCTGGAGGGAGAGTTGTCATGGTAGTACATTTCACTTTCCCTTACATTTCATAAAGACCTCTTAGGATTCTGTTTATTATGTCAAGAATAGTTATTATGGTGTCACAGAGACATATGTCCAGGGACTCATGTAGAGGTATTGTTGTGTAGTGTGGCTGAGCACACTACTAATGTAGAGATGGTAAACTAGAAAAGAGTGAGGTCTGTTTGATAAGGGTGGTATCTATGACTTGTGAGCATTTGAGAGCCCTGCCAGAGTTTGGGGTTAGGAGGTAATTTTTCTGTTTTGCACATACCCAGATTGATGCCAATTTCAGGACTGAATAGACATGTTGAGTAGGAAAGTGTGCCATGAGTTTAGAACTCAGGAGTGATATCTGCTTGGAATGTGGTCTTCTGAGTCATCAGAACAAATTCAGTGCTAAGAGACTGGATGGAGACATTACAACAGTGTCAGGTAGACACTAAACTATGAGTAATGTTTTGGTAGTAGTTTCCACTATCATTGCTAGGAATTCTGCTGGACATTAAGGCTGCTTGAAACCTTTTCTCTCTTTTCTTCAATTTGTTTTACATATTTACCCTCTTCATTTGCTCCTCATTGCTGTATGTCTAGAGTGATAGTCTGGGCATTTGTTGTAAAGAACTGGTAGCTTCTAGACAAAGTGTGTGTTTATGTGTTCTTATTATGCTCTTCTGGCAGGGTTTTTCTATGTACTGGCTTCCACATACACACCATGACTAGTCTCATAATATTCAAGTAATGTACAAAATAGTCTTATATTTTCTTTCTGTTCTTTGTCTTTGCTTTTATTGGTTTTATTACTTTTTTATTTTTATATTTTTTTATCAATTTAACCAGTAAGCATGAATGAATCCATCCTATATCTAAAATTTAACACTTATGTATTTAAAATATACTTTCTTGTATACTGTGCCACTTGCACACATGATTTAGACATTTTTTTCCCTTACAGGGCATGAGATACAAAGATCATTTCATTTTTCAATATATTTGCGACATTGATAATGGTATTCTGCAGAATACAGATGTTGGGAAAGGAGAGATGAAGATCAGGGTAATGTTCAAGGCTCAAAATGCTTTAGTGGTTTGACTTAAAATATGCATGATTTGATATGAGAAATATAGTCAAGGGAGAAAGGTACAGATAGAAATTTGTATGGAGTAAAGTGGTCTTAGACAACATCAGGAATGACTTGGTGTTTTGTAAGATTGCTTTTAAGAAATCTGAATTCTTAATTGTAAGTAGAGAAGGGCGCCCTTTCTGACCTTTAATAATACTTAATATTAAGTGTGCTAAGAGTTAGTAATATTTGTGTTAGTTTAAAAATTGACTAAGTTCTCTGGAAATATAGAATATAGGTGAATGCCAGTTTCTGTTTAGTTAAAGGGATTCATGACCTGACCAAGCACTGCAATATGTGTGTTAATGCACCCAAGAGCGCTCTGTAAACTTCACTGCTGATAATAAATCTCAACAGAAGTGTGATTGTAATGGGGAAGAAAGCAAAGAGTTTGAGATTAGGACAGATACAGAGCCTGTGGAAGAAGTGCTCTATATGCACTATACTTTCTGCTGTCATGAAACATATGGTACCTCCTTCTCAACCGGACATAAACAATAGTTTTATCAACATAGATATTAAGAATGTTTGACCATCATTCAAAGCTAAATTTTAACTACAATATCTTATCAATGTGATGACTCACCTGAATATTATCAGCAGAAAGAGTGTAGCTGGTCATATTTGATTTTAATTTTAGTTTCATGAAGTGTATGCATGCAAACACACACAATTACTAAGTTACTTGGTCACTGATGCTGAATCCAATGTCTTCCAGATTGTGAAACATATAGTGGAGTAGACTTGGTGTAAGATTTCATGGATTTGACTTGAGAATAACAGAACTCAACTAAGTAGAGTGAGAAGAGTGATCCTATGGCCTGCTAATCTTCTCTTATGAGAAAATTCTATTCAGACTTATTTGGACCAGGTAAGATAATTGTGAACCACTGTTCTCCTTAGGGGTTTGTCATGCCAGGAGCTGGACTCTAAAGGGAAAATAATTACCAAATCTATACCTGCTAGCAATATAGAGACATCTATACTCTTAATCCCTTAGGGGTCTAAAACAAAGAAACTCCCTCCCCCATGAGTGTTGTGGATATTAATAATGAGTTAATAATAAATTCCAAGTTTTTGTCAATACTTAATGATTTATATTCATTGTGCATAGTATTGAGTAAAATGTAGCCAATTTCTTTCAAGTATATCATGTATTTTGAACACATTCACTGCCTCCAATATGAATATAAACTTTTCAAACCTTTTGGATGATCAAGTTGCTTTATCAAAACCAACATTAAGCATCTGCTTTTAGTTTTTGAAGTTTTCTTCATTTTAGCCCCATTTTGCTACTTCTAAATTTGGGGAGTATCTCATTTTATTTTCAGTCAACTTGATACTTTGGCATATTATATGTGATGAGAAAGAAAATGTGACCTACTTCCTTTCTATGATTAAATGATATATCCTGGGTTTTAAATCATTTTCTCAAATGTATGCCTATGGAAAGAATACATGTACATGTGGCTTTCAGTTTAGACCTAAGTGTGAACCTCTGAGCTGCCAATCTTCTAAACCATTTTGAGTTTCCTTATTCATTTCTTCATCAAAACTTTAACAGTTTTGTGAGTTGTCACTGTTAAACAACAAATAGTACATTTGGAGTACTTATTAGGTAATTGTGACTTATATTTTTATCCATGAAGTCATTTTCCAAATAACAAAACAAGCATGTCTCCCTGATGTTTGTCAAGTGTTTTGCAATCCTTTCTATCAACTATCTTCCACTGCATTCCTAAGCAATATGGAATCCATTTTTTGTCTTGGCAAATTTGAATTTTCAAGAATTTTATGGTAATTTAGTATATAACTTTTTCTTGGCTTCTCTGTCCAGCATAATTACATTGAGATTCACCCATGATCCTGCATGTATTGTGTCATCAGATGGACTTGACTAAAACCTTTACTGATGTAAAAGGACATTGACACCACTCTGTGGATCTATTTTTGTTTATCGTGATTCTGATATGGCAATACCTTGATATGTTTTGAATTACTTAATGCCTTTTATTCAGCTCATTTTTTATATGTCTTATGTGATGTGTATCTGTGTATGTGGTTTAACAGATGTGTATATGAGTGTATGTCTGTAGGTGAGTATACGTGTGTATGCCATGTCATAGCAGCTTATGGTTGAAGTTCAACGTCTTTCTCAAATGCTGTACACGTTTTATACTGAGGCAGAGTCTCTGGTTGATCTTGGAGCTTGTAGCTAGCAGCCTACTCTGGGGATCCCTGTCTCCATTCCCAGAAAGTTGCTCTTACAAGATGGCCACTAGGTTCACTTGGATTTTATGAGGTTGTTCGAGCATCTCCAACCCTGGTCCTCGTGGTTATGAATCTTCTCACGCAAAGACTTTTTCTGATGAGTCATTTGCCCAACTCTTCAGCACCTTTCCCTTTTCTTGAAATTTTGTATTTTCTTTTTTTGCATAATTCATAGAATTTTATTTTTCTTAAATGACAGGATTATATATCACGCCAATCCAACTGAGAGACAGCCAGAGTTCAGTCTCACATTCTTAGGCATAGTCAAGATCAGGGGAATACATGAAGCAGAGAAAGATATTAAAAGTTTCCTAAACTCAAAAGCCAAACTATTTATCATTTACACACAGGGAAAAAATAAACGTAGAAAACTAATACCTCGGTTTGTCGAGTATAACACCTTTTTTTTATTATTGGATATTTTATTTACATTTCCGATGTTATCCCCTTACTCCATTCCCCCCCCCACCCAGGAACCCCCATCCCATCCCCCCTCCTCCTGCTTCTATGAAGATGTGCCCCTACCTACCCCACTACTCCCACTTCCCCACCCACGAATTCCCCCACACACAATGTCCAGCCTTTATGGGACCAAGGATCTCCTCTCCCACCTATACCTGACAGGACTATCGTCCCTTGCATATACAGCTGGAGCCATGGGTCCCTCCCTAAGTGCTCCTAGGCTGGTGGTTTAGACCCTGGTGGCTCTGATTGGTTAGTATTTTGACGTTTTGATGGTTCAAAGGTAATGTTCATTTACTAGAAATTTTATTTCAAATATTGAATTTTACATCCTCTTCAGCTAATAATGTTACAACATTCTTTGGGTTGCTAGGCAGCAGCAGTTAGTCCCAGCCAGCCACATGATCACAAGAGCAAACAATGAACATTACCAGTGCTATGCTCTCTGCTTCACAAGAGCACATAATGCAATCATTTCCTTGATACGTTTAATGCTTTAATATAAAATAATATTGGCATTAGATGATTTTCCATCCAGTACAAATTAATTCAAAATATCAGAGCATGTTTAAGATATGCCTGGCTAGCTATTGCCATTCTGTAATATAGGGATAATAAATGCATTTTCAGCACGGCATTTTCCACTTTGAAAATTTTATTAAGGTTTGGGTTTATCAAAAGAACCATCTGCACATTCAATATGATGTAACTTATTTCAAGAATGACTGTTTATTAAAACAATATTCACAATGTTTGTCTCTGTGGATAAAATATACATATATAGTTAGAGAAAAAATACAGAAAACGTCCTAAGGTGTATATCAGGAATTGGCTAGCATTGTTCTATAAAGAACCACATAAAGAATATATTAGCTTGAATAGATCACAAGTTCTCTGCTACAGTCAGTCAATTGTCAACAACTAGAGACAATAGCTTAAAATGGTATTGTAATGAAGGTGTGTGGCTGTAGTGGGTAAAATTCTATTTATGAACATTGAAATTTGAATTTAATGTTTATTTTATATTTTCATTGTAATAGTTGAAATGTGTAAAGAAATATTGGCTCATGAATAGTACCAAACTCTCTTTGAGTTAGACTTGATAAATGAAGCAAGCTTGCCCCTCTGCTCTGTGATGGAGAGGCCCGTTAAGTTCTTAAATAAATATAGCTACCCCAACTCACTGAACTATACCATTAATCCTGTTCCCACTGCTGTTTATAAAGACTATCATGATTACAATAGAAAACTTAAATGGCAAGGACCGTAATGACCTCAAATAAGAATGATTTTTAAAGAAGGTAAGTCAAATAATAACTATATAAGAATCTATGTAACAAAATCCGTCATGCATGAAAAACAAGCCGTCAGCTGGGAAACAGCTGAGCCTTGTATACATATGAAGAATCACTATTTAGAATTATAAAGACTCCCACAAAGGAGTAAAGGAAGAGAAAATATTGTAGTAGTATCACGGCAAATGATGGAAACATCCAACACATACAGATAATAGGAATTCTAGTAGCCAATAAGCAACCAGAACAATTTACCGCTACAGGGCCCTGATGGAGGAAGTTTATCTATTATTATTATTATTATTAGTATAGCTTAAGGAGTGTTAGTAAATTGGGGTATAGGGAAGCTTGTCTCCAGACTTACTGCCAAATATTAGTCGTCCCTAAACATAGATGATTTTTTTTTCCAGCTGCATGAGTTTTATTTAATCCCAGATGTAATCAAATTGACAATGAAGAAAAGTCATCACATGTAGTCTCAGCAATTGTTGTACAGTGTCAAATGGTAAGCCATGAAAATATACATACAAGTAACATTATATGGAGTTAACAAAACATTCTTAGGAATATGTACATATAAACAAGTACATATATGCTTGAAGTAGTAGACATTAATGAATAAAGTCCACGTTTAAAAGGAAAGTGGTAAGGGGTATATGTAAATGCTTGGGGAGGAAGAAACATTGTAATTAAATTGCATTGTTAAAATCCAACAATAACCAATACCAGTGAAGATAATCTCAGATTAGATAAGGTTCAAGAGGAAACAAGTCATCTATACAGGCAGCAGATTGTGGGCAATCTACCAGTAAATGTTGTTCTGTCTAAATACAGCAGTGCTATTCACAGCCATTATCTATGGCCAGAGTTACTTGATTTAGAGTGACACCCTTTCCATGTCCTCTTCATTCAATTTCTTTTTTTTTTTTTGTTGTTTTTTTTTATTTCTTTTTTTGAACATGAAATGCTTTTTTATAGCATGTTTTACAAGGGGAGGGGGTAAGAGGGTCCAGGTGGTGGAAAAGTACAAAATCTTCTTGGCCTGTGCCTTGAAACATGTCATGGTCTATATGGTACACTGCCTTGAATTATGATCTACCTGCAGTTCTTCAGAAGATATGGTACACTGCTTGAGTTATGGTCTTCCTGCTATTCTTAAGAAGACATGGTACTCTGCTTTGAGTCTATCTGCAGTTGCTAAGCAGGACATAGATGATTTTTCAACATAGCTGGAAAGGAAACTATATACAGGTACTCAAATAATGGGCCCAGCATAGCTCCATATCGGTTTGGGAAAGCTTTCTGGCAGGTTCTACGAAGAGTTGGGGAAGGAGAAAAAAACATGATAAAAATATATTCTATGAAAAATTAATTAAGAATAAACATGTACATATAAAAAAAAAAACACAGAGCCCATACACGTCTAAGTTACACGTGGAGGGGAGCTAGACATGAACCCTCATCCCTAACTCAGAATCTGTCTCCAATTGACAAATGCTTTCAAAGGGAAAAGTAATTCTCTCCAGTGGAAGTCTTGCAGGTGACAACCTGCATCTATAGTTCACCATTCCTATGATGGTAAAATGGGAGGAAGAGAGAGTATAATTGCCTGGAAGTCCATGTACAGCTAACCTGGAGTATGTAGCCCAGAAGTAAAGCATCAAGAGAGATCCTTCCTCTATATAGTAGGAGAAAACTGATTTCTGAAAGTGATGTGTGTGCACACACACACACATGCACACTCACACATACACACACACACAAACATGAACACATACTCATGCACATACACATGCAAGCACACATGCACATTAATAAAAAAACCAACAAACAAAAATACTTTTTATGTATTTTTTGACTAGTAGGCATGGTAGGTTAGAGCTGTAAGTTACAGTATTCTGAGGCCTAAGTCTTACTATCTTGAGTTCAAACCATTGTGGCCCAAACAGGAAGATCCTGTCTTAAAGAAAAGAACAACAGCGGAAAGCAAAGCAAACAAACAAATGTAATGGTGAAAGCAGAGTGATTTTATACTGAAAATTGCATGCATACTAGGAAGCAGACTATAAAGTGAGAGTTTCCAAAGCTGCAGGAAAACTCACCTGTATTTTCTCCTCTGCGAGCTCGGCTTCCTGTTGATTTACTTTAGTGAAAACTCAGAAACAAAAGGACCTAGGACCTGGATTTGAAAGACTTGCATTGGAAACCACGTCACCATAGACAGTGCAGCCTTTGTTTCTCCAAACTCTCTCAGGGTAATTTTAGGGTGGCACTATACCATAGTCCTTTTTAGGAGAGGTCTGGGAGACTATTCCAAAGGCTGTGAGCATGAGTTCTAGACCCTGTTAGTGACAGGCTAGGCTCTGATCCTATCCTACAGCTTTAGAATTCTCATTCTGTCAGCAAAGACAGGAGCTTGTTCTGTTGGGAACAGACTTGACAGCACCACAGCCTATTAAGTTGATTCACGGGAGCAGAATGCCATTTTGCAAAATGACAACATCGTTAGGACACCAGAAGACGATATCCATCAGTTGACTCAGCCGAGCTTTCTGGGAGACAGGTCTGTAACCGGAAGGCCAATGCACTGATTAAATAAACCACTTTGCTACAGGAGCTTGTGTAATTCTGTCTGCATGACTCATCATTGTCCTGGAGAGAGATTGAGAGGCCTAATAAATATAAATGGTTAGGTTAGAAAATGAAATGAAATAAAGGAATAATCAATTTTCTAATAATCAATAAAAAGGGAATGTTTTATGTGGAACCAATGTTAGTAAAAGGAGATTACAGCCACTTTGAACATTCTAGACTTTTTTTTTTCATTTTGAGTAGTACATCCACACATTCCACATGATCCTAGTTCATAATTTAGGAAAATTAAACTTCACCTGTAACAAAAGGTATAATTCTTTTGTGAGGGAGATATCCTTTCACCTGTGTCCGCTTCAATGTGACGGTCCTTCATGTGTCTGCTTTCACCTGTGCGGGCTTCAGGAAAACCCTCCTTCATTTGTCTGCCCCAGCAAAACACCATCCGTTGACACAACTGACTTTCCAAAGAAACCGTAAGTTTCCACTTAAGCTCAGTGTTTTTGTGGAACTCCTGACAGTGGGAACGGGTGATTTCTGCTGCTCTTCGGTCTCTTTTCCTCTTGTTGTGTTGTCTTGTATAGCCTGAATATGAGATTTTTAGAATTGTATTGTTTTCCTGTTTTGTTCCATTTGGCCATCATCTTTTAGAAGCCAGCTCTTTTTGGAAGAGGAAGTGGAGGAAGAACGGATCTGGGAGAGAGGGAAGGCAGGAAGGACCGGAAGTAGAGGAAGAACGGATCTGGAAGAGAGGGAAGGCAGGAAGGACCGGAAGTAGAGGAAGAACGGATCTGGGAGAGAGGGAAGGCAGGAAGGACCAACTGGGAGGAGTGGAGGAAAGGTAAACTATGGATGAACTATATTAAATGAGAGAAGAAGCAATTTTCGTATTTTCTTTTTGTTAATTTATTTACTCACTTTATCCCCATCACTCTCCTCTTTCCTCCTTTCCTCACAGTTCCACCCTTACAAATCTCTCCTCCCCATTATTCCCTCCCATTCACCTCAGAGAAGTGGAAAAGCCCCTTGGGTACAACCCTTCCATGGGACATCAAGTCTCAGCAGGACTACGTGTATCTTCTTCCACTGGGGCCCAACCAAGCAGTCCAGTTAGGAGATGGGGACTCAATGGCAGGCAACAGAGACAGCCCATGCTCCAACTGGTAGAGGATTAATAGGAAGACCAGCTGTGTATTTACTAAAAATATGCAGTATTTGTACTATGCCCAGCACATGCATGCTTTTTAGTTGGTAGTTCAGTTTCTGTGAGCCTTTATGGTCCCTGATTATTTGACTCTGTAGGTCTTGTGTTCTTGACCCCTCCTACTCCCTCAATCCTATTTCCCACTCATCCACAAGACTCCTTAAGCTCTGACTAACGTTTGACTGTGGGTCTCTGCATCTGTTTCCATCTGCTGCTGGATGAAGCCTCTCAGGAGAAAGTAATGCTAGGCTCATGTCTGTAAGCATAGCAGAATATCATTTGTAGTCTTGGGGTTGGCTCTCTCACATGGGATGGGTTTTAAGTTGGGCCAACAGTCATTGGTTGGCTGTTCTCTCAATCCCTGCCTCCTCTTTATCCCTGTGCATCTCAAATTTGTGCAGGACAAATTTTTGGTCAAAGTTTTGTGGGTATGTTTACTTCCCCAACACACGCCCTGGAAGTCTCATTTCCTTAAAGGAGGTGCCACTTCAGTCTCCATATCTCCTGCTGCTAGTGTCACCCTATAGACTCCTGGAAGCCTCTCCTGTCCCAGATCTTCAGCTAGTCCCAGAGACACCTTCCAGTGATTTCCATTCTCACTCCCCGCTCTATTCCACCCCTCCTCTCCCTATACCTGATCCTCCTTTGGGTTCCCCTCCTCACCCTCTGTCCCACCTAGTTCCCTCCATCCTCCTTTGGTATCACTATCACAAGGACACTTGTTCAACTATGTTCAGCCAACCAATGGCTTTATTTGTAATAGCCAGAAACTGGACACAACCTAGATGTTCCTCAATTGAAGAATGAATAAAGAAAATGTAACACATCTACACAATTGAATACTATCTAGACATTGAAAACAAAGACATCATGAGGTCTGTAGGCAAAGGGATGTAACAAGAAAATATCTTTTTTGAGTGAGGTAACCCAGACCCAGAAAGGCATACAGGTATAGGATAATCTCTCTACATACAATCTACAGACAGAAAGAAACTAAGTAATAAGGAGAGCCCAAGGGAGGACGCATGACTCTCACTCAGAAGGGGAAATAAAATAGACAGTTTTCAATTATATAAAAAAAATCATCTAATGGTTTAAACAGTTAAATAGACATTTCAAGGGCCAGAGAAATGGCTCAGTGATTAAAAGCAACCACTATTTTTTTCAGAGGATCTGGGTTCAGTTCCCAGAATCCACATGGCAGCTACAGCCATCAGTCACTTTACTAATAGGGAATTCTGATTTTCATGGATACCAGATATGATCATCGTGGTACCCATGTGGCCAACCCCCCAAATAAATAAACGCAATGACAGTTAAATTTGTTATTTTAACTACTTTTATGAGTGAACACCTAAAGAAACATCATCTTGAGAGTTTATTAATGATAGTGACTGCTCATGGGTTCAAATTGATAGCTGAGAAGTAGCAACAGAGTCACAAGATTTCAAGATGCATTTTAATAAGATTCAGAGGGAAAATAACAGTGACCTTTACAATACGAGAAGAAGGTTTTCAAGTCCTATTATATATACTGAACAGCTTGTGTTTCTACAGTGAAGGTAATTTGAGGGTTTCCAGAGACAGTCTTGTATAGCAATGGGCTGACAGTTTTTATGTTGAGAAGGCTGTGAATGAACATACAGTTGATGTAGGTTGTAATTTTACTAAGCTGCAATAGTTAGTGTATTTTTTTCTCAACTCAACTGTATTAAGAGAGGTCTAGGGATATTAGGCATGCCTCTGGGTGTGTACGTGGGGTACTCTCACCGATGATTTACATGAGGGTCAGTAACTGAAGGGAGAAAAAAGTACTCCTTGTGAAAATGGGAGGCATAATCCAAAGGTTTGGTCCAGATGAAATGGCAATTGGAAGAAGAAGGCAACATGAAAATGTTAGGCTTTTTTTTTCTGATTATATCTTTTGCTGCTACTATCATTAGAGCATTTCAGATTTCACTGTGCTAAAACTTTTGCTATAGAGTCAGTGACTCCCCAGGGAGCTTCCAGGCTCTCTGTAAGTACTGTTCTTTGTTTGTTTGGTTTTGCTTCTTGAGCACACAGATGGCATTTGTTGAACTCTGTAGCTAACTTAGTAAACTCCTTCATCATATGTACTAAATTCAACCATCAATAAAATATACCTATTATATATTATTTTCTGAGTCCCTACAATAAGTGAATGAAAATATTACAAAATTCATATTGTCTCTGGGTCTTCTTGGTTGTTGATAGAGGAATATTGCTATCTTGTTACGCTTTTATTGAAATTATCACAGAAGGGCACAGGCTTAAGCCTTTAATGTTTTCATACATAATCAGCAAGACTGTGCCCATTATCTTGCAGAAGATCCTTGAGGGAGTTTCCAAAGTTATACTTTATAGAATTGTTCAGCATTCATTTTAAAAGATAATGTTCAAATTTTAAAAATGGAAATAATACTAGACTTAGAATGGCAGGAAGCAGTTTATGTCCTAGAGGCATACGTGGAAGTATGTGGCTGGACAGAACCATCATGCACCAATTAACTTTCAGTGGAGCTAGATAATAAACAGAACTAAAGCAATGAATAGCAAAAAGAAAAGCAGGGGATATGCTGACTCCTACAATCATAGCATGTAATTATATCTCTAGCTCATATTTTAAAGTTATGATTAAGATGCCACAGTAGAAATTAAAGCTGTTATTCACCCTGATTTGCACGATCTTTGACTGCATATAATAAAGGATTTTAGTATTTTCACATGGATAATGGCATTTTCATTATGGTTGAGAAGTCACTCAAATTTATATCAGTTGGTAGAAAAAGAGAAGCAACATGAGTGGATTTGGGATTAACTGTTCTTTGTAATTGTAGTATTTATTCTAATATATGTCTCAGTGATACAGATAACTCAAAGTTCCACAGTTCCACATAGAAAATCACATGAACATTCAGAGGAAGAAAAAAATAATGAAAATGAGGGACAGTGTTGACATATGCACCAATATGCAGTTCATTACTCAAACAATATAATAATCACTAACAGGTTTGCAAGATCAACCTTTCCTTTAACTATCTTTTTGTTAACAACATCATTTTTAGCAAACACTGATGCAGTTCTTTTTAATACTCTAGGTTAGGTAATTCTTCTGAATACAAAGATAGAATAAAATGCAGACAACACATTCTGTTGATTCCTGAAACTGACTTATGACAGTCTTAGGTACCTAAATGCTACAAAAAACAAAAAACAAAAAACAAAAAACAAAAACAAAAACAAAAAACAAAAAAAGAGATCATAGCCATCATCATATGGTTGATGCATTTGCTGAGGCATTAACTCAATGAACTGACTGTGGACAGTTCTGACTATTATCACACTGTAAGAGCTAGGGGTTACCAGAATATAGGTAACCAAAGTAGGGCTAACAAATATATACAGGCAAAATAAATATGTGTTTCTAATATGACAACAACTCCATTCATGAGTCTGTCATGCTCACCTGTTAAGAATTTTCTTTACAGCAGCTCTGACATCCTTGTTTCTCAGGCTGTAGATCAAGGGGTTCAGCATGGGTACAACAGTAGTGTAAAACACAGAGGACACTTTCCCTTGGTCCATTGAACTCACTGATGATGGCTGTAAGTACATGAATGCAGCAGAACCATAGAAGATAGCAACAGCAGAGATGTGGGAACTGCAGGTGCTGAAGGCTTTGGACCTGCCTTCAGTGGAGCGAATACGGAGATGCTGACAATGATGAAGACATAGGACATAAGGATGGTCAAGGCAGGTGTCAGGATATTTAATGCACTCAGGAAAAGAACCAAGAGTTCATTGATGTATGTACTGGAGCACGATAGCTCCAAGAGTGGGAAAAGATCACAAAAATAATGGTTAATCACATTGATCTTGCAAAAATTTAATTTTAACATAAAGCCTGTATGAACTGATGATCCAACAATACCCAGAGTGTAAACTCCCACCGTGAGCCAGAAGCAGAGATGATGGGACATGACAACATTGTAAAGTAAAGGGTTACAGATGGCAACATAGCGGTCATACGCCATTACAGCCAACATGTGACACTCTGCAATTGCAAAAACAAGGAAGCAGTAGAGCTGAGTCATGCATCCAGTGTAGGAGATGATATTCTTCTCTGTCACAAAGTTTACCAGCATTTTAGGGGTAATGACAGTAGAATGGCAGAGGTCAATGAAGGACAGGCTGCTGAGGAAGAAGTATATGGGGGTGTGCAGGTGGGAGCTGAGCAGGATCAGGATGATCATGGCCAGGTTCCCCAGCACTGTGAGCAGGTAGATTCCAAGGAAGAGGAGGAACAGGGGCAGCTGCAGCTCCAGTTTGGTTGAGAATCCAGCCAAGATAAATTCAGTTACCATTGAATGGTTTCCAGACCCCATTATCTTCTCATTATATTGTCCGAAGCTTCTAAGTTTAAAATAGAGAAATGAATATATTTTTCTTCATATCTGTATTCTCTCTCTCACTGTCTCCATGTTAGTGTCTGTACCTGTTCTCTCTCTGTCTCTCTGTCTCTCTGTTTCTCTGTCTCTCTCTGTCTCTCTCTCTCTCTCCCTCCCTCCCTCTCTCTCTCTCTCCTCCTCTCCCCTCCCCTCTCTCTGTGTGTGTTTGAGAGGGAGAGGGAGAGGGAGAGGGGGAGGGGGAGGGGGAGGGGGAGGGGGAGGGGGGGGGGAGGGAGAGGGAGAGGGAGAGGGAGGAGAGGGAGAGGGAGAGGGAGAGAGACAGCATGAGCATGATGAAGACTTAAAGGATTCTGTGGAGACGATCATCCCCTATCAAAGCAAACTATTTCTCCTCTTTTCTTGGGACAACAGATGACTGGTTGATCAGAGGAAGAAAAGTTGACATCTAGGACCTTGACATTGATATTGATCATAACCTTTTAGGATGAGGGTGAGATCTTTCCTTTAAATTCAGCTTAAAAACAAAGGGTTATCAGTTTTATTTTTGATGATTTTTTCTTTGCCTCTCAAATTCTGTAGTATATGTTGTCATGCGTGTTACTGTTTATAATGCATAGTAATTACATTTTATCAGACTTAAAAATCAGTAAGAATTACAAATGTTTTCCTTCATTTCTGTTTGTAATGAGATTCATAATATTTCCTTACAGTAATTCTGACTCTAACTAGCTGACCAACTAGCTGACTTAACACAGTTATGCTGCGTGTAACCGTGCCACCCTGCAAGACAGAGTTTAATTCCCCCAGGAATGTTGTACTTATATCTTGACAGCAGAGGAGTTGTGGTTTTTTGTTTTAGCTTGGATAGTTCCTAGGGAGAATTACAATAGCATAATTTTGTTATATACTTTACCACAGTGGTAAAGAAGCAATGGCCCTTGATGACCCCTGCTATCTGGATTTCATTATTGAATTAGTGGAGCTCAGAATTCTACTCATATGACAATAGTTTTTGAAGACCAACACAAGATACACCTTTCCCTGGTCAGATTCTGTGATCACCGACTTTATATGTACCTTCTAATATGTTATTGATGGTGGCTTGTGAATTACCAAAGCATTTGTACAATGTAGTTGGATTTTTTCATCCCACTAAAGCTAATGATATGATGTAACTTTTCAAAATGACTATTGCATATTTACCTTAACTTTGAAAAGTAAACATATAGATTCTAAACTACAGGAAAGAACCATAGTCTTAACCTTTAAGTAATATCTGTACTACTTTCTAACCAGAATGACATATTTTGAAAGAACATGGAAACTGGATAATTTCAGAAAATAAATCAATAACTATTGTTAGTTGAAGAATTGTCTAAAATAATAGAGAGTAATTTGTCAACGTAGTAAAGAGCCACACACCACATGACATGTGTATCTAAATATGCAACTTATTAGTCTGGTTAAAAAGCATTGGTCTCACTCTATTTGCTTTCAAAGGCTTAAGGTAAGGCGTGAAGTAGAGGAGAGAAGTATGTTGCTTCTCATTCAAAGGGAGCACCCGGAGTGTCAGACATCCTTTACTTTCCATAAAGTTCGCAATGGCAGAGTGTTTTCTTTTTGTGTATCCATTTTCTTTTTCAGATCTTTGTCAAGGATGCAGTGCTAGGTGGATAAGTCACCTTTAAAATCTCTTCCAACTCCAGTATTTTGTGACTTAATTGTGGTAATGTCATTAGATTATATAGTCTAGGTTCAAATTTTTTCTCAAAAATCCTTTTTGCTCTATGACCTCGGGGAAAGTTATTAGATTCTTCAATCCACCAAGAAAGTAGAAATTAAAATGCCTGACATGTCCAAAATTAAATTAATTGGCACACAGTTTCTGGACCACAGTCTGAGCTTATTTGATGTCCAAGTTGTTCTTATTTAAATGTCTTTAGTTTCTCTCTGGGATTTTCTGAGTGAGTTAGTCAGCAGCTTTTGTTCTGCGTAGCGATTGGCTTATTGCCTTGGATGTAGCATGTGTCAAAAATGTGTTCGGTAAAATTGTTCACAGAAACTTAATACAGAGCTAAAATAAATCCTTAAGAATGGGACACCAAGTTTACACTGATAGAGTTAAAAATGGCTGAACAATAGCATGTCTGGCATGAGTCTGTACTGCCAGGAAAGATTCCAGGGCAGAGCATAAGGAGGAGGAGGACTTTTTACCAGAGACTGAGGTCTATAGAGTGAGTATGAGTATGGATGGATAAACAGCCGTGCACATTTGGGTGCACCAGGAGAGATACCGCAGCCGAAGAATTTAACGTTTTAAAGGGCAATGATGGGAGTTTATACTTACCCACCTTTTCTTCTACAGAAAGTTCGGTGTGGGAGGTTTTTATTTTCAATTTCACTGGATAGAAAAGTGTGTTTGATCATGTGAGAAGGAGATAGCTTCTAGGATCTTTGAGTCTCTGATCTTGATGTCTGATTAAGCTTTTGCTTCAGTCATTTGTTCCTCTATAATTCTGGTTGATATGACACTCTCTTATGTTAGAGATAATCATAGTCACATTCAAAACAAAAATAATAACGACCTCTCAGAAGAATCCTATCCCATAGGTATTAACTGTGATGAAAACTGTCAACAATTAGAAATCCCCTTTCCCCTACTGAGTGATAAGTGTTTAATATCATCTGAGGTTATTTGCTCTTCTTGTTAGATTCTGAATTATAAAAGAAGGATGTGAGTGCTCTCACTGTCACGGTCCTAGACATTTTTAGGCAAGGCATTCAAAATCTTAAAATGTCAGGAAAATTGTAAAATATATATTTAAAGAATTATTTTATATGTCAAATATGAATGCAGGGAAAGCAAAAAACTAGAGGAGCCATATGTTTTTATTTACCTTTGTTGACTTCACTAAGTTAACTGTATTTAAATATTATAATATATTCATAAATGATGATTAGTAGAATATTTTAAATTGTAGAGTGAATGCAAGCGTAGTTCATTTTGTGTCCGCATTAAAATATTCAGACATTATTAAAGACATGAAAGGAGTTTTTAACAAGATTAATAGATTAGGATAGTTTCTTTTTAAATTTAAAAATAAATATGGATAGACACCATGAATATTTTGTTACAGACTCTATTTTCATACAAAATTGTTTGTTAAAGTAAAGTTACATTTAATGTTCTATTCACTACTCACTAACATACAGATTTGAGGTAATAGTTGCAATAAATTTTTGTATTTAAACTTACTTTGGAATCTTTATTGGATATAGAAATTTAATGTGCTTTCTATGGGTATTTCTTCAATATGTTAAAAATCTATCACTTAACTTTAAAATAGGGTTGGTAAAAATAAAGCTATTAGCAACTGAAAACTTCTGGAAAAGAAAAAAATGGAGGATGACACAGGTGTATCAACCACACTCCAGGGCAGGGCTAATGCCCAGGAACAATTGGCCAGAACAAAATAAACTTAATTTTGATTTTTGTTTCTTTGTTCTTTGTTTTTCATAGATTTTTCTGCTTCATTTTATTTTCTTTCAGTATATTTGTATTTTTTTTTTGAGAGAGAGAGAGAGAGAGATAGAGAGAGAGAGAATAGTTTTGTGGGTAGGGAGGTGGGAGATTAACTCCTCCCATCTGGGAGGAGTTCAAAGTGGAGAAATTGATGATCAAAATATATTGTATAAAATATTTAATATTTATGAAAACAAACTAATTAAAAATATAAAGCAAATAAAAGCCCAGACTGCAGATGACCCGTGACAGCCCTACTATGTGGGTCTTATGCTGACTGACAGTCTGATAACCTCCTTTCTATACTTCAGTGTTACTGGGGCCAGTTGGGAATGTTGGGAGTGTCCTTGGTATCCAATAAAGAAAAGGGATCCAGCTATACCAGATATATCATAAGCAGGAGCTTCTACCTGATGTCCTTACATGGAATAGTTGTTAAAAGAAAACAGGAAAATTGTTGCTATTCAACAACCCACTGCATACAGACACAACGTCATTTCTATAGCCTGTGTGATGGATGCTGTAGTGGGATGCTTGGTTAAAACCTGGAGTGGTAGGAAATGCATGGCAAGCAACCGTTTGTGCTTGGCCCTGAAAGGTTTATAAATGCTAGAAAAGGATGGAATCCAAAACCTGTTTCTGGGTGAGAAGCATCAGGGGTAAGGACAAAGATAAAGGCTGAGTTTAACATGACACAGGCCTTTCTAAAAATGTTTTAATAGATACTAAAATCCTGTATATTTTATTAGCACTTTATGTATCTCACTTTAGTCACATTTGACAGTAGTATTTCTCTTAGATGCAATGCTAAATCTAAATGTTAAATTCTAAGTAACAACATTAGAGAAATGTAGCATACAGTTTAAAAAAATGATCTATGCTAAGCTGGCTATACACTGGCACCAGCGGTCTCACCAGTCCCCACGTGGAGTCCCAACGGTGGTGGTCTTGCCCTGATTTCTGTGGCCAGCTGCTGCCAAGATGCTCTGACTTCCTGGGCTATTCACCCCTTGTGGTTAGCCTGCAGAAAGCCAGCTACTGCTTGCTCAGATTCCCTTAGCCCCGTAAAATGATAGCACTAAAGACATGTTATACACCAGCCAGACTTACATATACATCGATATACATATAAGGGTTTGTTGTCGCTATAATAAATATGGTAAGATCTAAAGAAATCATTAGTATATGGAATCTTCCAGTTTTCAAAGAAGGGAATAGTCTATTACAAAAAGTTTTGTCCTTTGAGAGTTCCACCCAGCAGCCAATGAAAACAGATGTAGAGGCCCACAGCCAAACATTAGATGGCGCTCAGGGAGTCTTGTGGAAGAGTTGGGGAATGAACTGAGGGACATGAAACATGTAGAGATGCTCCAAGAAACCAACAAAGTCAAATAATCTAGACCCTTGGGGGCTCCCAAAGACTGAACTACCAACCAAAGAGCAAGCATGGACTGAACCTCCCCACACCAAACACATATCTAGCAGATGTGTGTTGTGGATTTGGTCCACCAAATTGCATGAAAAATCGCACGTTTGCATGTGTGACACTGAAGGTCCGTGCCCCTAGTTGGTTTTGATTGGTAAATAAAGTTGCATGCAGCCAATGCTTGGGCAGGGAGACAAAGGTAGGACTTTAGGATTCCCGGGGAAGAGACTTGAGGTTGGAGAGGGGGAAGGGAGGGGCACCATGCAGGGAAAGGAGTACAGGGCAGGCCTGAGAGGTGCCGGACAGAAAACATACCTGACGTATATAGGTGCTTGGGAATTCAGCCCGAGAGGACTTCATGTCTGGGTCTGGGGCAGCCAGGATGGAATATGAGTTTTAGCATGTAATTACTCAGGAATATCGGAAGGAAGGGAGTGTGTCACTCACCTGGAGGTTTGGAAGTGGCCCAGCAATTGAGCTATTTAAAGCATATTAAAATATAAGATTGCACGTGGTGTGTGTGTGTGTGTGTGTCTTTTAATTGAGAACTTAGAACATTGGGGCAGGTAGTGAGGAGTGCCACCACCACTACCAAGGTGATTTGAGCAAGAGTATTTGGTTTCAGCAACAGATGTGCAGATTGGTCTTCATGCGGGTCTTCAACAACTGGAGATGGGGCTATCCCTGAATCTGTGCAGGTGTCTCTGTAGTCGGATGAAACATCCTTTGTTTGTATGCCCAAGACTATTGTAGCTGGATATTGAGGTAAATCAATTCCCATGTTCTTGAGGAACCACCATACTGATTTCCATATTAGCTGTAGAAGTTTGCACTCTCACCAACAATACATGAGTGTTCCCCCTTATTCCACATCATTGTCAGCATGAACTGTCACTTGTTTAGTTGATCTTAACCATTCTGATGGTGTAAGATGAAATCTCAAAATAGATTTGATTTGTATCTCCCTGGATGTTGATTATTTCTTTAAGTGTTTCTCAGCCATTTGAGTTTTCTCTACTGTGAATTTCCTGATTGGGTCTGAACCCCATTTTTTATTTGGATTATTAAATTTTTGATAAATATTTCTTGAATTCTTTATGCATTTTGGATACATGTTGGTCAACTACTCCTGAACATAAGAAGTTTCTACTGTGTTGGGTTTCCACACTTCTCTTCAAATTCCCTTCACTTTGTCTTTCAGATGTGGAGTTGGTAAAAATCTTTTCCTGCCATGCTGTCTGAATGATGGTGTCCTTTGCTTTTCAGTTTCATGAAAATTTTCAATTTCATTTATTAATAGTTGATCTTAGCACCTGTGCTAAGGGATTCTGTTCAGAAAGTCTTTCTGTGCCAATGAGTTGAAAGCTATCTCTCACTTTCTCTTATATAAGGTTCAGTGTTTCTGGTTCTGTGTTGAAGTTTTTGGTCATTGGAGCCGAGTTTTGTGCAGGACGATAACTATGACTCTTTCTGGATTCTTCTACATGTAGCCTTCCATTAAACCAAAGCAATTTGTTGAAGATGCTGTTTTTAGTTCCAGAGTGTATTTCTGGCCTCTTCATTAAAAATCAGATATCTATACATGTATGGACTTAAGTCTCATTTTTCAAGTCAATTCCATTGATCCACTTGTCTATTTTGGGTTAATATTATGTTGTTTTTATTACTAAAGTACAACTTGTAGTACAACTTGAAGTCATGCATAGTGGTACCTCCAACAGCTCTTAATTATTAAGGTTAATAGTTGGCCTTGTCTTCGCTATAGTGCATGTGTGTATGTGTGTGTGTGTGTTATTGACTTTGTTGTTTGGCAGTTCCATACACATATAAAAATTTCAGCCCAAATACTTTCTATTCTCCCTACCTGTATTACTGTCCTATCACTACATTTTTTCCACATTCAGGTTTTTGCTGATTCTCCACCCTTTCTGTCTCTGTCTCTGTCTGTGCGCTCTCTCTCTCTCTCTCTCTCTCTCTCTCTCTCTCTCTCTCTCAAGACTTACTGAGTTTAACCAGGATCATTTATGTGACTGTGAATTTAGAACTGTTCATTGGAGACTTGATGGCTCTTCAGTGGGCACACAACTAAAGTCAATAATTGGTTTTTCCTATTATCCATCAGTATACAATGGCATAGTATGGAAAGATAGGGCTGCACAGTATTCCCCCTCATGGCTCTGTTTCATGATCCATGTTTGACTTTCTCTTACATACTTTTATTGATTTTCTTTGTGAATTTCACATCATGCACCTTGGTTGCACTCATCTCCAGATACCTTCGTATCCACTCTCTGCTCTTGCAACCTAACCCCCACTACAAATAAAAAAAAACACATGAACAAACAAAATAAAAACAACAAAACACATAGAAAACATCTCATTGTGGAAGTTGTGCAGTGAGTCATTGTGCGTTCCACAGTATACCCCTCTGTCCACACATCATCACTTGAGAATGTTTAAGGTCTGTGGTTTCTGTGACACCATCAATATTGGCTCCCCACCAGGACTCCTCATGGTTGACTGTTGATAGGTCCAATCTTGTGTAGTTCCACTGAAGGCAGTCACAGGTGCTATGAGACCATGACATCATTATCTGTGCCATACCCAGGAGAAGGAATTGTATAATCATTCTCCATTTCTTTTGGCTCTTACATTCATACGACTAGCCCCCTTTACTGAAGGCTCAGAGGGGGTTGGTTAGACTTCAGAGAACCAAATAACCCTATTAAAATGGGGTACAGAACTAAACAGAGAATGGGGCAGGAGGCCCTCTGTCCTGAGGAGGTTTGATGCCCCAGCATAGGGGGATGCTGAAGCAGTGAGGTGGAAGAGTGTGGGTGGGTGGGGGAGCACCCTCATACAGGTGAAGGGGAGGGTGGATATGGGTTGGGGTCGTGATGGAGAGGTAACTGGGAAGTGCGATATCATTTGAGATGTAAATGAACAGAATGATTAATTTAAAAATAGTATACAGGAAAGATTCTGTAGATCTTGCTACCACCAGGAGGGCATCATAAGGAACTCAATATATTTTTGCAGTTTTGGAGGCCACTTAGAGCTACTGAGATGGCCGGATAGGAAGAGTAAGCATAAACTCAGTTTTATGATTGCTGTTTCAAGGGAAGCAATGGGAATTTAGTTGGGTAAGGGAAAAATTGGGAATATATTTTTTTGGGAAGTCTCCTTCTCCCCCTCTGTCTCTAATTTAGTGTTTTCTTTTGGGAATAGTTAGTCTTTTTTAAAATGTGAGGATATTTAATAATTCTGACTAATATGTTATTATTCAGAAAATAATTTTTTTAAGTTTTGCTTCCTAGGTCTGAATACATAATATGTATTACACAATAGTAAGATAATGCACTTCTGAATCTGCCATGGTCAGATATGTGCTGGAGTCAAACCATCAAATATTAGAAATATTTGAACATAAGAATTCTTGTTCTTACTTTCACTCTTCTGTAGAGGCTTGTGTGAAATATGTTCATTCCTGTTTAGCTGTGTCTTGTCTACTGTAGTTTTTTTTATGTGTGTTTTTTTGGAAGGGGTAGGAGCTATGTTACCACATAAGATATCACTCTATGTTTTTAAATATAGGTTCACACACTTAGAAAAGACCAGTCATTATAGTTTGCACAGTTTACTTTTTAATAAAATTGTTTTGGATATCACAATGTCTGAAATCCTTAGAAATATATTTCATTAAAAGGCTAACTACACAGAATATTGAGATAATCAAGAATGCTGGCAAAATGTATTTGCTATCTGTTATGTGAAATTAACATTTTTCTACGTAAACAATACAGAATTACTTATAAAAAGGCTTTGAGAGTTTGACAAACTGACTAGTGTGATGCGTGCTATGATAAGCAGATGGAGTCTCTGGATCCCAGACAGATAATCTCCCTCATATGTTACATTGGCTAAAACTGGCCCTGCCCTTGGAAACCTTACAAATAAGCAGTAATAGTAGTAATCTCATATCTTATGGTGGCTATACTTATCCATCTGAACTGTTTGCTAGCCCTCTAAACAAAAATTTTAGTAAAGACAAATCAGTCTTGTTCACAAGTAAAGCTTTCTTTCAAGGAACTTATTTAGAGCAACTTTGACATCCTTATTTCTCAGGCTGTAGATCAAGGGGTTCAGCATGGGCACAACAATGGTATAGAATACAGAAGACACTTTCCCTTGGTCCATGGAGCTGACTGATGATGGCTGCAAGTATGTGAATGCAAGGGAACCAAAGAAGACAGCAACAGCTGATATGTGTGAGCTGCAGGTGCTGAAGGCTTTGGACCTGCCCTCAGTGGATTTAATCTGGAGGATGCTGGCAATGATGAAGATGTAAGAGCTTAGAATAGTCAGAGTTGGAACAAAGATGTTAAAAACACTGAAGCATAAAACTACTACTTCATTAATAAAAGTATCAGAACAAGAGAGTTCCAGGAGTGGGGAAAGATCACAGAAGTAATGGTTTATTATATCAGCCTCACAGAAATGTACTCTTAGCATGCAGACTGTGTGAGCTGTGGCACCAATCAAAGCCATACAATATACTCCAAATATCATCCAGGAACAGACTTGATAGGACATCACAGCATTGTACAGCAAGGGGTTACAGATGGCAACGTAGCGGTCATATGCCATCACAGCTAGCATGTGACACTCTGCAATAGCAAAAATAACGAAAAAGTAGAACTGCATGATGCATTCAGGATAGGATATGACGTTCTTTACTGCCAAAAAGTTCACCAGCATTTTGGGAATAATGACGGTGGACTGGCAGAGGTCAATGAAGGACAGACTACTGAGGAAATAATACATGGGTGTGTGCAGGTGAGAACTGAATAGTATCAGGGTGATCATACCCAGATTCCCCACCACTGTGACCACATAGATTCCTAGGAAGAGGAGGAAGAGGGGCAGCTGCAGCTCAGGTTTGTCTGTTAACCTAGCAAGGATGAACTCAGTTACTCGGGAAAGATTTCCTTGAAACATTTTCCTCCAGGAGTTCTATGTAGAAAGAGGTGGAAAAAAAAATGAGATCAGTATGTATCTATTATCTTACCACATAAGTGTTTAAGTGTTAAATAGAACTCTGTAGGCTTATATTTTTCTAAACCCACTTTAGGATTCTTGAATGCTTCAGTCTCCCTTCTAGCATGCCAACCAGAGGTAGTGGAGATAGGTTACTAGGTTTTTTTGTTTCTGGACCTGTTTAAAAGTAGTTCTTTGTGGCGATTCCACTCTTTATTGTCAGTATACCTGCAGTCCAGTCAAATACCAAATATCAAACATGAATCAGTAGCAGGGTTCTATTCAACAGAAACTTCAAGGCTCTGCTAAATCTACATGTGTCAGTAATATGAACTATCCAGAATCAGCCACAATAACATGTGAAGTCCATTAGCATGTTTTTCTCTACAAAGTGAAGACCAACGAAGACCAGTGAAGCTTTGCACAGCCATCACAGACCAGGAAAGGGTTTGATGGCCAGTGAAGACCAGCCAAGCATTGTGTAGTGTAGCAAAGCAAGAGAGATCTTTCATTGCCTGTGGGGTTCTAGTTACATTATTTCTAAACAACACACATACTTTCCTGTGTCTGTTTTCAGCAAAACAGTACATGCCTGCTCACAAGACAGCTTCCAGAAAAATATCACATGACACCCTGAGTTCTTAAAGAAACCAGACGTTTTCACTTCAGAACTCAAGCTTGGATTTTGCTGGCATCTTCAATTTTGACTGTCTAAGACATTAGACTTTTCAACATATGGCACTTATAGATGAAGATAAGATACATCTGTCCCTGAATATACCTATCTATATCCATCTATATCTATATCCATCTCTATCTGTCTGTCTGTCTGTCTGTCTGTCTGCCTGCCTATCTATCTATCTATCTATCTATCTATCTATCTATCTATCTATCCATCCATCCATCCATCCATCCATCTATCTATCTATCTATCTATCTATCTATCTATCTATCTATCTATCTTTTGCTATGAGAATGTTAGTACTCAGTCTGTTAAGGACTCTTCATGACTTATTTGTCATTCCCTCAATAACGCTACCAAAAAAAAAAACAAACTAAAACCAACATTTTTTTCTGTTACAGTAAGAGCAGCATCTACACAAAGAAAAATGACCACCACACACATATACAACCCTTGTGATACTTAATGGTCAAAACTTAAAGCCTTTCTCCATAAGGTAATGAACAGTATAAGCTGTACTTTAATTAACATTATAGCAGAACTTTAAGTTATAGTAAATAGGTGAGAACCTGAAATCAAAAGCCATGATATGCCATGGAGATGTCAGGAAATTGTCAATCTATAAATAAGTTACATATATAAATCATTGGAATTATGGGTTTCATAATATTTAGGTGTAAGAAGAATGTTTTTCCAACAAATGGCAGTTAGATGAACTTACATGTTAATATTTGATATTCAACTTTTCATACTACGAAAAAGGTAACAAAAATGGATACTATAACTAAATATAACATCTAAAAATAACATTTCAAAAAATACATAAGTGGAATTTCATGCCCATGAAGTTGATGTGGATAAGATATTACAATCAGAAGTTATGGCAAAATTGAACATAATTAAAAGTAATTTGTTCCTTAAAAGACACCATAGATAGATGAAAATAATACATCTGAGGTAATGTATCTTAGGGAGAACAATTGATAGAATTAAAGAGCTCTTATATTCTAATGGCTAAAAGCCAAATAATCCAGTTAAAAATAGCCAGATCATTTAAAAATTATCTTTCTATTGGAAGTAGATAAATCACTATTGAATACTTGAAAATATGTGTACCATCATTAGTTAATAGGGACATTTAAATTAAAAAATCACAGCACAACAAAATTTCACATTGATTGGCAGGGTTATGATAAAATGGTAACTGCTCACAAGGATGCAACCAATTTACAATCTCATATTACTGGTGGTTTTAGAATAGTACAGATTTTCATGAAACATCTGGAGAACACTTCAAAATGCAAAATTTACAGCTATTGCAGGTCCAAGGTATTTCAATACTTGAGACACAGCTACAAGAATAGAAAACGCACTGACACAAAAAGTCATACAAAAGCATCTGGAGTAGCACTGCTTACAACACGCAGCATGGGATTGAAGGATCTCGCTCCTCATACTTGTTTGCTTCTAACATTCCAGCTGGCTATCTCGTATGCTGAAAAATCATTCCAATTCTGGACCAATTCTTTCTTTTTTAGAAAAGCTTAAGGGTATTTGTGGGAAAAACACGCGGGGCTGCCCTGGGCCCCCAGGCAGCAACTCGCAGACAGGAGGAGGAGTTTGGCCAGCAGGGGCGTCCTGGGGCTTTCCCACAGGCAGGTTCGCACGTACTAGAGAAGGTCTAGGGTTCCAGAGGCTGGAAGCTTGGCGGCAGCAGGCCCAGAAGACACGTGGACTGGGTTTCCAAGGAGTAGCTTTATTGTCCATGATGGATAGTTGGATCTAGATATGAGTGCGCCCCCCTCCCCCAAATGCCAGGAGGAGCTCTCTTATATGGGGAGTGGTAAAGAGGAGGGATTAGGAAGGAATAACTTAATTAGATATGCCCCCACCCCCGCCATTAGATAGCTCATTAATATGTAAATCTCTGGAGGCAGAGGCCTGTTAGTCACGCCCTCTATCTGAGTCTTATGTGACTGACCATGCAGGTTAAATGGAGATGAGACTGCGAGTCAGGGCCCTGGGTTCTGGGGGCGTGGCCAAACACCTGCAGTCTCGGGGTTCCAGGCCCATGCCAACCCATGAACCAAGACGCCCTTCCACGGCCCGACAGATATTTAGAAATTGGTATTGTTAACTCAAAGTCAAACTCAGAAGTGGTAGTATACTAGTTTCTATGAAATATGTTTTATTTATTTTAGCAAATTTAGTTTTGTCTCTATTAAAGATAAGGATGGCTGCCTAAACATAAGCTGAATAAAGAAAACAAAAATGGACATCGTAAAGTAGACGAGGAAAGCCCATGAGGCTTCAGCTCTACACAAAGGACCACGAGGGGCATCTGAGGAACGCTGAGAGTGGGAGGAATAGTTTTCCCTAGGGAAGAAGACACCACTTTATATAATGATATAATTATATTATAAAAGAAAATAATTACTAATTGTATAACATAAAATAATATAATTATAATACATAAAATTATTATAGTTGTAAAATAGAAATGTAAACTTATAAATTGATATAATATCTAAAAATAAAAGAAATAAAAAGATAATGAGCATCATGTTCATATAGTTATTCTCTGTCTCCTGAATTTCATGTGTTGAAAATTTATTCCCCAGAATAGAACATACCCAACACCAAATGGTACTCCTTAAAAACACACATACAGGTAACATTATATAGCCTGGTCAGGTTGTGTTTAGGAATATAAATTTATATAGATATAGATAATGTAGCAATAGGTAAAAGAAGAAGCCATGGATTTGAGATAGGGCAAGGAGGTGTGTATTGGAGGACTTGGGAGAGAAGGAGAAAATGATAGAACTAGAATATAATGTCAGAAAATAAAAGAAGCAAGAGAAAAGATAATGAATGTCTATGTTGATATAGTTGTTCTTTGTCATAGAGAATTTGTATGTTAGAAATTTACTCATCAATGAAAACTTGATGAGATCTGGGAATTTTAAAGGACAACAGTAAGAGGTCCATTGATTAGTATAGCCATGTAAACGAGTTCACTAGCAGACCTAGTTTGACAGATGGCAGCTTGGGGAAGAAAGGATCTATTTTAGCTTATTTTATTTTATTTTATTTTTTTAGGTCATAGTCCTCCACTGAGGGATGTTAGAGCTGCAACTGAAGGAGAAACTATGGAAAAACTATGGAAAAATGCTGTTTATTGATTGTGTACTGATAAATGTTCTGTTAGCTATCTTCCTGCTCAGGGATGGAGGGCTGGGTCTTCAAGGAAACAATCTCTCATAGACCTTGCCACAGGGGAATTTTTCCAAGGTTAATCTTCCAACTCAACTGAGTTTCCTTCTTCCCAGGTGAATGTAGATACTGTGATATTGATAATAAAAATTAGCTAGACCCTCTATCCTGTGTAAATGGAACACACAAATACTTCACTCTTAAACCATAACCTTTCTTTTCTTCATCTTCAAAATCTCAGGTTAATATCCCAATATGAAATACTTATAGAAAATTTAAATTTCCCCTGTTTTTTAAATTTTTTTTAATGCTTTTAAAGTCCGAGGTCTTTCTAATGGTACAAATTTTCCTAACTACAGGCTTCTGAAAAAATTCAAAACTAATAAGTGCATTTTATGTTAAAGTTAAAGAACTAGGGCATAGCAACAATTGTATTTAAGCAAACACATACTCTGGTGAATATAAACTTTCTGGCTCAATGGTCAACATCTGGAACCCATCGTGCTTCTCAGGGCAACAAAAGCTTCAGCCGTCTCACCTCGCCAGCTCTGCATCCACAGAGCACACAGCTGTGAGGGAAGTCAGTCCAGGAACTCAAGAAGAAACTAAAAGGAGATCTCCTAAATTGATTGTTTCAGCATTCCCTGCTTTTTAAAAAAAATCTCAGTCTATTTATTTTAAAATGATTTATTTTCAGCTGGAGAGATGACTCAGTGGTTAAGAACACTGACAGCTCTTCCAGAGGTCCTGAGTTCAGTTCCCAGAAACCACATGGTGGCTCATGACTATCTGTAATGGGAAATAATACCCTCTTCTAGTTTACTTGCATACATAAAATAAATACATCTAAAAAACTCTTTTATTTTTTTTGAGATTATAGTATAATTATATTATTTCCTTTAATCCATTCCTCCCTTCAAGTCCCTCAATATAACCTTCCTTACTCTTTTTGAAATTTCAGGCTTCCTTTTACACTAATGTTGTTACACACACACACACACACACACACACACACACACACATATATTTATACATATATGTATATATTCACATATATCATATATATTAGCCTCTATTTTATTAAATTAGAGATGAACATGTTATAAATAAAATACCAAAATGTAAGGGACTTTTTTTTTCATTAAGCTTTGAGTATATAATACTATGTGATAAAATTTAGATACTATACTGTATATAGTATTTTATAAGCTCAGTTCTTCTGTCATTACAATGGATGTATGTCCACTGAACAAGTCCACCTTTTCTCTCTCAGCCCCTGTACTCTGTAAATCATTATCACATTCTCTATATATGGGTTTGACAATCGTAGTTACCTTATAAAAATAGAACCATTTAATAATATTTTATTTTGCGACTGGCTTGTTTCACATAACATAGTGTCTTCCATGTTTATCCACTGATTTTAAAACTGAAAAGAATGTCGTGATGACTGAGAACCATTGTGAACCAAGTAAAGTGCATCTAGAACTTTGGTTTTAGTATTATTATCTGATAGATTATAAAATTAATATTTATGTTAGCATATAAATCTATTTATGCTTAGTCACTGAATCAAAATATTTCCCTCATCTTCTATTGCTTCTAGTTGTTCTTCATTCATACTGACTGGTCCATAGGTTGTCGTGATAGTTTTTACTAAAGCTGCCGAATTTATCTTGTACAATTGATGCGTATGCTTTGTTAATAAAGATAAAAAACAATAATCTATAGTTATACATGCTTAAGGAATATGTAAGACTATTCAGCTATTGAGTATTCTTGACTAATTCCTAAAATTTTATATTTTAATTGCCATAAAATATATGTTACAAATATACATACTATAAGTTACACAGTTATGCAAATTATGAAATTTGCAGAAAATCATAATAAATACTTTCCTGGTTATAATTATGCAAGCATTATTGTTTGTCTGTGAATATGGACTGATGAAAATTTATTAATGACACGCATATGCTATAGATATAAAGCATGGAGAGATGCATGCTAGAAAGACCCTGCTCACTAAACTATAAGCTATAAGGAGAGAGAAAGGTAACCTATGAGCTGCATATCCTGATGGAACAGGTCTACAGGAGCACATCTGTTACGGTGTTTAGTCTAGATTGGGTTTTCAAGAGATGAGGGAAATATTTTTATTCAGTTACCACTAACTCCGGCCTTCTGCATATGACACATTTCACTACCAATTTTCCTAGCAAGCGTCCTGCCCTATGTATAGAAATATGTCTGATAAAAGAGTTACTTTGATACAGTAAATTATAGAGGTTTAAATCCTCTTATTTTAAGGATGAAATATGACTATGGAAGGATAAAAAGAAATAAGCTATGTTTGCCCAATATTAATAATTTTGGATTGCACAACACCAAAACATACTAAAACTTTCAAATTGTTTTTTTTAAAAGAAATAATGAAAAATGAGGAAATAGAAATCCCTCATGTTTTTATACTATAATTTTATGTTATAAATATTACAGCTTATTACATGGTTTATACACTAAAGTCATTTGTAAAATTGTAGAATTATTTGAGAGTAACTTACAGCTACTATCTGTATGAATTATATAAAAGTTTCTCTTTTATAATATGAGCTGCTTTTTAAATGTCACCTTAAGTGGAAAGAGCTATAGCCACTGAAATATATTGTGAAATCATAAAATTCTAGCCAAGCATGAAAAATTCCTGGGAGAAATTTGGTTTTCAATTATGAGTGATTTTTTCAGCTGTCAGTAGAAAATTTCTATAATATCTGAAAAGTAGAGTTCATGAAGGTCATCTGACAAATGAATGTTAGGCCCTCACCTTACCTCTATGTGGAGAATTCCATCCCAGTTACGTGAGTTCTAGATCAAGTCCTTCTTACATGAAATACCTCTTCATGTTGCTGGTGCAAGTAACTCAAAATATAATCATCTGGCTTCCTTTTGTTTGTAGGATAAGAACAGAAATCTGACTAGTTTACATTCCCATTATAAATCCAATGTCATGATTCCCCTCAAATCTTCCAGAGGGACTTATTAAATTGATATTATTTTCATAATGACTTTTGAGAGGCATCCGTATAGAAGGAAATGCCCTGAGAATTTCTTTCCAATGGGGATGAGATGCTCAGAGGAAACAACAATTAAGGTTTCTTGTATCATGTGTTGTTTAATACTTTCATTTTTGCCTCCCTTGAGTATATTCCTTGTGTCTAGAAATAGCTTCAATTATTGCATTTGGGGCCAGAAACTGAAGTCAGATGGCATGGTGAAAGATGACTTCATGACGACTTCTCATCTGAAAATAATCTCTGAAATATATGAGGCCATTTTTTTTCACTGCTGCCCCTTTTAATTAATGTTTGGGAAATGATGTTTTATAATCACTATCAAAGTTGTCTCTTATATGTGCCTTTATTATTTCAAGAGTAATATAAGCTTCATGGAAAGGGCTAGAGATGAGCATCTTGACCTTAGTAAATTTGGCAATAAGCAGAGATTAAAGAAATAGAGACAAAATAAATATTGCAATTGCTTTATTTTTATTGGTTATTTTTATTTATTTACATTTCAAATGTTATTCCCCTTCCCAGTTAACCCCCTTATCCCCTCCCCATCTCCCATGCTTCTGTGAGTGTTCTACCCTTCTCAACCACCCAGTCCTGCCTCAGTGACCTATCATTCCCCTACACTGAGTCATTGAGCTTCCACAGGACCAAGGGCTCCCCTCCTATTGATGCCAGATAAGGCCATCCTCTGCTACATATGCAGCTGGATCCATGGGTCCCATGGATCCCTTCATGTGTACTCTTTGGTTGATGGTTTTGTCCTTGGGAGCTTTGGAGGATCTGGTTTGTTGATATTGTTCTTCCTGCGGTGTTGCTAATCGCTTCAGCTTTTGCATTCCTTCCCCTAATTCTTCCAATAGGGTCCCCTGTTGGGAACCGACTCTTAGCTGAAAGTAGCTATCATCTTTACAGCCATCTCGAGCCATATACCCTGACAAGAGACTTGTTTTCAACAGCCTGCAACAGCTGAGCACACTCTGATAAACATCTTGTTTTGCTGTTTAGTGCCTGCAGCAGCTAGGCGCATGTGGTCTCCACACTGCTAATTAGGTGCATGTGGTCTCCACGCTGCTAGGCGTGATGTAGTGCCTTCAGCTGAGCTTGTCCACGAGGGTTAGGCATGTGGTAAAGGGTATAAATACCCAGGATTTCCTTTCAATAAACGAGACTTGACCAGACTCTGTCTTGTCTCCATGTTTTGCATCTCTCGCCCCTCCTCCATCCCCACTCTCTCTCTTGCTAGACCCTGACCTGTGGACCAGAACAGCAGAACGGTCCATTACAAAGTAGCAGATGGGCCATTACAGTCCCCATGCTTAGTCAGATGGTTGGCTGCATGCATCTAGATCTGTATTGGTCAGGCTCTGGCATAGCCTAAGAGACAGCTATACCAGGCTCCTGTCAGCAAGTGTATCTTGGCATCAGCAATAGTGTCTGGGTTTGGTGTCTGCAGATGGGATGGATCCCGAAGTGGTGCAGTCTCTGTATGGTGCAGTCTCTTTCCTTCTGTCTCTGTTCCACTCTTTGTTTCTGCATTTCCTTTGACAGGAACAATTCTGGATTAATAGTTTTGAGATGGGTGGGTGGCCCCATCCCTCAGCTGGGGCTTGCCTATCCACTGGATATGGTCTCTATAGGTTCTCGCTCCCCTTTGCTGGGTATTTCTGCTAATGTCTTCCCTGTTGGGTCCTGAGAAGCTCTTGGGTCCCTGGCATCTGGGACTTTCTAGTGGCTACTCCCAGTTCCCATCCCCGCTGCTACATAATTTCCTGACCCTCTGTACTTCTCCCCCAGCTCCTCCCACACCAGATTCTGCCACCTTTTTCCCTCTGCCTCCCCTCGCCCTCTCAGATATGGCAAGGATGTAGAGAAAGAGGACCACTTCTCCATTGCTGATGGGATTGCAAGCTGGTATAACCACTCTGGAAATAAATTTGGTGGCTCCTCAGAAAATTGAACATAGTACTACCTGAGGACTCAGCTATACCACTCCTGGGCATATACTCAAAAGATGCTCCAACATATAACAAGGACACATGCTCCACTATGTTCATAGCAGCTTTTAATAGCCAGAAGCTGGAAACAACCCAGATGTCCTTCAACTGAGAACGGATACAGAAAATGTGGTACATTTACACAGTGGAGTACTACTCTGGTATTAAAAACAATGACTTCATGAAATTTGCAGGCAAGTGAATGGAACTAGAAAATATCATTCTGAGTGAGGTAACCCAATCACAAAAGAACACACATGGTATGTACTCAGTGATAAGTGGATATTAGCCACACAAAAAAGACTCAGAATATCCACGATATAACTCACATTTGAAAGCCAAGAAGAAGGAAGGCCAAAGTGTGGATGCTTAAGTCCTACTCAGAAGAGGGAAGAAAATAATTGTTTTATTTAATATATTTGTTGAAGGTACAATTTTTCATAAGGGTAAAGGCAGAAAATTCTGGGACCACTATAGCAAAGAGAAGAAATGGACCAGGAAATATACGAGGAATGGATGATGCTATCCTTTTTCCACTGGACAGTTTTAGCTCCTTTGTCAAAGATCAGATGACTGTAGGTGTGTGGGTTCATTTCTGGGTCTTCAATTCTATTCCATTGATCTTCCTGCCTGTCTCTGTACCAATACCATGCAGTTTTTTTTTTTTATTACTATTGCTTTGTAGTACAGCTTAAGATCACGGATGAGGATTCTTCCAGAAGTTCTTTTATTGTTGAGAATAGTTTTAGCTATCCTGGGTTTTTTGCTATACCAAATGAATTTGAGCATTTCTCTTTCTAACTCTGTGAAGAATTGAGTTGGGATTTTAATGGGGATTGCATTGAATCTGTAGATTGCAGAGAAATTAGACAACATAAAGAAGTCAAATGGATACAAATAGGAAAGGAAGAAGTCAAAATAGTACTATTTGCAGATGATATGATAGTGTACTTAAGTGGCCCCAAAACTTCCACCAGATAACTCCTAAACCTTATTTAAAAAACTTCAGCAAAGTGGCTGGTTTTAAATTCAACTCAAACAAGTCAATAGCCTTCCTCTACTCGAAAGATAAACAGGCTGAGAAAGAAATTAGGGAAATGACACCCTTCACAATAGTCACAAATAATATAAAATACCTTGGTGTGAATCTAACCAAGCAAGTGAAAGATCTGTATGACAAGAACTTCAAGTCTCTGAAGAAATCGAAGAAGACCTCAGCAGATGGAAAGATTGCCCATGATCATGGATTGGCAGGATTAATATAGTAAAAATGGCCATATTGCCAAATCAATCTACAGGAGTTAACTTTCTGAATAGACTGCCAATGGCTCAGGTTCTATGATAAACAATTGATAAATGGAACATCTCATGAAACTGAAAAGCTTTGGTAAGCCAAAGGACACCGTCAATGAGAGAATATGGTAGTCTATAGACTGGGAAAGGCTCTTCATCTACCCTGTATCCAACAGAGGGCTAATAGTAAAAATTTATAATGAAATCAATAAATTAGACACCAACATGTAAACAACCACATTTAAAAAAAAAAAAAAAAAACCAGTTACCGAGCTCAAAAGAGAATTCTCAACAAAGGAATCTCAAGTGGCCAAGAAATACTTAAAGAAATGTTCAACATCCTTAGCCATCAGGGAAATGCAAATTAAAATGACTCTAAGATTCCATCACACAACCATCAGAATGGCCAAGACCAAAAACTCAAGTGATAGCACATGTTCGTGAGGATGTGAAGCAAGGGTAACACTCTTCCATTGCTTGGGGGAGTGCAAATTTGTACAACCACTTTGGAAATCAATTTGGTTTTTAAAAAATTATCTTTGATCTTTTTTTACAGTCTAATCATTAGCCCCCTCCTGGTCTTCCCTCTGACATTTCCTCATCCCATTCCTCCTCCCACATTTCCAAGAGGATGGCTCCACCCCTAACCCAATCTCACCCCACCAGGTCTTCCCACTCCCTGGGGCCTCAGGTTTCTAGGGGGTTAGATGCATCTTCTCTCACTGAGGCCAGACCAGGCAGTCCTCTACTATATATGTGTCAGGTACCTCAGACCAGTTAGTATAAGCTGCCTAGTTGGTGGCTCAGTGTCTCAGAGATCTTAGGAGTACAGGTTAGTTGAGTTAGCTGGTCTTCCTATGGGGTTGCTCTCCGCCTCAGCTTCTTCTAGCCTATCCCTAATTCAATCATGGGGGTCTCTGATGTTAGTCCACTGCTGGGTGTAAGTATCTGCCTTTGTCTAGATCATCTGCTTGTTGGGAGGGCAGCCATGTTAGGCTCATGTCTGTAAGCATACAATAGCATCAGTAATAGTATCAGGCCTTGGAGATAGATCCCAATTTGGGCTAATCACTGGACCTCCTTTCTCACAGACTCTTCTCCATTTCTGTCCCTGCAGTTCTTTTAGACAGGGACAATTCTGGGTCAGGGTTTCTAACTGTGGAATGGCAACTCCATCCCTCCACTAGATGCCTTGTATTTCTACTGAAGGTGGACTCTACAAGTTCCTTCTCCCATTGTTGGACATTACATCTAAGGTCCCTCTGTTTGAGTCTTGAGAGTCTCTCACCTCCCAGGTCTCTGGTACATTCTAGAGGGTTCCCCTACTTCCTACCTCCTGAGGTTGCCTTCATCCATTCACTCTGCTGGCCCTTAGGGCTTCAGTCCTGTACACCCACCCAATACCTGATCATGTTCCCCTTTTCTCCTCCCTATCCCCTCTCCCACACATGTCCCTCCTTCCCTCTGCCCCCATGATTGCTTTCTTCTCCATTCCAAGTGGGATTGAGGCATCCTCCCTTTTGTTCTTCAGCATGTTAACCTTCTTGAGTCCTGTGGATTGTGTCCTGGGCATTCTTTACTTGCTTGGCTAATATCCACTTATTAGTGAGTACATAACTTGCATGTCATTTGGGTCTAAGATACATCACTCAGGATGATATTTTCTTGTTCCATCTATTTGCTTTCAGAACTCATGATGTCCTCGTTCTTAATAGCTGAGTAGTATTCCATTGTGTAAGTGAACCACATTTTCTGTATCCATTCTTCTGTTGTGGGACATCTGGGTCATTTCTAACTTCTGCCTACTACAAATAAGACTATTATAAACAAAGGAGACAAGTGCCCCTGTTACATGGTGCAGCATCTTTTGGGTATAAGCCCAAGAGTGGTATAGCTGGGTCTTCTGGTAGATCTATTCACAATTTTCTGAGGAAACACCAGATTGATTTCCATAGTGGTTGTATGTTTTTAATTCCACCAGCAATGGATGAGTGTTTCTTTCTCCACATTCTCAAGAACATGTGCTGTCACCTGAGTTTTTGATCTTAGCCATTCTGATTGGTGTAAGGTGGAATCTCAGGGTTGTTTTGATTTTAATTTTTCTGATCACTAAGGACTTTGAACATTTCTTTAAGTGCTTCTCAGCCATTGGGGATTCCTTTGTTGTGAATTCTGTTTAGTCCTATACCTCATTTTTTTGATTGGGTTATTTGGATATTTGGATGTTAGCTTCTTGAGTTTATTTTGGATATTAGCCCTCTATTGGATGTGGGATTAGTGAAGATTTTTCCCCAATCTGTAGGTTGCTGATTTTTCATATTGACTATGTCCTTTGCCTTACAGAAGCCTTTCAGTTTCATGAGGTCCCATTTATCAATTATTGATCATAGGGCCTGAGCCATTGGAGTTCTGTTTAGGAAATTTCTCCCCCTATTCCAATGAGTTCAAGGCTCTTTCCCACTTTCTCTTCTATTAGATTCAGTGTGAATGGTTTCATGTTGATCCACTTGAACTTGAATTTTTTGCAAGGTAATAGATATAGATCTATTTTCATTTTTTTACATAAAGACTGACAGTTATTGCTGCATCATTTATTGAAGATGCTTTCTTTTTTCCATTGTGTTTTTGGCTTCTTTGTCAAAGATCAGGTGTCTATAAGTGTGTGGATTTAATTCTGGGTCTTCAATTCTATTCCATTGATCAACATGTCCATCTCTGTACCAATACCATGGAGTTTTTATCACTATTGCTCTACAGTATAGCTTGAAGTCAGGGGTGATGATTTACCTAGATGTTCTTTTATTGTTAATTGTTTTCATTATTTTTTTGTTTTGTTTTACCATATGAAATTGAGACTTGCTCTTTCTATGTCTTTGAAGAATTGTGTTGGTATTTTGATGGGAATTGCATTGAATCTGTAGATTTCTTTTGGTAGGATGGCCATTTTTACTATTAATCCTACCAATCCATGAGCATGGGAGGTCTCTTCATTTTTTGAGGTCTTCTTCAATTTCTTTCTTGAGAGACTTGAAGTTCTTGTCATACAGATCTTTCACTTGTTTGGTTAGAGTTACCTCAAGATACTTTATATTACTTGTGATTATTGTGAATGGTGTTATTTCTTTATTTGTTTTTTTCCCAGAAAGCTGGTAATAGTTCTACTTCAAGATCCAGATATCCAACTCCTGGGAATATAGTCAAATGATACCTCACTATACCACAGGGACACTTGCTCAACTATGATCACAATAGCTTTATTCACAATGGCCAGAAACTGGAAACAACCTAGGTCTCCTTCAACTGAAGAACGGATAAGGAATATGTGGTACATCTATACAGTGGAATATATTCAGCTATCAACAACAAAGATATCTTGAAATTTGCAGGCAAATAGATGAAACTATTTCAGAAATACTTCCAGAAAGTATCATCCTGATTGAGGAACCCCAGAGTAAGAAATACAAGTATGATATGTTCTCATTCTTATGTGGACATTGGCCACAAAGCATAAGACAATCATGCAACATCTACAGATCCAAAAAAACTGAGTAGTAAGGAGGTTCCAAGGGCACATGGTGGAATCTTCCTCGCAAGGGGGAGCTAAATAGTCATCAGAGGTGGATGGAGAAAAGAAATTGGATAGGAGAGGAGGTGAGGATGGGAATGGAGATAGAGATGAAGTACGGAGAGGAGGGGGTGGGACTGAACTTGGAGTGAGAAAGGAAATTGGTGGGAGGTGGCATATCTGGTGACTAGCTGGAGGCCTAGCACTGGAGAGGATACATGGAGTCTATAGGAGGTGACCCTATTGGAAATTCTTACCACAGGGGCATACAGAGATTGAAGTGACCACCTCCTATAGCCAGGCAGGACTTCCAGAGAATGTAGGGGTACATCAATCCACTCACAAATCCTTCAACCCAAAGTTTGTCTTGCCTACGAGGTATGCAGCGATAAAGGTGGAGCAGAGACTGAGGGAACAGCAAACCAATGACTGCTCCAACTTGAGATCCATCCAATCTGAGAGAGCCAATCACTGACACTACTAATGATATGCTGCTCTTCTTGCAGAGAGTGGCTTAGCATAACTGTCTCCTGAGAGGCTTCATGCAGCAATGGATAGAGGCAATGTAGAGACCCACAGTCAGACATCAAGCAAAGCCTGGGGAGTCTTGGGAAGGAGAGGGAGAATAGGAATGAGCAAATCTGAGGTATCATGGACACCTCAAGAAGACACCACAAGAAGACCACAGACCTAGGACCATGGGGGCTCACAGAAGCTGGGGCCACCAACTAGAGAACATGCAGTAGCTGGACCCAGAGTTCCTAGGCATTTGTAGCAAATGTGCAGCTTGGTGATTATGTGGAAATGGGGCTGTGTGGGTCTCTGTTTCCCTGCCATTGGACCCCTTCCCCACTGCTTGGAGTGCCTGGCTGAGCCTCAGTGAGAGAGAATGTGCCTAGTTCTCCTGGAACTAGATGCCCCAGGGTGGGGTGGTACGTAAGGAGGATTCCCATTTTTTGAGGAGAAGGTGAGGAGGGAATGGGGGGAGAGACATATAAAGGTGGAACTAGAAAGACAGGAAGGAGGGGGTCTGTGATTGGGATATAAAATGAATAAAAAATAAAAGGGGAAAAAGAAAAAAGAATCTCAACATGTCAACGAGAATAGAATATGGATTATGTTGTTAGTAGGTCCTTGGGAAGAGGCTAAAACATGGAGATTCAAACTCAGTAGCAGCCTTCTTTGCTCCTCTAGTTCTATTTATTCTTCAACTCATGCATATTTGTATTGAAGTCTCCACAGCAAATCAGGAAGATGACCCGAGCTCACAAGGGATCACTCTGAAAATATGACACAAAAAGACAAGTCAGAACTAACCCTCATGCTAGATGTTGGGCAGCCAAGATAGCGTTTCTAAATGATGCACAATTGTGTGGCAGTCATATGTCTTTCCATTCCTCTGCTAAGGCAATAGTTTTCCTTCAGACATTCTTTTTCTTAAAAGTGTGATGGTTCAGTGGGTAAAGATGCTAGCCCTGAAGGCCTGTTGACCCAAATTCAGTTCCTAAAGCTGGATGTGACAGCCTGCAGCTATAATTCACCATTCCTATGGTGGTGAAATGGGAGGAAGGGAGAATATAATTGTCTGGATGTCAATGTGCAGTTAACCTGGAATATGTAGCTCAGAAGTAAAACATCAAGAGAGACCCTTCCACCATATAGTAGGAGAGAACTGACTCCTGAAAGCCATGGTGTATGTGTGTGTGTGCATACATGTATGCACATGTGCGTGTGCACACGCACACACGATGTGCAAGCATACTGCACACCAACCAACCAACCAACCAACCAACCAACCAATTAATTTTTTATGTATTGGCTAGTAGGCATGATAGGTCAGAATTATAATTCCAGTATTCAGCAGATGCCCAGGTCTTATTGTCTTGAGTTCAATCTGTTGTGGGCTAAACAGTGTGATTCTGCCTTAAAGAAAAGAATAACAGCAAAAAAGAAAACAAAACAACAAAAAAAGTAGCAATGGTATATGCCTAGAATTTTATACTGAAAATTACGTGCCTACTAGGGAGCAGAATATAAAGTAAGAGTATCCAAAGTTGCAGGAAGACTCACTTGTCTTCTCCCCTCTGCATGCCTGGCTTATGTTCCTGTTGTGCTACTTCAGTGAAAACTTGGAAACAAAAGAGTCTGGGACCTGGATTTCAAAGATTGGATTTGGAAACCACTTTACCACAGACCTTTCAGCCTTCATTTCTCTCAGCTGTATCAGGGTAATTTTGGAGAGACTGGCGCAAAGGCTCTGAGGATGACTTCAAGACCCTTTTAGTGTAGGTTACCCTCCTTGTAGCCTTAGAATTTCCATTCTGTCTGCACACTGACAGGAACTTGTTCTATTTGGAACAGCCTTAACAGCAGCCCAGCCCATTAAGCTGATTCACAGGAGCAGAATGTTATTTTTTAAAATGACAACATCGTTAGGACACTAGAAGATGATATCCATCAGTTGACTCAGCCGAGCTCTATAGGAGACAGGTCTGTAACCGGAAGGCCAATGCACTGATTAAATAAACCACTTTGCTACAGGAACTTGTATAATTCTGACTGCATGACTCATCATTGTCCTGGAGAGAGATTGAGAGGCCTAATAAATATAAATGGTTAGGTTAGAAAATGAAATGAAATAAAAGAATAATAATTTTCTAATAATAAAGAGAGAATGTTTTATGTGGAACCAGTGCAAGTAAGTGGAGATTACAGCCACTTTGAACATTTTAGATTTTTTTTTGTTTTGAGGACATCACACATTCCACATGATCCTAGTTTATAATTTAGAAACATTGAAGTTATTTAAGATGACTTTTACATAAAACAAAAGATATAACTCTTTTCTGAACAAAATGTTTGTAGATTAAAAACAAATTCTGTTTCAATAGAAGTTTATTCTCATGTCCATTCCTTCCCCAGCAGTCGGATTTATTTTTGATGCTGAAAAATAGGCCCAAGTCCTTGCAGATGATAAAAAACTGTTTTACCTCTGAGATCCATCCCCAAACTCGTTGACTGACATTAGATCAGTTTTACTTCACATAAAGATTCTTTTATTTTCAGCTGTATAAGTTCATTATATCTTCCCCTCTGCCTTTCCCTCTCCCTCTCCTTCCCAACCCTTCTCTCTTTCAAACAGCTTTTCTCTGTGTAATAGCCCTGGCTGTCCTGGAAGTTACTTTTTAGACCAGATTGGCCTTGAACTCATACAAATATGCCTGCCTCTATGTCCCAAACTCACTATGATTTCTGTGACATTTATTTACATGGCTGTATTTATAGTGCACATGTGTGTGTGTGTGTGTGTGTGTGTGTGTGTGTGACCCTTACAGAATGATTTCTTTTCTTTTTTCTTTTTTTAAAAAGGACAACATTTAATTTTGGCTGGCTTACAGTTTCAGAGGTTCAGTCCATTATCATCAAGGTGGGAACATGGCAGCATCCAGGCAGGCATGGTGCAGGAGGAGCTGAGAGTTCTACATCTTCATCTGAAGGCTGCTAGGGGAAGACTACCCATATGAGAATTATGGGTATTATTTCAAAACAAACAAACAAGTAGGTAAACAAACAAATGAGAAAATATATGTTATAGCTGTTAGCTTAGTGTCTTTGTGGAACCCCCAACAGTGGAATGGGTGGTTTCTGATTCTTTTGCTACACTTGAGTCTCTTTTTCTCTTACTGGGTTGTCTTGTCTAGCCCGGATATGAGCTTTTCCATTGTTTTATTGTTATCTTGTCGTGTTCCATTTGACTGTCATCTCTTTAAGGCCAGCTTTTTTTTTGCAAGAGTAAGTGGAGGAAGAATAGATCTGGGGGAGAGGGGAGGCACTGAGGTTGAACTGGAAAGAATGGAGGAAAGGGAAATTGTGGTTGGGATATATTTTCTGAGAGAGGAAACAATTTTCAGTAATATAAAAAAAATTCTCATGTAATTATTTAAATAATTAAATAGCTGTTTCAGGGGCCAGAGAAGTGGATCAGTTATTAAGAGCATCTGGTATATTTTTAGTTCATTAATTTATTTATTTACACCCCACACTCTGCTCCCCTTCCCAGACCCTCTCTCATAGAATCCCTCCCCTATTCCCTTCTCCTCTGAGAGGGTGGGGCCTTCCTGGATATCCTCCCACCCTGGTACTTCAAGTCTTTGCCTGAAAAGGTGCATCCTGTCCTACCAGAAAATGCAGCCAGGGAGACTGAGCTGCATATCTGACATATGTTCTAGGGGACCTCTTTCCAGTCTGTGTATGTTCTTTGGTTGTTGGCTCAGTCTCTGAGAGCTCACAGGGTCCAGGTTAGTTGATTTTATTGGTCTTCCTGTGGGGTTCCCTTCTCTTCAGGGCCTCTAGTCCTTGCCCCAACCCTTCCATAAATATCCTAGACCTCCATCCAACTTTTGGCTGTGGGTATCTGCATCTGCTTCAGGCCACTGCTAGGTAGAGCCTCTCAGAGGACAGTTATCCAAGGCGCCTGTCTACAAGCATCATTAATAATGTCAAGGATTGGTGCTTGCCCATGGGATGGGTTTCTAGATGGACCAGTTATGGATTGGCATTTCTTTCAGTCTCTGCTCCATCCCTGCATTTATTTTAGACAGAATAAATTTGAGGTAGAAAGTTTTGTGGGTTTTTGTCCTTATCTCTTCATTAGGGGCCCTTCCTGGCTACAGGAGGTGGTGTTGTCAGAGTCCATGTCCCTGCTGTTTCTAATCTTGGCTAAAGTCACCCACTTTGACTCCTGGGAGCCTTCCCTATGCCAGGTCTCTGTGACTTCTTAGAAATTATCCCCTCCTTCCCACCTCTGCTAGTTTCTCATATCCATTTATTCTCCTGGCCCTCTGGGTCTTTCTCCTGTCTCTCTCCAAACCTGATCTTGCCTCCCCATCCCCCTTCCCCTCTCCTACCCTGTTCCCTCCCTCCCTCTGTATCCTATGACTATTTGTTTCTCCTTCTAAATGAGATTCAAGCATCTTTGTTTGGGCCTTCCTTCTTGTTTAACTTCTTTGGATCTGTAGGGTTGTATCATGGGTATTCTGTACTTTATGGCTAATAGCCACTTATCAGTGAGTACATATGATGCCTGTCCTTTTGGGTCTAGATAATCTCATTCAGGTTGATATTTTTTAGCTTCATCGATTTGCTTGCAAAACTCATGGTGTCCTCATTCCTCATAGCTGAGTAGTATTCCATTGTGTAAACGAACCACATTTTCTGTATGTGTTCTGTTGGGTTGTTTCCAGTTTATCACTGTTATGAATAAAGCTTCTATAAAAATAGTGGAGCACATATCCTTGTGATATTGGTAGAGCATCTTCTGGGTTTATGCCCATGAGTGATATAGCTGGGTCTTCAGGTAGAACAATTTCCAATTTTCTGAGGAACTGACAAATTGATTTGTAGAGTGTTTGTACAAGTTTGCAATCCTACCAGCGATAGAGGAGTGCTTCCCTTTCTCCAATCCTCACCAGCAAAACTCACCCTTGAGATTTTTATCTTAGACAGTCTGATTGCTGTAAGGTAGAATCTTGGGTTTGTTCTAACTTGTATTTCTTTGACGACTTAGGGTGATGAGCATTTCTTCACGTGCTTTTCAGCTATTAGAGATTTCACTTTTGAGAATTCTCTGTTTAGCTCTGTATCCCATTTTTAATTGGGTTATTTGGTTTGTTGAATCCTAACTTCTTGACTTGCACACACACACACACACACACACACACCACACACACACACACACACACACACACACACACACACACACACACATATGTATATATACACACTCGAGATCTTTGGATATTAGCACTCTGTCACATCTAAGGTTAGTGAAGATCTTTTCCTAATCTCTAGGCTGTCATTTTGTTCTGTTGACAGTGTCATTTTCCTTACAGAAAAATTTCAGTTTTAAGAGGTCCCATTTATCAATTGTTAATCTTAGGACCTGACTCATTGTTGTTCTGTTAAAAATATCTGTCTTCTGTATACATACATTCAAGATTACTTCCCAGTTTCTCTATTAGATTTAGTGTATCTGGTTTCATGTTGAAGTCCTTGACCCACTTGGGCCTGAGTTTTGTGCAGGATGATAGCTATGGATCTATTTGTATTCTCCTACATGCAGACATCCAGTTAGACCAGCACCATTTGTTGAACATACTTTCTTTTTTCCATTGAATGGTTTTGGCTTCTTTGTCAAAAATCAAGTGACCATAGAGTATGACTTTATTTCTGGGTCTTAAATTCTATTCCTTTAATCCTGTCTGTCTCTGCACCGATACTATACAGTTTTATTCACTATTGCTCTTTAGTAGAGCTTGAGATCCAAGATCCTCCAAAGCTTCTCTTATTGTTCAGGATTGTTTTGGTTATCCTGGATTTTTTGTTTTTCCCTATGAAGTTGAGAATTGTTCTTTCAAGGTCTATAAAATTTGTGTTATAATTCTGAAGGGAATTGCTTTGAATTTGTAAATTGTTTTGGTAAGATGCCCATTTTTATTATGTGAATTCTACTGAGCCATGAGCATGGATGATCTTTCCATCTTCTGATATCTTCTTAAGTTTATTTCTTCAGATACCTGAAGTTTTTTACTTGCTTGGCTAGGGTTACACTAAGATATTTTATATTACGTATGGCTATTGTAAGTGGTGTCATTTCCCTAATTTCTTTCTCTTCCTGTTCATCACTTGTATAAATGATGGCTACTGGTCTCTTTGAGTTAGTTTTATTTCCAGCCACGTTGCTGAAGTTGCTTATCTGTTATATGAGTTCTATGGTTGAATTTTGGGAATCCCTTATGTATACTATTACATCATCTGTGAATAGTGATACTTTGACTACCTTTCCAATTTGTATTCCCTTGATCTCCTTTTGTTGTCTTATCGGTCTAACTAGAACTTCAAGTACTGTATTGAATAGATAGGAAGAGAGTGGACAGCCTTGTCTTGTCCCTGATTTTAGTGTGGTTGTGTAAGTTTCTTTCCATTCAGTTTGATGTTGGCTATTGGGTTGCAGTATATTGTTTTTCTTATATTTGTGTGTGTGTGGGTATGTGTGTTTTGAATCCCTGATCTCTCCAAGACTTTTAGCATGGATAGGTGTTGATGATCATGTGATTTTTTTCCAGTCCATTTATATGGTGCATGAAATTGATGGATTTTCATATATTGAAATGTTCCTGGATCCCTGTTATGAAGCCTACTTGATTGTGGTGAATGTTTTTGATAGGTTCTTGAATTCAGTTTGCCAGAATTTTATTGAGTGTTTTTCCATAGATGTTCATAAGTGAAATTGGTATCAAGTTCTCTTTCTTTGTTGAGTCTTTGTGTGTCTCAGGTGTCAGTAGGACTATTGCCTCAAAGAGTGAATTAGATAGTGTTCCTTCCATTTCTACCTTGTGAAATAGTTTGAGGAGTATTAATATTAGGTCTCCTTTGAAATTCTTGTGGAATTCTGCACTAAAGCCATCTGGATCTGAGCTTTTTTTCTTTTCTTTTTCTTTTTTTTCTGATTGGAAGACTTTTAATGACTGCTTCTATTTTTAGGGGTTGTCGAACTGTTTGTATAGTTTACTTGATCTTGATTCAACTTTGGTATGTGGTATCTGTTTAGAAATTCATCCATTTCGTGTTTTGTTTAGATTTTCCAGTTTTTCGGAGAACAGGCTTTTGAAATAAGACCTAATGAATTTTGATTTCCCTCAGTTTATGTTGTTATGTCTCTCTTTTCATTTCTGATTTTGTTATTTTGGATACTGTCTCAGTGCTTTTTAATTAGCTTGGTTAAGGGTTTGTCTGTTCTATTGATTTCCACAAAGGACCAGCTCTTGGTTTTGTTGACTCTTTGTATTACCCTTTTTGTCTTCAACTGATTTCAGCCCCTAGTTTGACTATTTCCTCCCATCTACTCCTTTTGTGTTTCTTTTGTTCTAGAGATTTCCATTGTGCTGTTTAGTTGCTGTTATGAATTCTCTCCAATTTCTTTATGAAGGCACTTAGAGCTAATAATTTTCCACTTAACACTGCTTTCATTGTGTCCAAAAAGTTTGGGTATGCTGTACCTTCATTTTCATTGAATTCTAGAAGGTCTTTAATTTCTTTCCATTTTTCTTCCCTGACCAAATGATCATTGAGTAGGGAGATGTTCAGTTTTCATGGATACGTGAGCTTTCTGTTGTTTCTATTGTCATGAAGTCCAGCCTTTATTCATGGTGATCTGATAGAATGCAAGGGCTTATTTCAATCTTCTTGTATCTGTTAAGGCTTGCTCTGTGCCTAATTATGTGGTCAGTTTTTGAGAAGGTTCTGTGACATGCTGAAAAGAAAGTATATTCTTTTGATTTTGGGTGAAAGGTTCTGTACATATCTGATAAATCCATTGGTTCATAACATCTGTTAGGTTCATTGTTTAGTTTCTCTATTGACGACCTGTCCATTGGTAAGAGTGGGGAACTGAATCCCTCTCTATGATTGTATGAGAATCAATGTGTGATTTGAGCAACAGATGTGGGCTCTGTTCTGCCCTGTGGGAGCTACTTCTTCCTTCACTGGGATAGGCACAACTACCCCACCATACTCCCTTCTCCCCACCCCCAAACCCTGTCTGTCTCCCACGAGGATTATTCTAACCAGGGACACATGTGAGCCCCTGTCCCAAACCCCACACCAGTTGAGACTCCACAGAGCCTAGAAGAGATGGACTCTTTCTTTCCCAGTGGAAGTGTAGGAGGTATAGACTCTCTGTAGAGAAAGTACTTTATCGGAAGATGACTTTGAAGTTATATAGCCTTAATCAATTTCCTGTTCTCTCTCTTTGCTTCCTTCTATCTGGGTATGAAATGTGATTATCCCACTCCTTGCTGTTTCTACATGCCTCCTCAGCCATTATGGACTCTGTACCTTTGGAACTGTAATCTTAAATGATGCCTTTTATTACTTTTTATCAATGTATTTTATCATTGTATCAGAAAAGTGACTACTATGTCTTATTCTACAAAAAAACTTATATAATATCCCATGACTATTTCTTTAAATGCTTGAATTCATATCTCATTTCTCACCTGGAAACTCTTTTTATTTGCCCTATGACAGCTATTAATGTTTATCTGGGTCTATATTAGTTATTTAAATGGACTTTATGGATACTTTGATTACAGTATGCAATAATGGCATAATGGTTATAAAGGAGTAATTAGATGCCCTCTGATTGGATATGAACCCTGCATTTCAAGAAGGAATTCATGACTGGTATCTTAGATATAGTTAAAAATGTATGGTTTGGACATACTTAAGCCCTAAGAGGGAACCCATTGATACTGTTTACTAGTGTGGCCAAACTGTCTTCTAAATACTTATGTTGATGTCCATAGATTTCTACTATTCTCCGCCTTGGTCATAGATACTTCTTTTTGAAGTAGGCAGTGGTTAATGCAAAGATACATAACTGGTCAAAGCACTGAGAATAATTGACTAAGAATGTTCAAACACAGAAGGAACATTCATATGAATCTCCTCCAACTCCTAAAGTTTAGGGAACATCATGGAAGAAGAGGCAGAGCAAGTAATGGCCAGTGGATGTCAAAGTATACTGTGAAATGCTGTCTTCTGGATATTATGTTTCTTGGTATAAATGCTGATTACCTGTATATTCATTTTAGACACATAGACTCACAGCAGATTGATTACCTACATAAGATCTACATAAGATCAAATCACTTAAAACTCTAGAATCATTAGGAAAGAGGATCCCAAGACTCCAAAACAAGCTAAGAAGCTATTGGCAATTGAGAGGTGCTATAGAAAGACATGGCTCAAATCACATTTTTACTATATGCAAAGTGTTAGAAGAGAAGATGGTATCCGGAAGGACATATAGAGATGGTTCTCATATGGATGTGTTTTATTCTAGGTATTTCTGTGATAAATCATGATATTCCAACTAGATGATTCTAATAATGAAATTGTTTGATTAAATGTTGATAGACTAAGTTCTAAAATACTACAAAAATAAACCTCATTCATGTCTTAATGTCTGTTATTTATAATTCTATTACATTTAAGAAATCATGCATGGTTACAAATAATAGGAATTTTTTGCTCTATAACATTTTTTAACCAAACAGTTTTTAAGAATTTATTCTCCCAGTTTACAGAAATAGAGTAATTATTTCCGTTTTATGACACATAAAGGGAGAATATCTGTGGAAGCTGACATTGATAGCCAAAGGACAAAATTGTCAAAGTAAAGATTTTGTTAGGAAGAAGAAAATATAGCAAAGGAATTTGTCAGCAGTGTTGTCACAGAAAAAAATCCAGCATAGGATAGCATTGGCTCAGGGCACTAAGGCTGGATTTCAGTTCTCTTTTAAAACAGGATAATAGGTAAATCCATCCCTGGGATTTTCAATTGAATCTTCTACACAGAATTAGCAAGCCACAAGCTGGACTAAGGGTTGAATCAGTCTCTGTGTTCTGGTCTAAAATCCGTTAGTTGCTGTAACTCTATGTGAAACCACACTGTAAGAACAACATGAGCAACATTTCACACTATCGAATTTCATATTAACTGCTCTGTCAATTGCTTCTTATACAGTTGTTCCTTTTTTTTTTTGTTTTCACAAGTATTGTGACTTTTAAAATCAACTTTGAATGGTCAAAATACTGTGGCCTGGCTTCAGCTATTTCAAGACAAAGAAACAGTTAGACAAGGATGCTAAGACTATGTAATCAATCAACTTCTTTTACTTTTACAAATCTCAAGACATTGATTGTCTTTAGATAATCATTGGAACTGCTAACTTCTTCAGTTAACAGTGAAATAATACTTAACCTGCAGGAAAACATTGTGTCCATCTAAGGAATTAAAGGGAATGCCACAGGATGGAAAACTGATTGTTACCCGTGAATTTTCCAGTAACAAAAATGCGAAAAGAACAGACCTTGAATGGCAAAACCACACTATGGTGTAGCCCTTGCATATGGCCTCATTTTATTGATTTGCATAAGTGCATTGGCCTACCTAAGGATCTGAGACGGTCTTTAGGGGAATGGAGCCCTATCTACCTTCCCATGGTCTGGCTTCCAAATTACATTAATTTCTTTAACACCAACATTTGTGTCCAGAGTATTAAGTTTTGAGTGGAAACTAGTCACACCAGGATCATTAATCAGGGCCTCTTGCCTCCTGGGAGAACCTGAGTACTTTATTATGCAAAATTTAGTTTTCTTATACCAAACATATTATAACAAACAAATCAACATCTTTGAACTTTACTCAATAAAACAGCATCTTGTCAAACATACAGAATATCATGATGATACTTGAACTTAATGTTCTAAATTTAGTGATTTTCATCATGGTGGACAGGATAAAGATATGTTTACTAACTTCTATTCTAGTTTCAAGTTCCATACCTTATTAATTACAATGAGCTTAACTGAGTGACCACTGTAAAATTAGAATACAGAAAGAAAACATTGGAAAGAAGTAATAAGAGGAATTAAGCAGAATATGAGATATTAGCTTTTAGAAAACTTAGTTTCATAAAAAAGAACAATTGAAACTGAGGTCTACGTATAGACTTCATAGAACTGAAAGACTTATTGATTTGGCAAATTATAATTAAAAACACTGGATTAACCTTCAAAGTCTTCTCTACCATGATTAAATTTACATATCAACCAAAATAATCCCTCCCTTGTGAGGACACCCAAGACCTAGGCTTGATCATATACTAGTTTGGCAACAGTACTGATAAAGGGAAAACATGTAACAACATCAAAATAATTTGAGAATTGGTTGTTTCTATTCCTTATACCCCAAAGGTTGTATTGCTTGACTTAACACCTTTCTCAGGGCTAATTTTACTTCCTTGTTTCTCAAAGAATAAATCAGAGGATTCAAGGAAGGTGTGACAATATTATTAAACACCTGGACAACAGAATCCAGCCAGGGACTAGAAGCAGGTCTGAGATAAATAAGAATCACAGGACCATAGAACAACAGAATGGATGTGAAGTGGGCACTGCAGGTGGAGAAGGCTCTGCGCCTGCCTTCTGAGGAACGGATTTGCAGGATGGAAATCACAATATGGGTGTAAGAAGCGATAATGAGAAGAAGACTCACAAGTGCAACAACGCCAACATTAGTAAAACTCACTGTCCGTGCTATGGAAGTGTCTGCACACGCCAGGGACAGCACCACAGGAATGTCACAGAAGAAACTGTCCACCTCATTGGGGCCACAGTAGGGTAACTTAAAGATAAGAAATGTGAGGATGCTCCCATGGACAAAGCCCCCCAGCCAAGTGCCCACTGTAAAGCAGGTACACACCGTGTGATTCATGATGATCGTGTATTTCATAGGATAACAAATAGCCACAAAGCGGTCATAGGCCATCACTGTATACAGAAAGCACTCGGTACACCCCAGGGTGTGATAGAAGAAAATCTGCGAGGCACAGCCCTGGTATGAGATGGTTCGGCCTTGTCGTACTAGGTAGTCCATCATCTTAGGAGAATTCACAGAAGGGAAGAATATGTCAAAGACTGCCAGGTTCCCCAAGAAGAAATACATGGGGGTGTGGAGGTTGGGAGAAGCCAGGATGGTGAGGAAGATGAGCAGGTTCCCCAGCAAGGCGAAGACGTAGAAGACCAGGAACAGGACAAACAGCATGCTCTCTAGTCCTTCACTGTTGGAAATTCCCAGCAGGATGAACTCTGTCACAGAGGAGTAGTTCCTCATGCTTATGATACAGGCAGCCCTGGAGAAGAGAATCAAAGGCATCCATGAATAACTGCTTCCTGACCAAGGGATTCCTATCTAAAACAATAGATGCAAACAAAATGAAGCTACTGAAGTAAGGAGGACCAGGAATGAGTCTGCCCTTGACATTCAGTTAAGTGATATGCCATATTTGGTCTCCATTTCTTTAAACTTTATATGGGGAAAAGACTGGCGACAATTGCTTCTTGCCAGGAAACTAGCTCATTTTCTTCACATCTGGTTCATGACAACAACAAAGATAAGTTTTAAGTTTTAAAAAGGGTATATTTCAGAATACCCATTTTTCTTATGGAAGTTGCATTACCGGATGATGATTTCCCTTTAGAAGGACAAGATGTGCTGGAATTGTACATAAGCCAGTTGCCTCAGTGTGTGCATGCAAAAATGTGATACGGAAAGGAATTGTGATTCTCCTTTTTAATCTTTCCCTCTGATGATATACTTTCCACTCTTTATCATTCATACTTGGAACAATTGCCTGTTGTTTATATTCAGAATCTACGTACACATAGGCAGAATGTGGACTGTGCCTTGAAGTAGAAGCTATGGGCTAATAGAAATAATTCCTACATTCCCATGCTCTAGTTAAGTTTCAATTCTATACTAAAAATCTCACAAATGAAAACACCAATAAGATTAATGAATGTTGGAATCATTTGTTAAAATCCTAATCAATAATTATCAATCCTTATAACTTCTGTTTTGTGTCACATGTATATATGTGACCAGCGGTTGTTAATTTTTGTTTAACTCTAACTAATACTTGTTTTTGCAAACAGCCTGATAATTCCATTCACAGTGCTTAGTAGATTGCAGATCTGTGCTATTTTGGTTTTGAACAAGGAAAAGTCCTTGCTATCCTCGAAAGTATAGTTAACGCAAAGAATGAAGAGGAAGAAGTTCTCTTCATTCTTTCAGAAAGAAGGTTCCGATGATTGTCTTCAGTGTACAATCCAGGTCCTGTCTGAACTTACCTTATTCAAACTGTGATTAGGTGAAAATCCCAGCAAAGACATGGACAGGAAGTAAAAAAAGGATTCCATTCTAGCTATTTAGACATCTACTCTGAACTGTAGAATTCAATACAACTTAACACACTCCTTTGCAATCAGCTTGCTAGAAATTTAAAAAAAATAAATGCAAGCCCCATGCCTTAAATATGTAGAGAAATATAAAATTGGTTTCTGACCATTACCTGCCTCCACCAATTTGCACCTCTGAGCCCTCAGCAGGTTCATGGCTAAAAATCTCGTCTACTGTAAGGAAATTGGATATTTTCTGCCTCTTGTGGTTTTGTGAGGATTGAGTGAGATAAAACTATAATGCAGTAATTTTTGTTGGTTATTTAGTAGCAAATTCATAGTGAGGTCAGTTTAATAAGTTGCCTTCTAGTAAATAACCTTGAGGTAAGAGTGACTATGCAATAACTCCCAAAGCCTTGCAAGTAATATAAAAACCTAATTTAAAACAGCTTGTAAAGAAGCTGTGGGATATTTTATTATTATTCCAATTTTTTACTTATTTATTTAACCATATTTTACTTATTTATTTAATCATGGAGCCAATCATCTAGACAAAACAAAATACATTGATCTGGGAAACATTATTTTCCTCTTACTTAATTAGTGTGTTTCTTAAAGGGACATTGAGTAGGTTCAAAGTGCTTATGCTCTCTTACTCATAGATTTCCTGTGTATTCCTAATAACCAGATCCACAGTGCAGGCCAGCATAGCTGTCTGGTCCTCGCCTGCCCCAGGCAAAGTGTGGAGTCCACAGCTGTCTTAGACATATGTCCAAAATCTGGCTTCATGCAGTCAGAACTCAAGAGCATACTTCATGTATATCAGTGTCCTTAGAAAGGATCTGATATCAGGAAATCTGTCTTGAACTGTGTCCCATCTAATCATGGAGTCTCCAACTTCCCATCATCTAGAACCTCAGGTTAGAATGTACATGATCACCTCTCAGGAAGACAGAAGAAGGAATCATTCTTCCGAGAAGTGTGTGAAATTTACCTTTGTTTCAATAAACTGTAAATTCTAAAATTTCACAGTGACTTTTGTTAATATCATGGTTTTACCTGCACTGTATTCACTTATATTCATGTATCAGTGATACTTGTCATGTCACTAAATAAAGAAATACTCATTAAAAGAAATGGTAGGATGAGGAAAGTTGGCAGTGAGGATAGTATGATACAGGATAATTTCTAGTATCTGTGATAAGCAAAAACAGGAGCCTATCTCTGTGATGGTACTCATTGTCCTACAAGCCATTCTGACAATCTCTCAAGCCATTCAGACAATACCTCCCTCCTTCCCTCCCTCCCTCGCCCCCTCTCTCTCTTACACACACACACACACACACACACACACACACACACACACACACACA
>NW_021620894.1:2630143-2716686 GCF_004785775.1 Grammomys surdaster | reverse complement strand
ACACACACACACACACACACACACACACACACACACACACACACACACACACGGATACTCATGAACATGCACACAATCTATTTTTCTCCCATTTATTGTTTTCTCATTGTTGCTTTAAAAATAGATCAATGAATACAGACATTCGTAATGTATACCAGCTTTAGCACTATGTGGTTGAAATAGGAAGACTGCTTACCTTCAGAAGTTAGAGACCAACCACAGCAACACAGACATCCCATGAAAAAAAAAAAGAGGTTGCCCTTTATGCTATGATTCTATGATTCTCCCTCTTTTGTTTTACAAAATGATCTGATAAACATACAAGAAGATGAATAGAAGAGAGAAAAGCACTGCCCAAACTAAATAGAAACAACCAGAGCTTTACACATATACCAGCCACCAGGAAACACATCTAATGTGGGCAGACAGATGTTCTTAAAGTTTCTAGTCAAAAAGAATGTGTTTCTAAAACCAAGAATCTGTTGTGCAGAAAGTGTCCTAGCATAGAGACAAGATGTTCACCTTCTCTTCTTGAATCTATGATGTAGACTGATGCTCGGTTCTGCTGTCAATCTGACCTTGAAATAAGGAAGTTATAGTGTTTTTAAACCAGAGAGTGTTAGTGGAACTGGTTTCTTTTGGGACAATATCCCCAGTGACCTAATCTGAATACCCAAGACAAATGAATAATCACACCGAATAATTAAAGACACTTGTTACTTTCCTTATATTCTTTACCTCCCCCAACCCCTCCCTCATTACTTTACTCACTGTGGAGGTAGCATGACAATTTTTAACTTATTTGTAAGTATATAAGACTTAAGAAAAACTGTCTCTTCTCTTCTTATAAATTTTGAGACTTTGTTGTAATTTTTCCAATCATACCATCAGAGTTCTGATGCGTTCTTAAGTATTATTAACCACACTGCATATTTGTGTACATATTTTTGCTCATCTTATTTTTAATTCACATTTTCAAAGATTTTCAAAATTGTTACAAGGCTATAACTTATTTTAGCAGTCACATTTGATCTGGACAGTGCACATATGCACTCTACTAAACTTTCTTCGTCTTGTTTTTGTTTTATGCTTCATTTTGTTTTGTTCTGAGCATATTCACGTATGTTTCCAAAGAAAACAAATAGCAATCAGTATGATAAATGGGTACATATGCATATATATGTATATGAAATCCATCAAAATTACCCATCACATAATCAAAGTAGAAGAAAAATAATCATGGGATCATCTTACTAGATGCTGAAAAATACCTTTAACAAAATCCAACACTCCTTCATGTTAAAGGTCTTGGAAGGATTAGGGATATAAGGTATGTACCTAAACATCATAAAAGCAATATGTAGCAACCTAATAGCCAACATAAAATTAAATGAAGAGAAACATAAAGCAATTACACTAAAATCAGGGACAAGACAAGGCTGTCCACTCTCTCCCTATCTATTCAATGTTGTACTTCAAGTTTTAGCGAGGGAAGACAACTAAAGGAGATCAATGGAATACAAATTGGGAAGGAAGAAGTTGAAGTATTGGTAGTAGAGGATGATATGATCATACATGTATATACAATCCCAAAATTTCTACCAGAGAACTCCCATAGCTGAAAAACAGCTTCAGCAAAGTTACTGGATACAAAATTAACCTAAAGAAATCAATAACCCTCCTTTATACAAATGATAAACAGGTCAAGAATGAAATTAGGGAAATAACACCCTTTACAGAAGTCACAAATAGTACAAAATATCTTGGTATAGCTTACCAAGCAAGTGAATGACCTATATGACAAGAACTTCAAATCACTTAAAAAAGAAATTGAATAAGGTATCAGAAGATGGAAAGATGTGGGGGTTGGGGTGAAGAAATCTCTTAGAGGAGAAGTGAAAGGAGGATGGGAGGAGGGACTCTGTTAGGGGGCACTGGGTGGGGAACAGCTATTTGGATGTAAAAAAGTTAATTAATTAAAAGTTATATTGAAAAGATCTATTATCCACCTCTGATCTGTGCTATCATTGACTGCATTTAATAAGGAAGCTTAGTATTTACTTTTCAATAATGGGATTTTTATTATGGTCAAGAATTTGCTTAAATGTATATCAATTGGTAGATAAAAACAGGCAAAATGAATGGATTGGGGTTAGATGCCTGGTGTAATTTTAGTATTTATTCTAATATGTGCCTCTATGCTACAGATGACTCAAAGGTTCACATAAAAAATAATATCAACTTTCATAAGAAGATAAAATAATGAAAAACGAGAGACAATGTTGACATATGCACCAGTATGCAATAGATTACTTAAACAATATAGTAATCATTAGCAGGCTTACCAGATCATCTTCTTTAACAGTTTTTGTTAACAATATTATTTCTATCATTTTTAGGCAACACTGGAGCCATTCAGGGAATTCAGATGAAGACAAAGATAGAATAAAATACAGACAACACAATCCTTTGGTTCCTGAAACTTAGGTACATGAATATTACAGCAAAAGAGATCATACCAATCATCATATGCGTGACTCATTTGCTGAGGGCTAGGATTCCCGTCAGTGAAATGAATGTGTATGGTTCTGACTATGATCACATTGTCAGAGCTAAGAATTACCAGAGTGTAGCTAAGCATGCTAGTTCTCTCTCTCTCTCTCTCTGTTTCTCTCTCTCTGTCTCTCTCTCTCTGTCTCTATCTGTGTCTCTGTCTCTCTCTGTTTCTGTCTCTGTCTCTCTCTCTCTGTCTGTCTCTGTCTCTGTCTCTCTCTGTGTCTCTGTCTCTCTCTGTATGCAGTAGTGCATTGAAATAGGCATTAGATGATGAGATTAATAGGGAAGGAATAAGAATAAAATAATAAAATAGGGAAGGAATAAAATCACAGATTATAGTCAATCACACCCAATTTACATAATGAGTCCTAACCTTGAGCTAATGGACAACCAACATACTTCTCCCAAAACAGAGAAAGCAGGGCCGATAGGATATTCAGCATCATGAAGCCTTATACTACAGATAGTACAATGGAAATCATGATTTTTTGATGAGTCTAGAGTGAAGTATTTTGTTATTCTTATTATACTAATAGACATAAAAATGAAACTATTATAGAGTTATTAAATCATATGCATAAGTCATATAGGTTATAGTGGATGCTCAATTTGTACAGAAGAGGTTTTCAATAGGCTTATATATATTCACAGTTACCCAAGCCAAACATCATTTTGAGTAGTGTTATGGTCCACCATCCCAGTTCTACACACCCAATCACTTCTGTTAAGGACACTGACATGGATTTTTTTCATTTGTATGTGTTGAATAACACTAAGACTTGTTCTGAGAGGTACTGGGGTTATTATGTAAAATATCTATTTGAAGTTTTGAGTGCAGATTATATTTTGTAAAAAATCTCAAGGATGAATGTAATGACTATTGTTATCCTCATCCTCATAAGTAAACTCATCACCACCACTATCATAGTTGGCATAATTAGAAAATAGAACTAGGGCACCGTAAGCCTCAAGAATTTTGCTATATACTCTTTGGACCATGCAATGTACGCTCAGGTGACATACATGAGGAAAATTGTGAAAAAAAAAACATTGGGTAGGAAAACATCACTGATATTCTAAACATTTACAAAGTTGGGCTAACAAATCTTATACACAGGCAAAATAAACACCTTTTTCTAATATGACAACTCCATTCATGAGTCTGCCACGTTCATCTGTTAAGAATTTTCTTTATGGCAGATTTGACATCCTTATTTCTCAGGCTGTAGATCAAGGGGTTCAGCATGGGTACAACAGTAGTGTAAAACACAGAGGACACTTTCCCTTGGTTCATTGAACTTACTGATGATGGCTGTAAGTATGTGAATGCAGCAGAACCATAGAAGATAGCAACAGCAGAGATGTGGGAACTGCAGGTGCTGAAGGCTTTGGACCTGCCCTCAGTGGAACGAATACGGAGGATGCTGACAATGATGAAGACGTAGGACATAAGGATGGTCAACGCAGGTGTCAAGATATTTAATGCACTCAGGAAAAGAACCAAGAGTTCATTGATGTATGTACTGGAGCACGATAGCTCCAAGAGTGGGAAAAGATCACAAAAATAATGGTTAATCACATTGATCTTGCAAAAATTTAATTTTAACATAAAGCCTGTATGAACTGATGATCCAACAATACCCAGAGTGTAAACTCCCACCGTGAGCCAGAAGCAGAGATGATGGGACATGACAACATTGTAAAGTAAAGGGTTACAGATGGCAACATAGCGGTCATACGCCATCACAGCCAACATGTGACATTCTGCAATTGCAAAAAGAGAGAAAAAGTAGAGCTGGGTCATACATTCAGGGTAGGAGATGATGTTCTCCTCTGTCAAAAAGTTCAACAGCATTTTGGGAGTAATGACAGTGGAGTGGCAGAGGTCAATGTAGGACAGACTGCTGAGGAAGAAGTACATGGGGGTGTGCAGGTGAGAACTGAGCAGGATCAGGATGATCATGGCCAGGTTCCCCAGCATTGTGAGCAGATAGATTCCAAGGAAGAGAAGGAACAGGGGCAGCTGCAGCTCCGGTTTGGTTGAGAATCCAGCCAAGATAAATTCAATTATCATCGAATGGTTTCCAGACTCCATTATCTTCCCATCATACTGTCCGAAGCTTCTAAGTTTAAAACAGAGAAATGATTATACTTTTTGGCATCATCTGTATTCTTTCTCTTCCCTTTCTGCCTCTGTATTTTCTCTGTCCTTTCTCTCTTTCTCTTTGTCTCTCTGCTTCTCCCTGTCCTTTTCCCTCATCCTTTTCCCACTGTGTCTCTCTGTCTTCTTCTGTCTCTCCTTTATCTCTCTGTCTCTATCTCTCTGTTCTCTGTTTCTTTCTCTCTCTCTTACTCTGTCTTTCTGTCTGTCTGTTTGTCTCTCTCTGTGTTTGTGTGTGTTTTTGTGTGTATGTGGTGTGTACATGTGTGTATATTTGGGAGAGACAGAGAGATGAAGCAAGACAAAGACTTAAAGGATTCTGTAGAAATCATTTTTCCTCATCAAAGTAGACATGCTGTGTAATTGGTTCTCAAGCTTCTCCTGTTTTCTGGGGACAAGAGATGACTGTACAGTCAGAGGAAGAAAGACTGACATGTAGAACCTTGACATTAATACTTATCATAACCTTTTAGGATGTGTCCAAGGTTTTTCCTTTAAATTCAATTTAAACCACAGATTATTAGTTACATTTTCGATGAGTTTTTCCCGTCAATTTCCTTTGTCATGCATATCATTGTTTATAATGCATAGTAATAAGCATTTTATTAGACTCACAATCAACAATAACAAATGCTTCCATTCATTTCTATTTGTAGCTAGATTCATACTATTTCTCTGTAATTCTGACCCTAATTAGCTGAGCAACTGTCTAACTTGTCAACAGAGTTCAGATGTTTCTCTATTCAAACTGCCATGCTGTGAATCCTATATACAGCACATAGTCCTGCCACCCTGAAAAGCAGAGCTTAATTTCCCTAAAGAAGTTGTACTTATATCACAACAACAGAGGAATTGTCTTTTCTTGTTCTAACTTGGATACTTCCAGGGGAGAAACAATAACATACTTTATATACTTTACCAATGTGGAAAAGAAGCAATGGATCATGACGGGCTCCTGCTAACTGGACTTCATTATTGCATTGGTAGAGCTCAGAATACTCCTTGTTTGAGAGGAGTTTAGGAAGACAAGCACAAGATTCACTGGTCGGATTCTGTGATTGTGTAGTTTATATGTACCCTCAACATGTTTATTGATGGTGGCTTGTGGGTAATCAGAGCTTTTGCAAAACTCAGTTGGAATTTTTTTCAACCCATTACAGCCTTTGATATAATGTAACTTTCATGAACATCTAATGCATACTTACTTTTAAAGATTTATTTATTTATTATATATGAGTACACTGTAGCTGTCTTCAGACCCACCAGAAGAGGGCATCAGATCTCATTACAGATGGTTGTGAGCCACCATGTGGTTGCTGGGATTTGAACTCAGGACCTCTGGAAGTACAGTCAGTGCTCTTAACCACTGAGCCATCTCTCCAGCCCGCATACTTACTTTTATATTTCAAAAGTAAACATGAAAATCCTAGAACACAGGAAAAATGAAAGTCTTAACATTCAAGCAACATCTGTACTACTATTTTCAAACCAGAATGGAATACTTTGAAAGGATAATTTCAGAAAATAAGTCAACAGCTCTTGTTAGTTGAAGAATGTCTAAAATAATAGAGAGTAATTTGTCAACATAGTTAAAATCCACATATCACATGATATGTGTATCTTAACATTCAACTTATCGGCCTATTTAAAAAGATTCGTTCTCACTATATTTGTCTCCAAAAGTTTAAGGTAAAATTAGTGACTTGACGTCATGGACAGAAGTATGTTGTTTCTAAACCCAAAAGGTCTCCCAATAGTCAGACACAATTTAATTTCCTTAAGGCCAACAGTGTCAGAGTGCTTTTATTTTTTATAACCAGTATTTAGCTATAATTCAAGAATGCAGCATTAGACATGTTAAATCACCTTTAAGACCTCCTTTAACTTCAGTAATTTGTGACTTGATAATGCTAATATTAGATTAGAAAGTTTAATTTTAAATATTTTCTCAGTATCTTATTTACTGTATGACCACAGGAAAAGTTATTCTATTCTTCTGTTCACACAGCAAACCAGTAATTTAAATACCCAACAAATAAAAATTAAATTAATTGGCACACAATTTCTGGATCACAGTATGAGCTTCATATATGCCCACACTGTTTACTTTAAAATATGTTGAGTTTATCTCTGGGATGTCCTGCATAAGTTAGTCAGCAGCTTTTCTGTTGTTCCACATTGCAGATCTGAATAGTGATTGGTATGTATCATGTGTCAAAAACTGTGCTCAATAAAATTGTTCACAGAAATGTAACACTGAGTTAAAAACCAATCCTTAAGAAGTTTATGAAAGGGTGGGACACCAACTTTACACTGATAGTGTTTAAAATGGCTGACCAATCACATATCTGATGCGAATCTGAACTGGTGAGCACATGGGGGAGGAAGACTTTTTACCAGAGACTGAGGTCTCTAGAATGAGCATGGGTATAGATAGATAAACAACCATGCACATTCGTGTGTACCAGGAGAGATAGTGCAGCAGAAGACTTTAAGGTTTTAAAGAACAAGGATAGGAGTGCATACTTACCCCTGCTTCTCTGGAAGTTCATTGTTGGAGGTTTTTATTCTCCATTTCACTGGGTAGAAAATTGTGTTCCATCATGTGAGGAAGGGATCGCTCCAAGGATCTTGATGTCTGATTAAGCTCTCGCCTCAGTCATTTGTTCCTCTGCAAATGTTGGTTGATATGACATTTCCATATGTTAGAGATAATCACAGCCTCATTTAAAACAAAACAAGAAGTAAATAATGACCTCTCAGAAGAATTCTATCTCAAAGGTATTAACTGCGAGGAAAACTGTCAACAATGAGAAATTCCCATTCCTCACCGATTGTCACGTATTTGATATCATCTAAAGTTATTTGCTCTTCTGAATTAAAAACAAGGAAGTGAGTGCTCTCTTTGTTAGAGTTCTAGACTTTTTAAGGCAAGGTACTTAAAATTTTCAAAATTTAAGGAAAATTGTAAGAATATAAACACAAAGAATTAGCTTATGTGATCTATCAGAAAGGGAAAACAGAAAACTAGGGAAGCCATATGTTTTTATTTACCTCATTTGACTTCATTTCCCTAACTTCATTTAAATACTGTATTTTAATAAATGGTAATTGTTAGAATAAACACAAGTATATTTCATTTTGCTTCCACATTAAAATATTCAGACATTATCAAAGACATACAAGGTGTTCTTGACAAAACTAATAATCAGAGATTAGGATAGGTGTTTTCTATATTTAAAAATCAATATGGATGGATGAAGTGAATGTTTTGTTACAGACTACTTTCATACTAAATTATTTGTTAATGTAAAACTACATTTAATGTTCTATTCTTTATTCACTAACATACAGATTGAGATAATGGCTGTAATACATTTTGATAATTGAACTGACTTTGGAATTCTTAAATTTTTGGATGTAGAATTTTAATGTATTTTATATGAGTATTTCTTCAAACTGTTAAATCTACCACTTACTTTTAAATACAATTAGTAAAAATAAAGCTATTAGCCATTGGTAATTTCTGGGAAAGAAAAAAAATCAGGAATATACTTTTGATAATAGGTATGTCAACCACACTCCATGGCTGGGTCCATGCCTAGGGATAGTTAGTCAGCACAGATCAAATTCAATTTTGTATTTTGTTTTGCTTCCTTTTGTTTTGTTTTGGTGTATTTTGTCATACTGTTTTTTGTTTGTTTTATTGGGGTCTCTTTTCGTTTTGATTATTTTTTTTGTGAGAGATATAGAGAGTTAATATTGTACGAGTAGGTAGGTCAGGCATATCTGAGAGAAGTTCAAGGTGGAAAAATATAGGATCGAAATATATTTTATAAAGAATATTTAAATTAAAATAAACTAAGAATATAAAACAAACAATCCCCAGATGTCAATTCAGATGACCTGTGACAGACCTGCTATGAATAACTGCAGTAGTGCCACATGTCACCTTTTGACTGAATGTGATATGGTTTGTATGTGTATATATGTGTATCAAAATGATGGCATCCAATCTTCCTTTTGGTGACAGCTAATGGTTGCTGAAAATGCCAAATTCATGCGACAACACATTTTCTTGTAGAAAATAATATACAGGTATATCAGAGAACTGAAATATCCTACACAAGAGCATTATCTACCTTCATCAGCATGCTTAGTGATCAAATATATTTATTCTGTGAAAAAATTTAAATTAACATTTTCAGAATGTGAGTAATTTTGCAATTGTACTTGATAAATCCTGTATATATGTATCATCATATAATGTACATCTTTATGTAGACTGATATATATATATGGGTTTGTTTTTGCTATAATAAGAAGGATGCAATGTAAAGAAATCATTAGTATATCAACTCTTCCAGTTTTCAAGGAAGAGAATAGTCTTTCTATTATAAAGAATTTTGTCCTTTGAGAGCTCCACCCAGCAGCCAATGGAAAGTGATGCAGAAACCCACAGCCAAACATTCAATGGAGGTCAGAGAGTCTTGTGGAATGGGGGGAAGGATTCAGGGACCCAAAGGGAATATGGATGCCATAGGAAGACCAACAGAACCAACTATCCTGGACCTTTGGGAGGGTATCAAAAACTGGACCACCAACCAAAGAACAAGCACTGGCTGAACCTAGGCCCCTTGCACATTATGTAACAGATGTGCAGCTTGGATTTCATGTGGGTACCCCCAACAACTGGGGCAGGAGCTGTCCCTAAATCTGGTACCTTCCTGTGGATCCTGTTCCTAACTGGGCTGCCTTATTTTGCCTCAGTGGGAGAGGATAAACATAGTTTTGTGGTGATTTGATGTGCCAGGGTTGGGTAATAGCCAAATGAGCCTCCCTCTTTTCAGAGGAGAAAGGATTGGGGGATAGGTTAGGGTCTGTGTGATGGGGGGCAGGAGGAGAGGGGCTGCAGTAGGGATGTACAATAAATAAATAAATAAATAAATAAATAAATAAATAAATACATTAATGAAAGAAAAAGAATTTTGTGAGTATAAAGTATGGGAAACTGATACAACAGAGATATTTCCATTACATATTTGAAGGCCAGGTGAAGAGAAAGCAGAATAGCTAAAAGCCTGCTAGAAGAGAAGGCTAGATTACAATTGTAGGAAGAACAGGCTGAACTGCTAGTGTTTAATTAGGAGGAATAACGAGTCTAGACTATTCCTCTGGACACAGAATAACACAGGGGCAGGGAAAGCAAAGTGTTCTTGGAGAGGTCCATGCTTGTCTACTTCACGATGACTAAACCACCAACCAAGGACTACACATGGAGGGACCCATGGCTCCAGCTGAATATGTAGCAGAGGATGACCTTGTCAGGCATCAATGAGAGGAGAGGCCCTTGGTCCTATGAAGGCTCGATGCCCTAGTGTAGGGGAATTCGACGGCAAGGAGGTGGGAGTGGGTGAGTGGGTGGAGGATCATCCTCATAGAAGCAGGGGGAGGGGGGATGGAAAGAGGTTTTCTTTAGGGGAACTGGGAAAGAGGATAAGATTTGAAATGTAAATGAGTAATATATCCAAAAAAAAAGATTGTTGTTGCCTTCTACCCCAAGCCAAGCAGTCTGTATATTATTTTCAACTATGTTTAAACCTAGTCAGCAGTCAAGAAGCATCCAGATCAGTACCATATTGATTTTGCTGTATCTTGCAACCAAAATATGTACTTTCATCAATAATCAGTTATTAGTAGTTGTCTTGGCAAGAATGAGGAATAGCAAGAGTCTGTATTATTCTGGGGTTTTCTGGCGCCTCCATGATCAACAACTCATAAAGAGAATTCTCATATCTGGCATTTGGGTTTTGTTTAGTTACTATAGATTTCAGGTGGAGCATTATCCAGACATGCAAGAAGTCTCTCTACTCGTTCTTCCCTTTTACACAAACATGCTCATACACACACACACTCACACACACACACACACACACACACACACACACAGGGTGGGGGGAGAGAAAGAGAGATTTGTTTTAAAAAGAATGAGTGTTCATATTGTTTTGAATAAGAAATATTTCCCATTAGTGCTTCTTCTTAACACTTGGTCCCCAGTAAGGCAAAATAAGGGACACACACACACACACACACACACACACACACACACACTAATACCAGAAGCATCTAAATAATAGGAATTAATAATCATTGGTCATTAACGTCTCTTAACATCACTGGACACAATTTTTCAATAAAAAGACACAGGATAACAGACAGGATGCATAAACCAGATACATCATTCTGCTGCATGCAAGAAACATACCTCACCAGTAAAGATATACATTATCTCAGAGTAAAGAGTTAGAAAAAATATGATCCAAGCAAACAGATCCAAGAAGCAAGCTCGAGTAGCCATTCTAATATCTAATAAAAATATACTTACAACCTGGGAAATAGCCAACCAATGACTGTCCCAACTTGAGACCCATCCCATATGAGAGAGCCAGGTCATGGCACTATTACTGATACTCTTCTATGCTTGCAGACAGGAATCTAGAATAACTGTCTCCTGAGAGGTAACATTCAGCAGCATAGGGAAACAGAAGCAGAGACCCAAAGCCAAATATCAATCAGATCTCAGAGTCTTTTGGAAGAATGAGGGAAGAAATGACCTAGTCAGAGGGGTCAAGGAGATCACAGGAAGACTAACTGAGTCCACTAACCTCGGACCATGAGTGCTCACAGAGACTGAACCACCAACCAAGGAGCATGCAAGGGAGGAACTTAGCTCCCGAGTCTACACATTTGTAAAAAACGTGCAGCTTGGTCTTCATGTGGGTTCACTTAACAAGTAGAGTGGGGGATGTTTTGGACTTTGTTGCCAGACACTGTATCCTCTTGACCTATGTGGACTGCCTGATTGGGCATCAACAGGTAAGGATGTATATAGTTGTGCTGGAACTAGATGTCTCAGGGTGGTACCCAAGGGAGGCTCCCCCTTCTCTTAGAAGAATGTGACAGGTAACGGAGGGAGGGATTTGTAAGGATTTATCATTAAGAGTACTTTCAAATCTTTGAATATTTAAGGAATCAGAAACAACACAATCTTCATCTATGACTGGAAGTAGCTCTAGATAGTAAGAAAACACCTTCTTTGTAGGTACTTTATGAGGATACAAGAATGATTCATTCCACAGAAGCTGCTACCTCCAGGGGGGAATTATATAAAGTCTGATGTATTTTGAAGGCTACGTAGAGTTACTGAGATTTCCTGATATGCTCAAGTATCTTGCAGAAACATAAAATCAGTCTTATGATTGTAGTTTCAAAGAAAAGCAATGGGATTTCATTAGGAAAGGAAAAAAATGGTGATTTTTTTTCTGCAAACTTTCTACACTGTCTGTCCCTAAGGTAATCTTTTCTTTTGAGGATATATAGTCTTTTTATAAAAAAATGAGAATATTTAATTTTTCTGACAAACATGGCAATAATCAGAAAAAACTTTTATGAACTTTTTTTCTAGCTAAGAATAAATACTTCAGGTGTCTGCAATAGTAAAATAATGCACTTCTGAAATCTGCTGGGCACATATCTAGAAATATCAGAAAACACAGACCCATATAAGAGTTTTTGTTCTTACTTCCACTCTGCTTTAGAAAATTACACATATGTGTACATTCCTGTTTAGAAGTATGTATCTCATCCACTGTAGTTCTGTTTTCGAGATGGGTAGTAACTACATTGCCATTCATGATATCACTCCACTCCTTTATTATATTTACCCACACTTAACAAAAAACTAGGCATTATATTTTGAGTATTTTATTTTAGTAAAATTATTATTTTTGGAGATTACAATATCTGAAATCTTTAGAAATATATTTCATTATAAATGCTGAGTATAGAATATTGAGATGATCAAGAATTCGGGCTGTATGTATTTACTCTCTGCTATAAGATAAATATTTCTCACATGAAAGGAACATTTTTTCTACTTACATAAGATAGAATCACTCACAAGAAGGCTATTGAGCATTTGACAAACTGACTGATGTGAGGCAAGCTATGATAAGCAGATGGTTCTCTATATCCCGGATAGATGTTGTCGTTCATGTGTCCCATTGGCTAAAACTGTTCTGCCCTTGATGACTTCAGAAAATAAACAGTGATGGAAGTAATTTCACATCATGTTGTCCTACTTATCCCTTTCAACTGTTTGATAGGCATCTAAATATGAATATGAGTCATATTCACAAGAACTTCAAAATTTTCTTTTAAGGATCTTATTTAGAGCAACTTTGACATCCTTATTTCTCAGGCTGTAGATCAAAGGGTTCAGCATGGGCACAACAATGGTATAGAATACAGAAGACACTTTCCCTTGGTCCATGGAGCTGACTGATGATGGCTGCAAGTACATGAATGCAAGGGAACCAAAGAAGACAGTAACAGCTGATATGTGTGAGCTACAGGTACTGAAGGCTTTGGACCTGCCCTCAGTGGATTTAATCCGGAGGATGCTGGCAATGATGAAGATGTAAGAGCTTAGAATAGTCAGAGTTGGAACAAAGATGTTAAAAACACTGAAGCATAAAACTACTACTTCATTAATAAAAGTATCAGAACAAGGGAGTTCTAATAGTGGAAAAAGATCACAGAAGTAATGATTTATTACATTTGCTTTACAGAAATGCACTTTCAGCATGCAGACTGTGTGAGTTGTGGCACCAATCACAGCTATACAATATACTCCAAATATCATCCAGGAACAGACTTGATAGGACATCATAGCATTGTACAGCAAGGGGTTACAGATGGCAACATAGCGGTCATATGCCATCACAGCTAGCATGTGACATTCTGCAATAGCAAAAATGACGAAAAAGTAGAGCTGGGTCATGCATTCAGGGTAGGAGATGACGTTCTTCACTGCCAAAAAGTTCACCAGCATTTTGGGAATAATGACGGTGGACTGGCAGAAGTCAATGAAGGACAGACTACTGAGGAAATAATACATGGGTGTATGCAGGTGAGAACTGAATAGTATCAAGGCGATCATACCCAGATTCCCCACCACTGTGACCACATAGATTCCTAGAAATAGGAGGAAGAGGGGCAGCTGCAGCTCAGGTTTGTCTGTTAACCCAGCGAGGATGAACTCAGTCACTTCAGAACGATTTCTTTGTAACATTTTCTTCTGGGAGTTCTATGTAGAAAGAGACAAAAATGTAATAACTATATAGTATTCTACCTTATAATGAGGTGTGCAGCAGAATTCAAGGTTTCATGTTGACAGGCATCTTCAATTTTCTGATGGATAATCTTAAATTTTAGAATCTAAAGCACGCGACTGGTTAACACATGCCAGTTATAATTAAAGATAAGTTACTTAAGTCTGTGAGTATAATTTTTGTTATGAGAATGTTAGGACTTATTCCATGGACAATGAAAGAGTCATCAGACACATTCACTGGAGTCTGCTAAGAGGTGTTCATGACTCATTTGTCTTTCTCCCCATCACTCTATAGAGAAATACATTTTTTTCTATGCTAAAACAAGATCAGCATCCACTTTCAGCATTACATCCCAAAACAACCATTACATCCAAAACTGTTTCTATACTTTATTGTGACAACCTAAAACCTTTCTCCATAAGGTAATGAACAGTGTAAACTGTACTTTAATCAACATAACACAACCAGATTAAAACTTGAAATCAAAAGGGATCTGAATTTGAAAGTAAATAATAAAAATGCCTTTACATTTATGTGGATTACGTAAATTCCAAGAAATCCTTAAGAAAATAGCATGGTGATTTTATTTAAAAGGCCATCATAGACTGAGAAGAAAGCTCATTAAGAAAATTCAGAAACCATAAAAAATGTTAAAAAATTAGGAATAAATTAAATATGAAACGTTGCACTTGAAATTATCAACCTTGTTGAAAAAATAAATCATCACATCCATGGCAAAACATCCCATCTTAAAAATAAACCACAAGAATCAACCTTGTGAAATGGCAATACTTCCCAAACTGCTCTAAAAATTCGGTGTAATACTAATGAAAATCCAAGATACATTCAGTACCAGTAATAATATACTGATCATATAATATTCACAGAAAAGTAATGTGGCTCGGAATGATCAGAACAAACCTGATGGAGATGAATAATATTGGAAGTTAAAAGTTTCCCCATTTGAAAACTTACTAAACATAACAGTATTCTCATAATAAAGGTATGCCATGAAATATAAGCAAATTATCAATCTCTTAAAAGACCCTACATCTACATGTTATTGAAGGTATGCATTTCATAAAAATTCAATAGAGGAAGTATATTTTTCCTATCAAAGGACAAATAGATAAAGTTACATAATAAAGTAAATTTCTACTTTTTATAGTATGAGACATGGATACTATCATTAAATATAATAGCTAAATATAACAACCTTTGAAAAACTACAATAGTATACCTTCATGCACATGAAGTTTTGATAGTTTCCTGGATAAGTTGGTACAATCAGAGATTATGATGAAAAAGAGAATTAATTGGGCATAATTAAAATAAAAAATAATTGTACCTTAAAGGATACTGTAGATATAGGAAAAATAACACAATCAATGGGAAACACATCTCAGTATTGTGTATTAGGTAGTACTACCAACAGAACTAAAGAACTTTTATATCTTAATGTTTAAGAAAACAAAAAACCCAGTTAAAAATAGCCAGATAATTTGAATAATAACCCTTTTATTTGAGATAGATAAATCCCCAACAAACACCTGAAAATATATGAACCATCATTAATTATTATAAACATTTAAATGAAAATTAAAGTGAAAAAATTTCACATTGATTGGAGAGGTTACTATAAAATGATAACTGCTGGCAACGATGCAAACATATTACTCATATTACTAGTGAGGTCTTAAAATAGTACAAAATTTTGATAAAACAGTTGGAAACCACCTGAAAAGGTAAAACATTCAGTTATCACAAGTCCAAGGAATTTCAATACTTAAGACACATGTGTAAGAAGATCAAATGCACTGACACAAAAATTATACAAAAGACACTGGAATAGCACTGCTTGCAACATACAGTGATGGATGGAAGGGTCTTACTGCCCTGTAATTGTTTTCTTCTAACACTCCAGCTGTCTATCTCCTGTACCAAAACAACAGTCCCATTGTCGAACAATTCTGTACATTTCTATAAAAGCTTAACCATATTTAAAGATTGGTATTGTTAACTTGAAGTCAAACTCAGAAGTGACTGTATATTAGTTTATATAAAATATATTTTATGTATTTTAGCAGATCTCCTAGTTTTGTTTCTATTAAAAAGGATAAGGATGGCTGCCTAAACGTAAGATGAATAAGGAAAACAACAATGGACAAAGTAGAGTGGACAGAGGAAAGCCATGAGGTTTCAACTCTAGGCAAAGAACCATGATGGGCAACTAAGAAATGCTGAGAGTGGGAGAAATAATTTCCCCTAGAGAAGAGCACATCAATTGTTATAATGGTATAATTATAAATTATATAATATAAAATTGTATTATTATAACATAAATATATTGACATTATAAAATTATAATCATATAAACAGATATATTTTATTATAATCATTATAAATAAAAGAATGTTTTAAAAGGTAATGAACTTCATGTTCACATAGTTCTGTATTTCCTGAAACACACGTGTTTGAAATGTATTCCTTAGAGAAGAGCATACCCAACAACAAATGGTCAATCCTGAAAGCATAGAAACAAGTAACATTACACAGAGTAGTCAGGCTGTGTTTAGGGATATTTATGAAGATAATATAGCAACCAATGAGAAAAGAAGCCATGAATTTGAGAGAAAGCAATGAGGGATTTATTGAAAGGCTTGGAGGGAGGAAAGGAAGGGGAAGAAAATACAATTATATTACAGAGTCAGGAAAGAAAAGAATCAAAAGAAAAGAGAATGATTATCCATATATACTTTGACTCCCAGAATTCATGTATTAAAAATTTATTCATCAATATAAACTTGTTGAGATGTGGGAACTTTAAAGGATAATAGTAATAGGTCCATCGATTAGCATAGCCATGTAAGTGAGATCACTATCTGTTCTAGTTTGCTTTCCTGTTACTGTGATAAAATACTATTTCAGTTCATGTTTTTTAGGTCATTGTCCACCACTGAGGAAAGTCGGAGCTGCAACTGAAGCAGGAACTGAAGAAAAAGAATGTAAGGATGCTGTTTATTGGCTTGTGTACTGATAAATGTTTAACTAGCTTTCTCATAGAACCCAGGGCTACTGCCCAGAGAAGGTCCTCTCCTAGGTGGGATGGGCCTTCACACACTTATCATCTAGCAAAAAATCTCTCATAGACCTTGCTACAGGTCCAGTTTTCCAAGGTTAATTTTCCAACTCAATTGAATTTCCTTCTTCCCAGATGACTCTAAAATGTGTTAAATTGATAATATGAATTAACTCTCCTGTATAAACTGAACACAAAAATACAGCACTATTATCACAACTTTTCCGTTCTTTGTCCTCAAAATCTCATGTTAATATCACAATACCAAATAATATATAAAATTTAAAGTTTCCCATTCTTTAAAAAATTTAACACCTTAAAATACAAGGTCTCTAACAGTTCAGAGTATTCTAGCTATAGGCTCCTGAAACATCCAAAACTAAATGATTTCTTATTTTAAAAGTGAAGAACCGAGGCCTAGGAACAATTATACTTAAGCAAACCCACACTCCATGAATATAAATATTCTGGCTCAGTGTTCAACATCTGGAACCTACTTATACTTTCAGGGCAACAAAAGCTTTGGCCACCCCAGCTATCCAGCTGTGCATCCACAGAAAATACAGCTGTAAGGAAAATCAGTCCAGGAACTCAAGAAGGAACTTAAAGGAGACCCCTAAATCAGCTATTACAGAATTCTCCTTTTTAAAAACTCAGTCTATATATTTTAAAATTATTTCTTTTTTGAGATCATATATAATATATATCATGACAATATCCGACTATATGTATATCTCATAACAATCATGAGATTATCCCGAAGGTCATTGACATTCTGATGTTAAGAGATTTCAGGAGAAATGAAAGTTAGGCCCTCACCTTTGTTCTATGTGGAGACTTCCATCCCAGTACGCATAAGTTCTAGTCAAGTACTCCTTAAATGAAATATATCTTCATGTTGTTAGAGTGAGTAACCTAAAATAAAATCTTCTGACTCATTTTTATTTTGAAATCAGAACAGAAATTTTATGTTCTGAACATTTTGTGCTATTATAAATCCAATATCATGACTCTCCTCAAGTCTTCCAAAGGCACTTACTTACAAGACTAGTACCATTTTCACCAAGACTTTTGAAATATAAGAGTCATCATAAACATGTATAGAGGGAAACTCCCCTAGGATTTTTTTTCCACTGGGGATGAGATGCTCACAGGAAAAAAGTGATTAATATTTCTTGTATTGTGTTTTGGTTGATACTTCCATTTTGCTTCCCCTGAGCATAATTCTTTGTGTTTGGAAATAATATCAGTTATTGCCTTTAGAGCCAGATATTGAATTCTCATGTCATGCTTGTAAGATGACTTCATAACAACTTCTCATCTGAAAATAATCTCTGAAATATGAGGCCATTTCCACTGCTTGCCCTCTGCCTCTGTTTAATTATCTTCTGTGAGATAAATAATAATTTACAGTCATTATTAAAAGTTGTCTGTTATATGTTCCTATATTATTTCATGGGTAATATGAATTTCATAGAAGAGAATGGAGACAAATATTTTGTTAACCTTAGTAAATTTGACAATAAATATTGTTTGCAGAAATATAGACAAAATAAATATTACAGTTGCTTTATTTAACATATTTTTGATGAAAAAATTTCCATAAAGTATAGGGAGAAATTCTGGGAATACTGTAGCAAGGAGAAGAAGTGAACCAGTTAATATGTAGGAAATAGATGATGGTGACACCTTACTTTTTTCTTTTCTTTCTTCTTCTTTTTTTTTTTTTTAAATGTGGAAGTTACAGACCAGCAATGTAACACTGCAAAATAATCTATATGGTACTAATCCAGACTAGAAAGCATTATATTTATGGTTAATTTAAGATTTCAATAAACAAAATTTGTGAATTATGGTAATTAATACCTATAACTACACATGTATCTCTTTATGGAATTAGTATAAACACATGGCAACTTTAGTGTGTTCAGTGAATAGACTCAATGACTCCTAAGTAGCAACGAGAAAATCTAGCTTCCGTTGGTTATTCTGTGTTTTAAATACCATTATTCAATAACAAAGCCCAGCGTCAATAGTAGAAATGGTTAATTCTATTTCTGGAAGGAAACGTAGAGGATATTTGAAACATTTTTAGTGCCAGGAATCAGCTGAGTGTTAAACTTCTATGAGTACATGAAAGGAACACAAATATGACCGAAGAGGATTTCCAATCCCTACATCTGAAACTAATTAACCAAAAAATAATTGCAGCAGGTTACAGTTGAATATATATGAAAATAGAAATTAATGTCTCTGAGTCTACAGTTATTTAAATATGTGATCAAACAAATCAATAGAGTCAAAGCACAAATGTATAATACACAATTCTGAATTGAGTTCTTTCTGATAAAGGGAGTATAATCTCTCCTTCCTTAAATGTGGGCTACATTCGATGACTTTTGATACGTTGTCATGACAACTGCACCTTCCTACTACATGCGTTGGTGGCCTTCCCATAAAAGAAATAAATCAAACATACATCTTCACTCAAAACTCATGAGTAAATACAACCACCTGATCTACAGTGAAATTCTACAAAAAGACAGTTATTATCCTTAACTGTCCACATCTTCACAACTAGAAAGGCATTTCTAGAGTTGTGAGGTCTAGAAGTGACTGAGATATCATTAAAACTGGCACCAAGTTGAGACCTTAAAAGAAATTCTTGAGAAGAGAAAGGAGACATCTGTGGGAAAAAACTTGTGGGGGGCGCAGCAGTCGCCGGACCGACCGCAGGGCTGGCGGCAGAGCCCCTGAGGCTCCCACATACTCGAAAAAGTCCAAGGTTCCAAAGACAAGAAGCTTGGCAGGAGCCGGCCCCAGAAGACATGTGGACTGGGTTTCCAAAGAGAAGTTTATTGTTCATGGCATTGGATCTGGATGTGTGTGCCGCCCAAGAGCCAGGGGGAGAGCTGGCTTATAGAGGGGAGTGGGAAAGAGGAGGGACTGGGAAGGGATAATTTAATTAGCTATGCCCCCTGGCCTTTAGGTAACTCATTAATATGTAAATTTCTTGAGGCGGAGGCCTTAGTCACGCCCTCTACCTGTGTCTTATGTGACTGATGGTACAGGTTAAATGGAGATTAGACCGGAGATAAGACACTATGTCAGGGCCCTGGGTTCTGGGGGCGTGGCCGAACACCTATTGTCTCGGGGTTCCAGACCCATGCCAACCCACGAACCCAGATGCCCTTCCACGGCCTGGCAGACATCAGGTAAAATGCTAAGAAAAATGTAAACCAAACATAGACTTTAGATAACAGTGATGTGGCAATCTCACTATTTCATTATAAGTGAGCTATTGTGGTGCTAACTGGAGAGAAATCAGAACACAAACGATATAGGCATCTCTAATAATCTTGCAAAGACTTCTGTGTGTGTAAAAATGTTTTAAAGCAGTATCAAAATTTTCTATTTTGATCTCAACAAAGAAATCAACAAACAAACAAACAAACAAACAAACCATAGCAGCAGTGCAAAAGGGAAAAAAAGCAGGAAGGGGACAAGAACATTGCCTTTGCATTTCAGACTCTGGTGCTTTATATGAACTTTCTGTTTCATGGCTTCTAGCTCCCGCTTGTAACTGCACTTGAATATCTCCAGCACTTCTCAAGTATGACACATAATTAAATGCTGATTAATCAACAATCCCAGCTCAGTGGATGAGGGTGAGAGGCATTTGTTATTCAAAGAAGAGCTATCAGGCAATTTAACAAACCTTATTTTATTAAAATTGGTTAGAGCCTGAACCAGCACAGCCCAAGTTCAGGCAATTATACTTATTAAGTCAAATTATCTTTAATAAGCCAATTAAACAAAGAGGACATTGTGAATAAATACACATAAACACCCAGTCAATGTGAGCATGCTGGGAAGAAGAATAAAGAGATCAAATGAGTCCATCACTGAGGTCCAAACATGAAGGTTAGGTTTCAATGTAAGGCAGGAAATATGCCTAACTCACAGGTCCTACCAGGTGCTGGGTTACATTTTAATCCACAGTGATTCAGTTTTGGAGGAAGGTTCACTGGGATTCAGGAAAGATGCAATAAGTCACAGGACATTACACAAACTTATAATATTTCAAATGTCACTTCACCCCCAAGGTTATGTAATTTAAATAGTAAGAACTGTCATGAAAATGAGATTCATTCCTATAAAGCTAAGTGCAGGTACTCTAGGGAGCTCAAGGAATGTGAGTTTTATAAGTTATTGCCAATTATACTAGGCTTTGTAGAGATACACCTCCATTTGAGTCATTCATTTTCCTATAAACAATATTTCTTCCAGATTTCAGTAAGCAAATCCAAGAGAGTTTATTAAGCCAGATTTTGCTTGAATGTCTTTTTTTTTTCTTTCTTTTTTTTTTTTATTGGATGATTTATTTACATTTCCTATGTTGTCCCCTTACCCCATCCCCCACCACCCCCTCAGAACCACCAATCCCCTCGCCCCTCCTCCTTCTTCTCTGTGGATGTAACCTCTATCTACACCCCCCCACTCCCACCTCCCCACCCTCAAAATTCCCACCCCCTGGGGCATCCAGCCTTCATGAGGTCAAGGTTCTCTTCTTCCACCTATGCCCAGCAGGGCCCTCCACTTTTACATATTCAGCTGAAGCCCTGGATCCCCCCCTAAGTGCTCCCAGGCTGGTGGTTTAGACCCTGGGAGCTGTGGTTGGTTGGTATTGTTGCTCTCCTCATGGTGCCACAAACCCTTTCAGCTCCTTCAGTCTTCACTCTAACTCCTCTATTGAGAACCCCATGATCAGTTCAATGGCTAGTTGTGAGCATCTGCCTCTGAATATGTCTGACTCTTGAAGGCCTCTGAGGAGATATCCATATCAGGCTCTTATCAGCATGCACTTCCTGTCTTCCACATCAGCATCTACCTTTGGTGATTGCACATGGGATAGATACTCAGGTGGGGTGGTCTTGAGACGGCCCCTCCTTCAGTTTCTGTCCCTCACTTTGTCTCCATATTTGCTCCCTTGAGTATTTTGTTGCTCCTTCTAAGAAGGACCGAATCACCCTCACTTGGTCTTCCTTCTTTATGGGCTTCATGTGGCCTGTGAGTTGCATCTTGGGCATTTCAAGGTTCTAGGCTAATATCCAATAATCAGTGAGTGAATACCATGTGTCTTCTTTTGTGATTGGCTTACCTCACTCAGGATGATAATTTCTAGTTCCATCCATTTACCAAGGAACCTCTCGAATTCATTGTTTTTAGTAGCTGAGTAATACTTCATTGTGTAAATAGACCACATTTTTTGAATCCATTCCTCAGTTGAAGGACATCTGGGTTCTTTCCAGCTCCTGGCTATTATAAATAAGGCTGCTATGAACATAGTTGAGCATATGTCCTTGTTATATGTTTGAGCATCTTCTGGGTATATGCCTAGGAGTGGTATAGCTGGATCCTCGGGTAATGCTATGTCCAATTTTCTGAGGAACCGCCAGACTGATTTCCAAAGTGGTTGCACCATCTTGCAGTCCCACCAACAATGGAGGAGTGTTCCTCTTTCTCCACACCGTCGCCAGCATCTACTATCACCTGAGTTTTTAATCTTAGCCATTCAGACTGGTGTGAGATGGAATCTCAGGGTTGTTTTGATTTGCATTTCCCTGACGACTAAGGATGCTGAACATTTCTTTAGATGCTTCTCGGCCATTCGAGTTTCTTCCGTTGAAAATTCTTTGTTAAGCTCTATACCCCATTTTTTAATAGGGTAATTTGGTTGTCTGGAGTCTAATTTCTTGAGTTCTTTGTATATATTGGATATTAGCCCTCTATCAGATGAAGGATTGGTAAAGATCTTTTCCCAATTTGTTGGTTGTCATTTTGTCCTATTGACAGTGTCCTTTGCCTTACAGAAACTTTGCAATTTTATGAAGTCCCATTTGTCAATTCTCGATCTTAGAGCATATGCCATTGGAGTTCTGTTCAGGAACTTTTCCCCTGTGCCCAAGTATTCGAGGCTTTTCCCCACCTTCTCTTCTATTAGTTTCAGTGTATCTGGTTTTATGTGGAGGTCCTTTATCCACATAGACTTGAGCTTTGTACAAGGGGATAAGAATGGATCAATTTTCATTCTTCTACATGTTGTCTTCCAGTTGAACCAGCACCATTTGTTGAAAATGCTGTCCTTTTTCCACTGGACAGTTTTAGCTCCTTTGTCAAAGATCAAGTGACCATAGGAGTGTGGGTTCATTTCTGGGTCTTCAATTCTATTCCATTGATCTTCCTGCCTGTCTCTGTACCAATACCAGGTAGTTTTTATCACTATTGCTCTGTAGTACAGCTTGAGGTCAGGGATGGTAATTCCTCCAGAAGTTCTTTTATTGTTGAGAATAGTTTTCGCTATCCTGGGTTTTTTGTTATTCCATATGAATTTGAGAATTTCCTTTTCTAACTCTGTGAAGAATTGAGTTGGGATTTTAATGGGGATTGCATTGAATCTGTAGATTGCTTTTGGCAAGATGGCCATTTTTATTATATTAATCCTGCCAATCCATGAGCATGGGAGATCTTTCCATCTTCTGAGATCTTCTTCAATTTCTTTCTTCAGAGACTTGAAGTTCTTGTCATACAGGTCTTTCACTTGCTTGGTTAGATTCACACCAAGGTATTTTATATTATTTGCAACTATTGTGAAGGGTGTCATTTCCCTAATTTCTTTTTCAGTCTGTTTATCTTTCATGTAGAGGAAGGCTACTGATTTGTTTGAGTTGATTTTATAACCAGCCACTTTGCTGAAGTTGTTTATCAGGTTTAGGAGTTCTCTGGTTGAAGTTTGGGGGTCACTTAAGTATACTATCATATCAGGACTTAACAGACATCTATAGAACATTTCATCCTAAAACAAAAGAATATACCTTTTTCTCAGCACCTCATGGTACCTTCTCCAAAATAGACCATATAATTGGTCACAAAACAAGCCTCTACAGATACAAAAAGATTGAAATAATCCCTTGCATCTTATCAGATCACCATGGACTAAGACTGGTCTTTAATATTGACAAAAACAACGGAAAACCCACGTACACATGGAAACTGAACAACTCTCTACTCAATGATGACTTGGTCAAGGAAGAAATAAAGAAAGAAATAAAAGACTTTTTAGAATTCAATGAAAATGAGGACACATCATACCAAAACTTGTGGGACTCCATGAAGGCAGTGCTAAGAGGAAAGCTCATAGCTCTAAGTGCCTACAAAAAGAAACTGGAAAGAGCACACACTAACAAGTTGACTGCACAACTAAAAGCTCTAGAACAAAAAGAAGCAAATACACCCAGGATGAGTAGAAGGCAGGAAATAATCAAACTCAGGGCTGAAATCAACCAAATAGAAACAGAAAGAACAATACAAAATATCAATAAAACCAGGAGTTGGTTCTTTGAGAAAATCAACAAGATAGATAAACCCTTAGCCAGATTAACCAGAGGGCACAGAGACAGTATCCAAATTAATAAAATCAGAACTGAAAAGGGAGACATAACAACAGAAACTGAAGAAATTCAAAAAATCATCAGATCCTACTACAAAGGACTATACTCAACAAAACTGGAAAACCTGGATGAAATGGACAATTTCCTAGACAGATACCAGGTACCGAAGTTAAACCAGGAGCAGATGAACCATCTAAATAGTCCCAAAACCCTTCAGGAAATAGCAGCAGTCATCAAAAGCCTCCCCACTAAAAAAAGCCCAGGACCAGATGGTTTTAGTGCTGAATTCTATCAGACCTTCAAGGAAGACCTAATACCAATTCTCTTCAAACTATTCCACAAAATAGAGACAGAAGGAACACTACCCAATTCGTTCTATGAAGCTACAATTACACTCATACCCAAACCCCACAAGGAACAGACAAAGAAAGAGAACTTCAGACCAATCTCCCTTATGAACATCGATGCAAAAATACTCAATAAAATTCTAGCAAACCGAATCCAAGACCACATCAAAACAATCATCCATCATGATCAAGTAGGTTTTATCCCAGGAATGCAGGGATGGTTCAATATTCGGAAATCCATCAATGTAATCCACTATATAAAAAAACTTAAAGAAAAAAACCACATGATCATCTCACTAGATGCTGAGAAAGCATTTGACAAAATTCAACATCCCTTCATGATAAAAGTCTTGGAAAGATCAGGAATTCAAGGCCCCTACCTAAACATAGTAAAAGCAATTTACAGCAAACCAGTAGCCAACATCAAGCTAAATGGAGAGAAACTTGAAGCAATCCCACTAAGATCAGGGACTAGACAAGGTTGCCCACTCTCCCCCTACCTATTCAATATAGTACTGGAAGTCTTAGCCAGAGCAATTAGACAGCAAAAAGAAGTCAAAGGGATACAAATAGGAAAGGAAGAAGTCAAAATATCGCTATTTGAATGTCTTCTTTGGTCTCTATTTGGAGAGTCTGGTCTCATAGCACAAGGGAAATTCACACATACAACATAGTAAGTGTCCAATCAGGGACCAATGGAATCAAAGATGATTTGTTACAGGGCCCCTGTAGAAATAGGTACTGAGATCTGTAGTAAGGGCTTATCTGTGTGAAATAGGAATGTCTCAGGGGACATTTGTATATTGCCACCTTTTCCTCTGTGCAGGAATCGTGTGCCTCCTCACTGTGTGAGCGTTGATCAGCTCCCTGCAATGGGTGATGGTAGATGAAACCAAGGTCAAAAAATTGTGAATGGTGTGTATTGAGATAGAATCTTGGATAACCATTATTTGGTACTGGGTAGCCTCCCTTTTTGATGAATGGTACCTACTTACTGTATGCATGGAGTATTGTCCCCAAACTAGGTGATAAATTATAGAATATATTACTATTCACTAAAGTAACATATTTGGGATGGGATCACAAGCAGGCTGTAGTGTTTGTCACATGGTTTTTGTGGTAGGTGACTGTTGTGACCTATACTGCTGGAACTTGTCCTGACTTGAAGCCATAAAGAAACTGTCCTTGCTACATCTGTGTCAATCTGACACAATCTAGAATAGACTGAGAGGAGGAAACCATAATTGAGAAAATGCCTTCAAAAATTAGGCTGCAGGCAAGTCTACAGGTCATTTTCTTAATTCGTGACTTTGTGGGAAGACCCAGTCCATTGTGTATGCTGCTTTCCACAGGTTGATGTTCCTGGGTTATGTAAGAAAGTCTTACACACACTGGAATAGGTAGGGTCAAAATCTCAAATAATAGGACATGCTGTTGAGAATGTGGAGAAATTTATAAAGGCCAGAAACTGGAAACAACCCATTTAACTCTCAATAGAAAAACAAATAAAAAGTGGGGTTCTATTACACAATATAATACTACTCAGCTATTAAAAACAAGGACATCATGAATTTTGCAGGCAAACGGATTGAACTAGAAAATATCATCCTGAGTGAAATAATCTAGATCCCAAAGTACATGCATGGTATATATTTACAGACAATGGATATTAGTTACAAATTATAGAATACCTGTGCTACAGTCCACAGACACAAAGAAGCTAAATAAGAAGAAAGACCCTAGGATGCTTGAATCTCATTTAGAATGTGGAATAAAATTGTCATAGGAGGGAACTGCTTGGGAGGGGAATGAGGATACTTGGATCAGTTGTGGGGAGAGACAGGAGAGAGCACCAGAGGACCAAGAGAATGAATGGAAATCTGTAGGTATCATTGGTAGGGTGGATGGGGATCTCTAGTATATGCAAGAGACCAAGGAAGAGGGAAGTTCCTAGGAATCAATGGTGTTGACCTTAGTTGTAATGCAAATCAGTGGGTATATGGAACCAGAAGTGGCCAACTCCTGTAGCCAAGCAGGACACCAGCATTGTATTTCTTGAGAATTCTGTTTACTTTCAAGTAGAGTAACTACATACAAGAAAACACAGTACATAAGTAATTCCATAACAGCAAAATCAAACACACACACACACACACACACACACACACACACACACACACACACAGGGGGGGGCACGGAGAGAGAGAGAGAGAGAGATTAATATGAAAAACATCAAAAATAATAGGAATTAACAATCACAGGTCATTAATATCTCTCAACACCAGTGCACTCAAATCTCTAATAAAAAGATACAGGCCAACAGAATGGACTCAAAAATAGTATCTTTTATTTTTGCTGCATATAATAAATACACGTCAGTCACAAGTTAGACATTGCCTCAGAGTAAAGAGTTGGAAATTTTTTCCAAGCTAATGGGCTCAAGAAATAAGCTGGAACCCTTCTAATATCTAGTAAAATAGACTTTAAACCAAAAGTTGATTATGAAATATCCTTCCCCATCAATAGGATATAACCACAGTCTACAGAATGGGAAAAGGTCTTCATCAATCCTACATTTGACCAAGGAGTAATATCCAAAATATATAACAAACTTAAGAAATTACACATTAAGAAACCAAGTAACCCATCAAAAAGACTAAGATAAAAATCACAAGGGACACTACATGTTGGTGAGGATGTACAGAACTAATCAGATCATTCTCAACAGAGGAATCTTAAATGACCAGGAAACCTTTAATGAAATGTTCTGTGTCCTTAGTCATCCAGGAAATGCAAATCCAAGTGATTCTGGGATTCCATCTTACACTCATCAAAATGACAAAGATAAAAATCACAAGGGACACTACATGTTGGTGAGGTTGTGGGTCTAGGGGAACACTCCTCCATTGCTGGGGGTGGGAAGTACAAACTTGTACAACTACTTTGGAAATAGTTTTGAGTATTTTTCTGAAAACTGGAAATAGTTCTACCCCAGGACCCACTATACCACAGGGGCACTTGCTGAAGTATGTTCATAGCAGCTTTATGCTTAATAGGTAGAAACTGAAAACAACCTAGTTGTCCCTCAACTGAATAATGGATAAACAAAATGTGGTATATCTACACAATGGAATACTATTCAGTTGTTAAAAATAAATGTGTCATGGAATTTGTAGGCAAATGGATGGAACTTGAGAATAACATCCTTAGGGAGGTAACCCAGACTCAGAAAGACACATATGGTATACACTCTTTGGGGGATTTGATTTGTTCTTACATGGCAATTCACATGTCTGTTACAGGTCCTTGCTAACAATTGGACATTTGACTGGTCAAGAAAGAGTCAGCAGCCAGTGGCTGAGCAGAGGGTTAAAGGCAGGACTTTTAGGATTCCCAGGCAAGAAACACAGAGACAAGAAGAGGTATTCTGCTATTAGGTGGGCATGGGGGATGGACTATGGGTGGAAAAGTGCAAGAGGGAGAGCTAACCTGCATGTAAGAATCTGGGAAAGAAACCCCAGGGGCCGCTCCCTTAATTGGATCTGAGGTAGCAGAGATGAAATATAGATTTGCAAGTATTAACTCAGGAATATCTGAGGGGAGTGGTTGGCTGCAGGGAAGTTTTGAAGTGCCCAGTCATTGAGCTAGTTAAGGCTATTAAATATGAAGGATGCATGTGTGTGCCTTTTGTTCATGAATCCAGAGCTCTTGTGCTAGTGTAAAGACTAGTGAGCATACCCCACCTCAGGATCATAGAATGGACTTTAAATTTTCCACAGACGCTACAATGCTCATTTATGAGTGACACTAGCCAAAAAAGTATAGAATACTTATGGTACAATCCATAGTCCAAAAGAAATTGGGTAATGAAGGCACAAGGGATGGTTTGTGAATCTCACCTAGGAAGAAAAACAAATACTCATAAGATGTCCATGGAGATAGGGAACTGAATGGGAGAGGGGAGAGTGGATGAGGATGGGAATTGTCATGGCAATCAGGTGTGGGCTCAGGGGGACACGTGTGGGAAAAATAGGGGCGCAGTGGTGGTGGAGGAAGAGATTTTTAGTATTTTGTATTTTAACTTTCATATTATGTAATATGAAGTTAAGATGTTTTATTAAATGTATTCTTTAGTGATTTCATACATGAATATAATGCATCTAGATTACTCTCATCCCCACTTCGTTGCCTCTCACTTACTTCCCTCAAACACCAGTTACCCATCATCCTGTACTTCCTACAAGACCTCCTTCTGCGAAAATATCATTTTGTTTTATTTTGTAACTAAGAGATTTAAAACAGGGTCACCTAGATAATCCTGGGTGAGACTTATACTCATTTAAAAAATTCAAAGCTTTGAAGCTTTAATGAATCAGAAACAACACAATCATCACCTATTACCTGGAAATAGCTCTAGAGAATAAGGATAAATCTTTTTTGGAGACGCTGTAAGAGGAGACAAGAATGATTCTGTAGATGCTCCTCCATCCAGGAGTACGTCATTAGGGATCTGATGGGTTTTGGGGGGGCTACTTTAAGCTACAAGATAGCCCGATATGCACAATTACCTATCGGGAGGATTAAGTGAAGTTTTATGATTGTAGATTCAAAGAGAAGCAATAGAATTAAATTAGGTAAGGGAAATAATGGGGATTAATTTTTTTGCAAGTTTCCATCTCTGTCTCTAATTCAGTTTCTTCTTTTGAGGATAGACAGTTTTTTTAAAAAATATGACAATGTTTAACAATTCTGGCTAATATGGAATTAAACAGAAAACAATTTTATGAGTTTTGCTTTCTACCTATGAATAAATATTCCATGTGTATGCAATAGTAAAATAATGCACTTATGAATTTGCTGTAGTCAGTTCCATGCTGGACACATACCTACAAATATTAAAAAGCACAGACACATGCAAGACACTTTGTTCTTACTTCCACCCTGCTTTAGAGAATTGTGCATATATGTGCATAATTCCTTGCATTTGAAAATAGTATCAATTATTACCCTTGAATCCAGATACTGAATTCTCATCGCATAATTGTAAGATGACTCTATGATAACTTCCCATCTGAAAATAATCTCTGAAGTATATGAATCCATTGTCACTGCTTGGGAATTAACTGCTTAATTAACTTCTGTGAAATAATTAATAATTTGTACTCATTATAAAAAGTTGTCTCTTTATATGTTCCTTTATTATATCAAGGGTAATATGAGTTTCATGGAAAGGGCTGGAGACAAACATATTAACCTTAGTAAATTTGACAATAAGTATTGATTGCAGAAATATAGACAAAAAATATTGCAGTTGCTTTATTTAATATATTTTGTTGTTGAAGAATTTTTCATAGAAGTGTAGGGTGAAAATTCTGGGAATATTATAGCAAGAGACAAAAAGAACTAGTTAATATATATTGAATCAATAATGGTGACACCTTACTCTTTTTTTTTCATAGTTCTTTTTTTTTTAAATTTTTACTGGATGTTTTATTTACATTTCATATGTTGTCCCCTTACCCCATCCCCCACCCACCCAGGAATCCCCTATCCCCTCACCCTTCCTCCTTCTTCTCTGTGGATGTAACCTCTATCTACCTCCCCACTCCTACCTCCCCACCCTCAAAATTCCCACCCCCTGGCGCGTCAAGCCTTCATAAGGTCAAGGTTCTCTTCTTCCACCTATGCCCAGCAGGGCCCTCCACTCTTACATATTCAGCTAAAGCCCTGGATCCCTCCCTAAGTGCTCCCAGGCTGGTGGTTTAGACCCTGGGAGCTGTGGTTGGTTGGACACCTTACTCTTTTTTCTTTCCTTTCTTTGTCTTTCTTCTCTCTCTCTTTTTTTAAATGTGGAAGTTACAGATCTGCAATAGAACATTTTAAGCTAACCTGTCTGGTACTAATCCGGATTAGAAAGGATTATATTTATGGTTATTTAAAGATTTCAATGACCAAAATTTGTGAATTCTAGTTAATTAATGCATGTAATTATACATCTGTCTCTTTAGGGAATTAGTATAAACACATGAATACTTGTTTAGTGTGTTCATTGAATAGATTAAATGACACCAAAGTAGCAATGAGAAAAACAAGCTTCTGTGGGTATACTGTGCTTTAAATACTGTTATTCAATAAAAATATCCAGAGCCAAAAATAGAAGTGGTTAATATGATTTCTGGGAGGAAACCTAGAAGATATTTAAAAACTTTTAGTGTGGAAACAACAGATTGTTAAATTTCTGGGAGTATGTGAAAGGGACACAGACATCTCTGATGAGGATTTCCAATCCCCACATCTGAAACTAATTAAACAAAAATAAATGCAGCAGGTTACAGTCGAATATATATGAAAATAGAAATTAATGTCTGTGAGTCTACAGTGATTTAAATAGGTGATTAAACAAATAAATGCCTTTAAGGCACAAATTTATAATATACAATTCTGAATTGAGATTGTCTTCCAGATAAATGGACTATAATCTTAATGTTTCCTTAAGAGTGGGATTGCACTCAATGCCATTTGATATGCTGTCATGACAAATATATCTTCCTGCTACATGCTTTGGTGGTCTTCCCATAACAGAAAGAAATCATACATCCATCCTCATTCAAAATTTACGGGTAAATACAACCACCTGATCTACATTGATATTCTACAAAATGCCTAGTTACTATTCTTTTAAAAATTATTTATTATTTTTTTATATTTTTAATTATCTTTAATCTTTTTTTTTACAGTCCAGATATTATCCCCCTTCTGGTCCATACTCCCAACACTTCCCCATCCCATTTCTTCTCCCTCGTCTCCAAGAGGGGAAGTATTTCTTTTCTTTTTATTAGATATCTTATTTATTTACACTTCAGATGTAACCCCCTTTCCCCATTCCCCCTCCCACAGAAATACCCTATCCCATCCTCTCTCCTCCATTTTGCTTTTATACCATTTTAATTACACTCAAGTTTTAAGGTCAGTTCTAGGTTGAGGAACTAGCAATACAATAGATAAGGGACAAGCAAGACAGTAAATACAAATAGTCAAAGAACAAGCAGGGCAATACAAAGTTTCATGATCAGTCCCCTGATCTAGTGATTTCTAAGGGCTTATAAGGAATATCAAAATATCTGGGCCTACTTCCCTGTCCTAGACCAAAGTCATTTTTATGTCTGAAGCCTACTTCTTTATTCTAGCCTAATATTTAGATTCCTGCCTGAAATTACTTCTTTGTTCTAGCCTAATGTTAGATTCCTGCCTGAAGCCCACTTCCTGTTCTTGGCCAACATATTCCTGCCAAGCAGCCCATTTCCTTGTTTTTGGCCAATGTCAGATTCCTGCCAAGCAACCCCAAAGCTCTCCACCTCCTCCCCCTTTTATTTAATAAACAAGATGGAGCCTGTCTTAGGTCATTCTGACTAAAATGCCTTCCTTAACTTTTGTGGAATATGCATTATCTAAAGCAATGCACTTATATGTTAGGTTGGTAAGCCTCTGTGCAGAATCTTACCAATTGAACGCTTTCTAATTGTGTTAGTGTATTAAAACCTGGCATGTCTGGTATGATGGTCTATCAACCAACTTTTGTTTTATTTCCCTGAGCACTACAGAACCTTGGTGTTCTGAAAAAAGCTTTCAAGTACTGGAGAAGTAAGTCAGGTTTTAAACAGAAGCAAGAGGGTAGTGGGCTTGATTATTGTTGGTATAACAGCTTTAATTACATTAATTGCTAGCACCACTGCTTCTGCAATTGCTTTGAGACAAGAAGTAAAGATAGTTACTTTTGTTAATCATGTAGAAAAAAAATGTTACTAATGTGTTGAGTACACAAGAGGATTAAGATAGGCATTTGGAGCAAGGGATTGAGGCTCTTTAACCTATTCAAATTATTGCAAAGAGGTTCAGAGTTTAAGAATAAGGAGCCATCTCAAGTGTCATGCCAAATACTAATGGAGTTGTATTACTTCTAAAATTTATAATGATAGTCATTATAATTAGGAAAAAGTTTAAAGACACTTTCAGGGTATCTTGCATAAGTCTAACACCTCTCTGGATGTGTTAACTTTGCATAATGAGATTATGAATTTAAAGAATTCTGCTCTGCAGAGCTTTGATGCTGGAGATACTGCTGGTAAATTTATCCATGGCTTGAGGTCAGTATTTCCATTTTTGTCAAGCTTCAAGAATGGCATATAAAGTTTGATCATACTAACCCTTTTTGCCCTGGGAATACATTTATTCTTGCCCATTGTTTTAAAGCTTATCTAGTTCAGGTAACTTTCTGCAAAGAGGCTTACCAACCTAAGACATAAGTACATTGCTTTGGATAATGAATATTCCCTGACAGGTAAGGAAGGCATTTGTGTCTAAATGACCTAAGATAGGCTCAGTCTTGTTTATGAAATAAAAAAAGAGGGAGAGGTGGAGAGCTTTGGAACCCCAAAGCTTGGCAGGAATCTGACATTGGCCAAAAACAAGGAAATGGGCTGCTTGGCAGGAGTATGACATTGGTCAAGGACCAGGAAATGGACTTCAAGCAGAAATCTGATATTAGGCTAGAACAAAGAAGTAATTTCAGGCAGGAAATCTAAATATTAGGTTAGAACAAAGAAGTAATTTCAGATAGGAATCTAAATTTTAGGCTAGAATAAAGAAATAGGCTTCAGGTATAAACATGAGTTTTGGCTAGTGCAGGGAAGTAAGCTCAGATATTTTGGTTATAGTGGTAAGCTGTTAGAAACAGTGATCATGTGACTTTGATTATTGCCTTACATTTTCTTTGGCTATTTGTGTTTACTGTCTTGCTTGTTCCTTGACTTAGTGTATCTATTGTATTGCGGGTTCCTTAAACTAGAACTGACCTTAGTATTTGCATGTAATTAAAGTGGTATAAAAGCAAAAAAAAAAAAAAAAGAAAGAAAGAAAATATAAAAAAATAAATTAAACAACAACAACAAACAAAATAACAATATCTTTCCACTAATTCACCTCTACTGAGGATAACAAAAGGAAAACTCTAACCCAAGACAGGAAACTACACCCAGCCAAACTCACAAAATTAATCTTCCTACAATAAACCCCAGAAGATGAGAACCACACAAACATAATTCTACCTCTTACAACAGAACTAACAGGAAGCAACAATTATTGGTCCTTAATATTTCTCAACATCAAACAACTCATCTCCTCAATAAAAAGGCATAGACTAACAGGATAGCCCTACTCAGCATTTAGCTGCATACAAGAAACACATCTCAGCGACAAAGACCTCAAAGTAAAATGCTCGAAAAATTTTCCAAGCAAATGTTTCTAAGAAAGAACTTGCAGTAGAGATTCTAATATCTGATAAAGTAGACTTTTAACCAAAAGTTATCAAAAAAGATGGAGAACAACACTACATACTTATCAAAGGAAAAATTCACCAAAACGAATTCTCAATTCTGAACATCTATACTTCAAATCCAAGGGCACCCACATTTGTAAAAAACAAACAAACAAACAAACAAACAAACAAACAAACTTACTGAAGCTCAACACACACACTGAATCTCACACAATAATAGAAGAAGACTTCAACACCTCTCTCTCTCGTATGGACAGATCATTGAAACAGAAATAAAACAAAAACACCATGAAACTAACAGAAGTCATGAACCAAAAGAATTTAACAGATATCTACAGAATATTTTACCCTAAATCAAAAGAGTATAACTTTTTCTCAGTACTGCATGGTACCTTCTCCAAAATTGACCATAATGTTGGTCACAAAACAAGCCTCAACAGATACAAGAACATTGAATTAATCCCATATACTCTGTTGGATGATCATGAACTAAGGCTTGTCTTCAATAACAACAAAAACAACATAAAGCTCACATACACATTGAAGCTGAACAATGCTCTACTTAATGATAACTTGGTCAGGGAAGAAATAAAGAAAGAAATTAAAGACTTTTTACAATTTAATTAAAATGAAGGCACAATATACCCAAACCTATTGGACACAATGAAGGCAGTGCCAAGGAGGAAACTCATAGCTCTGAGGGCCTCCACAAAGAAATTAGAGTGATCAAACACTATTAGCTTAACAGTACATATGAAAGCTCTAGAACCAAAAGAAGGAAATATAGCCAAGAAGGGTAGATGGCAGTAAATAATCAAAATCAGGGCTGAAGTTATCCAAACAGAAACAAAAAGAACTATACAAAGAATCAACAAAACCAGATGTTGGTTCTTCTAGAAGTGAAACAAGATAGATAAAGCCTTAGCCAAACTATCTAGAGGGTACAGAGACAGTATTCAAATTAGCAAAATAATAAATGAAAAGGGATACATAAGAACAGAGACTGAGGAAACACATATCTTCAGACACTACAAACTCATGTACTCAACAAAACTGGAAAATCTAGGTGAATAGGATGGAGTTTTAGACAAATGCCAGGTACAAAAATTAAATCAAGACCAGATAAGCCCTCTAAACAGTTCCATAACCCCTAAGGAAATAAAAGCAGTCATTAGAAGTATCCCAACCATAAAAAAAAAAAAAGTCCAGGGCCAGATGGTTTAGAACAGAATTCTATCAGACCTTTGAAGAAGACCTAATACCAATACTTCTCAAACTATTCCACAAAATAGAAACAGAAGAAACACTACCGAATTAATTCTATGAACCCACAGTTACTCTGATACCTAATTCAGGATGTAAAGTGAATAAAAAAAAGAAAGGAAAAAAAAAGAAAAAATATTTTGCATATTTGACTTTTTAATTTAATTATTATTTTTCAAGATCACAATGTCTGAAATCTGTGGAAATATATTTATTTACAAAGGCTAATTACATAAAATATTGAGATTACCAAGAATGCTGGCCAAGTATATCTATTCTCCATCGTAGGATAAATATATCTCACATCAAAGGAACGTTGTTCTACATACATAATACAGAATCACTCACACAAAAGCTTTTGAGAGTTTAACAAACTGAGTAGTGTGATGCATGCTATGATAAGCCAGTGGGTTCTCTGAAACCCAGACAGTTGCTGTCCTTCATAAGTTCCATTGGCCAAAACTGGTCCTGCCTTTGGCACCTTTAAAAATAAATGGTGATAGCACTAATCTCACATCATGTGGTCATACATAGCCATTTGAACTGTTTGCTAGTCTGCTAAGCAAGCACTTTAGTAAAGACAAATCAGTCTTGTTCACAAGAAAAGATTTCTTTCAAGGAACTTATTTAGAGCAACTTTGACATCCTTATTTCTCAGGCTGTAGATCAAGGGGTTCAGCATGGGCACCACAATGGTATAAAACACAGAAGATACTTTCCCTTGGTCCATGGAGCTGACTGATGACGGCTGTAAGTACATGAATGCAAGGGAACCAAAGAAGATAGTAACAGCTGATATGTGTGAGCTGCAGGTGCTGAAGGCTTTGGACCTGCCTTCAGTGGATTTAATCCGGAGGATGCTGGCAATGATGAAGATGTAAGAGCTTAGAATAGTCAGAGTTGGAACAAAGATGTTAAAAACACTGAAACATAAAACTACTACTTCATTAACAAAAGTATCAGAACAAGAGAGTTCTAGGAGTGGATAAAGATCACAGAAGTAATGATTTATTATATCGGCCTCACAGAAATGCACTTTCAGCATGCAGACTGTGTGAGTTGTGGCACCAATCACAGCCATACAATATACTCCAAATATCATCCAGGAACAGATTTGATAGGACATCATAGCATTGTACAGCAACGGGTTACAGATGGCAACATAGCGGTCATATGCCATCACAGCCAGCATGTGACACTCTGCAATACCAAAAATGAGGAAACTGTAGAGCTGAATCATGCATTCAGGGTAAGAAATGCTGCTCTTCACTGTCACAAAGTTTGCCAGCATTTTGGGGGTAATGACAGTGGAATGGCAGAGGTCAATGAATGACAAACTGCTGAGAAAAAAGTACATGGGTGTGTGCAGTTGAGAACTGAATAGTATCAGGGTGATCATACCCAGATTCCCCACCACTGTGACAATGTAGATTCCTAGAAAGAGGAGGAAGAGAGGCAGCTGCAGCTCAGGTTTGTCTGTTAACCCAGCGAGGACGAACTCAGTCACTCCAGAAACATTTCTTTTCAACATTTTCTTCTCTGAGTTCTATGTAGAAAGAAACAAAAATGAAATAACTATTTTGCATTTCATCATCTAATGAAGTGTGAAACAGAATTCAAGCTTTCATTTTGGTAGCCATCTTCAATTTTTCTAACAGAGAAAAATTTTAGACATCTAAGGCATTAGGCTGCTCAACAAGTCACAGTTATGGTTAAGATAAGTTACATTTGTCCCTGAGTATGACTTTTGTTATGAGAATTTTGGTACTCAATGCATGGGCAACCAATGAGTGATAAGGTACGTTCAGTGGAGTCTGCTAAGGACTCTTCATGACTCCCAATCACTCTACAGAGAAAAACATTTTTTCTATGTTACAACAAGAGCAATATTCACACTAAGACTAAAGACTCCCACACACATTTATAGCCCTTGCTATACATATGATGCTAACATAAATCTTTTCCTCATAAGCTAACGAACAGTGCAAGCTATCTGATCAAGATTGTAGTAGAACTTTAAGTTAGGGCAATCAGGTGACAACATGAAATAAAAAGGCATCTGAATTCGAAAGTGAACTATAAAAGTACTTTTACGTGTATATGGTTTAATTTATATACATAAAATTTGAAGAACTCTTTAAGACAGTAGCATTGTAATTTATTTAAAAGGCGTTTATAGAAAGGAGAACCAAGATCATCAAGAAAACTTATCATAAAAATCCACTTGAAATATCATGAAAAATGTTAAAATATTTAGGAATAAACTAAGGAAATATATGAAAGTGCCCTTGAAACTACCAATATTGTTGAAAAATAAATCATTATTTACTTGGAAAGACAACCTATCTTCATGAACAAGATTTAACCTTTGGAAAGCAGTACTTCCCAAATTGGTCTAGAAGTTCAGTGTAATACTCATGAATACTATGATATTTGCATTATCAATAATAATATGTTGATCATAAAACATCAATAGAAATACAGTAGGACTGGGAATGATCAAAAGAAACCTGAAAGAAAAGAATTAAATTGGAAGTTTCGAGTTTCCTCATTTGAAAACTTACTACAACATTACAATATTCTCATGATACCGGTATGCCATGAAATATAAGAAAAGAGTCAATTTACAAAAAGAGTACATGAATAAATTATTGTAGTTATGTGTTTCTTAACAACTCAGTGCAGGAAGAATATTTTTCCATTAAATGGGAAATTAGATGAAGTTACATGTTAAGTAATTAATATCCAACTTTTCCTATTATGAAAAACTTAATGAAAAGGTATGCTACCACTAAATGTAATAGCTAAAATGAACAACATTTGAAAAAATACAACAGTAGATTTTCAAGCCAGTGAAACTGGTATAGTTTTTTGGATAACATATCACAATCAGATAAATGTTAATTAGCTCTTTTATAGAACCCAGAGCGACTGCCCAGAGAAGGTCGTCTCCTAGGTGGGCTGGGCCTTCACACACTTATCATCTAGCAAACAACCTCTCAGAGACCTTGCTATAGGTCAAGTTTTTCAAGGTCCATTTTACAACTCAACTGTGTTTCTTTTTCCCAGGGGACTCTAGCTAATCTTGAGTTAATAATAAAACTTAACTAGACCCTTCACCCTATGTAAACTGAGTACACATATATATCACTGTCAAACCATCACCTATTTTGCCCCCATAGTCCCAGGTAATATCTTAATACAAAATATCGTATAAACTTTAAATCCTGCAAGTCTTTAAAAAGTGTAACACCTTAAAAGTGCAAGGTCATTTTCAAAGTTCAAAGTTTCCTAACTGTAGGCTCCTGAAATATTCAAAACTAATAAGTGTTTTCTTATTTTAAAGGTGAAGAACTGGGGCCTAAGAACAATTACACTTAAGCAAACCTACACTTTGGTGAATATAAACCTTCTGGCTCAGTGTTCAACATCTAGAACCCATCATGCGTTTCAGGGCAACAAAAGCTTCAGCCATCTCATCTCTCCAGCTCTGCATCCACAGAGGACACAGCTGTGAGTGACATCAGTCCAGGAACGCAAGAAGGAACTAGAGGAGACCTCTTAAATCGATTGTTCCAGAATCCTCCTATTTTGAACTCAATCTGTTTATTTATTTAAAAATTATTTCATATATTCTTTGAGATTATAATATAATTACATTATTTCCTCATTCTCATTCCTCCTTCAAGTCATTCAGTATGACCCTCCTTGCTCTATTTCAAATTCAAGGCCTCTCTTTACAATAATTTTTGTCACATATACATATGCATACATATCCATATATATTAGCCTCCATTTTATTAAGCTTAAAGATGAATGTGTTGTAACTAATATTCCAAAATCTAAGGGAATTTTTTCCCTAAAGCTTTGAGTACATAATAACGTGTTAAATTTAGATACTGTACTGCATATAGCGCTTTATAGCTTAATTCTCCTTCCATTACGAAGAATTTCAAGCCAGTGAACAGGTCTACGTTTTCTTTCTCAGCCTGTACTCTCTGGAAATAATTGTCATATTCTCTATTTATATAGCTTTGACAATTATATTCATTTTATAAAAAGAGAACTATTTAGCAATACTTTCTTTTTTGACTGGCTTGTTTCACATAATGTAGTGTCTTCCAGGGTTTCCCAAAGTTTGTAAAACTGAAAAGAATGTAGATTAAGTAGAATTCTTGTGAGACTGGTAACGTGCGTCTAGAACTTTGACTTCAGTATTATGACTTAATAGATTATAAAGTTAATTTTGTTATTAGCATACAAAACTGCATGTAAAAATATGTCCTTCTTTTGTTCTTATTTATACTCCTTTCATGTTGAGTGCTCCCTAGGTAATCCTGATAGTTGTTGCTAAACCTGTGTGCTTTGTACAGTTATTTAAACTTAAGGAATATGTAAGACAATTCAGCTATTGAGTAATCTTGACTAATTATTTCCCAAGATTTTGTATGTTAATTATCATAATATATATTATGAATATATACGCCATACATAATTATGAAATTTGCATAAAATCATAATAAAATTCTCCCTAGTTATAATTATTCAAGCAATATTGTTTGGCTGTGAGTGTGGCCTTATGAAAATATATTATCAATAAGCATATGGTAAGGTCATAAAGCACAGAGAGATTCATGATAGATAGAAAGTCCATGATCATTAAATGATATAATCTATAAGAAGAGAGAAAGATGATCTATGAAATGCATATTGTGACTTGTGACTTAGTAGGTCTATAGAAACACAGATGTTATGGTGTTTAGTCTAGAATGGGGTTACTATAACGTTTTCAAGAGAAATATCAGTATGGAAGGTTAAAAAAGTAAGTTATGTTTGCACAATATTAATAATTTTGTCTTTGCTAAACTCCAAAACATACTAAAAATTTTAAAGCTGTTTGTTAAAAGAAATAATAAACAATGAGGAAAGTTATAGGTACTCCGATGCTTTTATATTTTAGTTTTATATTAGAAGCATTATAGCTGATAACAGGGTTTATACACTGAAGTTATTTGTAAAAATTGATGAATTATTTGAATGTAACTTATACTTAGTATTGTTATGACTTATAATAAAAGTTATTGGCTTTTTTGTATTTCACCTTAGACGAAAAAGCTATAGCCACTGGAATATATTGTATAAGAACAAAATTCTACCCAAGCATGAAAAATACCTGTGAGAATATTTGGTTCTCGAACACTAGTGATATTTTCAGCTATCACTAAAAATTTTTATAGTATTTGAGAAGTAGAGGTCACGAAAGCCATCTGACATTCTGAGGCTGAAAGACGTCAGGACAAATGGAAGTTAGGTCCTCATCTTGGCTCTATGGAGGGGGTTCCATCCCAGTAACAAGTGAGTTCTAGATCAAGTGTTCCTTAAACGAAGTACTTCTTTATGTCATTGGTGCAAGTAATCCAAAATGAAATCATCTGGCTCATTTTTATTCATGGGATCCAAACAGAAATCTTGTGTTCTGAGTAGTTTACATTTCTATCATAATTGCAATGTTATGTCTTCCTTCAAATCTTTAATGACACTTACAAGACTGACATTATTTTCACAGAGAGACCATTGAAATATAAAGAGGCATCCTGTATAGAAGGAAACTCCCCGAGGATTTCTTTCCACTGGAGATGAGACGCTCACAGGAAAAAAGCAATTAAGATTTCTGGTATCACGCTTTAGTTGATACATTCTTTTTGGTTCCCTGGAGCATAATTCTTTGTTTTTGAGAATAGTATCAATTATTTTATTTGGGGCCAGAAACTGAAGTCTAATGGAATAACTGTAGGGTGACGCCATGACAACTTCTTATCTGAAAATAATCTCTGAAACGTGTGAAGTCTTTTTCACTGCCCTTCACCGTCATTTAATTAATGTTTTGGGAAATAATGTTTTGTATTCACTATCAAAAATTGTCTCTGATATATTCCTTTATTATTTCCCACATAATACTAGTTTCATGGAAGGGGCTGGAGATGAACATGTTTACCTTACTAAAGTTGACAATAAGTAGAGATTGCAGACATATAGACAAAATAAACATTGTAATTGTTTTATTTAATATATTTGTTGATAGAACAATTCTTCATAAGAGTGCAGGGGAAATTCTGGAACCACTATAGCATAAAGAAGAAATGGACCAGAAAATATATAAGGAATGGATGATGGTGACTCCATTTTGTCTTTTTCTTTTTAATGTGGAAGTTACATATCAGCAATGAAAACTTCGAAATTAACCCATCTGGGACTAATCCAGATTAGAAAATATTATATTAATGTTTTCCTTTTTAAGCTTCTAATGAACACAAATTTGTGAATTAAAGTTAAGTACTTATATATGTATCTCTGTACCTAATTATTATAAACACATGGTTATTTGTTAAGTGTGTTCAGTGGGTAGAATCAATAACACCAAAGTAGCAATGAGCAAACCCAGCTTACATGAGTGTAACATGTTTTTAATGCTGTAATTCAATAAATATATCCAGAGCTGATAGGAGAAAAATTATTTTAAATGGGTAATATTATTTCTGGGAGGGAAATTAGAAATGTTTAGAACATTTTCAGTGCTAAGAAATGTACATGAAAAGGACACAGGCATGACCAAAGAGAATTTCCAATCCCTGTATCTGAAACTAATTAAAGAAAAAATAAATGTAGCCATTTACAGTAAAAAAAATATATGGAAAACAGGAATTAATATATGTAAGTCTACAGTGATATAAATATTTGATTAAACAAAAATAGTTTTAAGACACAAATTTATAGTACACAATTCTGAATTGAGTTCCTCTTTCAGATAAATAAATATAGTACAATTTCTCCTTCCTTAAGAGTGGGTTGCACTCTATGCCTTTTGATACGCTATCATAACAACTGTACCTTGCTTTAACACGCTTCTGGGCCCTTCCCAAAACAGACAGAAATCAAACATATATCCTCACTCAAAACTCGTGCTTAAGTACAACCGTCTGATCTACAATGACATTCTACAAAATACCCATTTGTGTCCTTAACTGTCCACGTCCTCATAACTAGAAAGGCAGTTCTAGAATTGTGAGGTCTAGAGGTGACTGAGATGTCATTAAAACTGGCACCAAGTTGAGACCTTAACAGAAATTCTTGAGAAGAGAAAGAAGACATCTGTGGGAAAAAGCTAAGAAAAATGTAAACCAAGCATGGGCTTTAGATGACAGTGATGTACCAATCTCAGCTTTTTCATTGTAAGTGAGCTATTATGGCGCTAACTGGAGAGAAATCAGAACACTATGGATATAGGTATCTCTGTAATAATCTTGCAAAGGGTTCTCTGTGTGTAAAAGTATTCTGAAATTAAAACTTGGTATCAAAAATTTCTACTTCGATCTCAATAAAAAAAAAAAGAAAGAAAGAGAGAGAGAGAAAGAAAAAGAAACCATAACAGCAGTGAAAAAATAAAAGAAAGCAAGGAGACAGGCATATTTGCGAGGGGCTGTCGGGCTGTAGAAGGACATCTTGGGTTGGCACTGGCCTAGAACCTCAAGACTGCAGGTGTTTAGCCATGCCCCCAGAACCCAGGGCCCTGACAGGAGGTCTCATCTCCATTTAACCTGAAAGATCAGTCATGTAAGACACAGATAGAGGGCGTGACTAACAGACCTCTGCCTCGAAATTTACATATTAATAAGGCTGGGGGCCTAGACAATTAAGTTATCCCCTCCCTAGCCCCTCCTCTTTCCCACTCCCCATGTAAGAGGAGAGCTCCTCCTGGCATTTGGTGGGGATGCACTAACACCTAGATCCAACTTTCACCATCATGGACAATAAAACTTTCATCTTGGATTCCACGAATCTTCTGGGCCTGGGCCTTTCTCGTGTATGTGGGAACATCCGCTGCTACCAACACCCCCCCCCCCCCCAACCTCTGCCGGGGCTGGGACGGTCCACGGGCAAGTGCCCCGGGCCCCGCGTGTGTTTTTTTCCCACAAGGGGCGTGTGTGTGTGTGTGTGTGTGTGTGTGTGTATGTGTGTGTGCTCGCTAGCGCGCTGATTCCCTAATTGATTCTTAACTGTGTCAATAAAGAAGGCAGGAGTCAATTGCTGGGTGAAGGGAAAATGTAGGGATTCTGGGTCCCAGGAGAAAAAAGGAGCCGGACTTTTTGACCAGGCTTTGGAATAAGAAGAAAACAGCAGTTATGTAAGATCTTGGGGTTGCTAGAACGAGAGGCCTCTGCCACCAGTGAAGGCTGGCTGATAAGGTTAGGGCAGGAGATTCTGTGCCCGGGAACTGTGCTATCTGACAAGTTCTCAATTAATAAAGCTGTCTGAGTGTTTTCTTCCAGAGAGAAAAGGTGGGCAGAGATAGAAGTCAGGTCGGGTGATGGCAGCTTGTCGAAACTACTAGCCAGTAGGAACAAAAGAGAATCTTGTCTGGGTGAGGGGATGGTTGCAATTGATTCTGAGCTAAGCCAGGAGGGGCTAGGAGTGCGATTGCAACTCCCAGGACCAGTGGTAGCCAATCTTGGAGCTAAGCTGGGAGAGAGGGCCGTGGTCCCTGGAAAGGTGGTAGCATGTTCATTAAATTACATGTAACACATTTGCATTTCAGACTCTGTTGATTTATATGAACTTTTTATTTCATGGTTCCTATCTCCTGTTTGTAATGTCATCAGAATAGCACTTGAAAATCTCCAGCACTTCTCAGGTATCGCATATAATTAAATGCTGATTAATCCATTATCTCAGATCAGTGGACGAGGGTGAGAGGAGTTTGTTATTCACATAATGGCTATCAGGCATTTTAGCAAACCTTGTTTTACTAAAATTGGTTAGAGTCTGGACCATGCCCGCACAAATAAGCCAAATTCAGGCATTCATTCTTAATAAACCAATTTAAAAAAACCCAGGAAATTGTGAATAAATAGAAAAGAATACCTAGGCAGTGTGAGCATGTTAGAAAGAGGAATAAAGAGATCCAGAGAGTCCATCTTTGGGGTCCTAACATGAAGATAAGGTAGGAGGTATGCCGAACTCAGCAGTCCTACCAAGTGCTGCGTTAGATTTTACTCCAAACTGAAATATTCAGTTCTGGAGGGAGGTTCACTGGGATTCAGAAAAAAAATGTGCAATTCGCAAGTCACAGGAAGTTACAGAAATTTATAATAATTCAAATGCCCCTTTATCTCCAAGGTTATGTAATATAAACAGTAAGAACTGTCAGGGGAAGGAGATTCAGTCCTATCAAGTTAACTGCAAGTCCTCCAGGGAGCTCCAGGAATGTGACTTTCATGAGTGATTACCAATGATAGTAGGCTTTGTAGTGATTCATTATACATTTCACCCATATTCCTGTAAGCAAACCGAGAGTTACTAGTTTATTAAGTCACTCTTGAGTTGAATTTGTTCTTCAGTCTCTACTTGGAGAGTCTGGTCTCATAACTCAAGGAAAATTCACAAATATGACATAATAGGTGTCCAAATAAGGACCAATGGAATCGAAGATGATTTGTTGCAGGGCCCCTGCAGAAACAGATACTGAGACAGATAGTGATGTTTATCTGTGTGAAGCAGGGATGCCTGAGAAGGCAATCATAGTATTGCTACCTTTTCCTAGGTGAGGTAGGACTGTGTGCCTCCTGGCTGTGTGAGCATTTGTATGACCCTTGCAATGAGTGATAACAGGTGAAACCAAGGCCAAGGATTTGTGAATGGAGTGGATTGGGGTAGAATCCTTGGACAGCCAATTTTTTTCTACTTGTCATTGGGTGGCTCTCCTCCTTGGTGAATGGGATCTACTGTGTGAGTCGAGTGTTTTTCCTACCCAGGCAACAAATTAAAGAACATATTGCTATCTATGAAAATAACATGCAGGCTGTCGTGTTTGGTATATATATATATATATATATATATATATATATATATATATATATATATGTGTGTGTGTGTGTGTGTGTGTGTGTGTGTGTGTGTGTGTAGGTGACTGTGGTGTCCTATGCTGCTGGAACTTTTCATAACAAGGGGCGAGAGAAACTGTCTTGGCTCGTTTTATGTCAGTCTGACACAAGCTAGTATAATCTGAGAGTAGGGAACCTTAATTAAGAAATGCCTTCATAAAATCAGGCTGCAGACAAGCCTACACATCATTTTCTTAGTAAGCAACATTATTGGAAGGCTCAGTCCATTGTGGATGGTGCTATCTCTAGGTGTGTGATCTTGGGTTCTATAAGAAGGTAAACTGAGCAAGCCATACAAACAAGTCAGTAAGCAGTACTTATTTCTTCATAGCCTTTCATCAGCTCCTGCCTCCAGGTCCTTTCCTGTTTGAGTTCCTGCCTTGACTGCTCTGAGTGACGAACTGCGATGTGGATATATAAGTGAAATAAACCCCTTCCTCCCCAAATTACCTTTGACCATGGTGTTTCATCTCAGCAGTGGCAACCCTATTCTAAGAGAGGAATGACGAAATGACAGACACACAAAAACACACATCCGGAAAAGCTAAGGAAGGTGGTTCCTCAGCATTCTGATGAAGTGGCATCAAATACACAACTCAGCCCCCACGTGATTATTAGATATAATTCAGAGGGAAGCATTTTCTAGTCTCTGCAGAAGGTCTCTGTAGGCAGAGGGCTCGTAAGGAGCAATTGTTCTATTTATTATGACCGCTTGTGATTTTCTCTAACAGTCTCTGTTACAAAGAGAATTGTCTTTGGTAAGAATTTGGGGCTATACTTTTCTGTGGCTGTAAGAATACATTTTAGAATCGAGCTAGGAGTTCTGTTTTGCTGTGGATGAAACTGCATTGTGCTTTTAAACACACACTGGACAGGTTAGAAATTAAATTCATTAACTTATTCTGTTCTGTTCTCCAATAGTGACTCCAGATACTCCATTCATCTGATTCCTACGGCCATGAGCCAGAAATAAGTTTAAATAGAAATAGTCCATGAGTTTAGAAATATTGCCTGGTAATGATAGACCATACTTTTGCCTATATTCTTTATGAATTCTTTTTCATCCTTTGCAGTAGCTCTCCTTCAGGATCTTTAGTATCTTGTTTTTTTAACCTTTGAACCTATCTTATAGATATGCTAATATTTAATTATTTTATTGTTTGTTGGTTCCAAAATTATCAAGAATATTTCAAACATGTATTTCCTTATAACATTTATCTATTCAATGAATTTGAGGGTGGGGAGGTGGGAGTGGGTGGGTGGGAACACATCCTCATAGAAGCAGGAGGAGGGGGGATGGGATGGGGGTTTCTGAGTGGGGAGGAAATGGGGGGAAGGGGATAACATCTGAAATGTAAATAAAATATCCAATAAAAATTAATTTCAAAAAATTACTGAATAGATAAATAAAAAAAGAAAAAATATACTTGGTAATAAAATGCACAGTTTTTCCCTATCTAGTATTGTTGTGCTAGGAACTGTTTGTGAACTCTCAAAGACCTTCAAGGAGTCGAATCTGATGCAATTGCATTGTAGTCTCTTTATTCAAGCTTGAGCTTGGGCCAAACCAACATCTCTGATGCATGAGAATAGGAGGGGCCCCTGAGCCCAGTTTCAGGCAAACACACACTGGTACATATCTGAATGGAGTGGGAGTTTTATGGCCTTTTAACATAATTTCCTGGTGCTGGGAGCCAAACCATAATCTTAACTTCTGCTTTCCTCCTGATTGGTAGTTGTTAGGAAGTGAAGTGTCATGGGCAGGCTTGTCACCTGGAGGTGCAGATTTGTTGGGGAGTAACCTGGAAACTGGTGCTAGTTGCAGGTCTTATTAGAGGGTGGCCTGGAAACTGGTGCTAGGTACTGGCATGATGGTTAACTTGATTAACCAATTACCAATAACTCCTCAGACAGTGCCAGGACATTTGAACATCCCTCCTCTTCATGCTGTAATTTTGCCTGGCTTGGGATTGTGCAAGTCTTGTACATGAGGTCCCAAGCGTTGTGAGTTTATACGTCCAACTGCCCTATTGTTTCTGACAAATGCTATAGTTACCCACCACTGCTGGCTCTTACAGTCTTCCTATCTGCTATACTGCAAAGATTTCCTGGAAAAGGCTTGGATGATAGGAAGAAGAACCATTTAAGATAGCGAAGACATAACTTGACATAAAGGAAGAAAGCAGAATAATGGAATAGAACAGCTTAAATGGGCTGGGAGATAGAGGGGTATGGTAAACAAGAGAATATGGGGAGAGGCCATTCATATCAAATAATTTCTGAAAAAATCATTTGAAAAACTTATGACACAGGATTTCCTAAAATATAAAAATATCCATATTTTTTCTTAACACAGGTGTATTCTAAACTTTAAAGCTTAGAAAAATCAGAAATTACAGTAACCCATCATCTGAAATCTGACACAAAATAAAAAGGAAATAAGCTGGCCTCTGAGAATCTTTAAAGCTATACTAGAAGGAAACAAAAACACCCATAAAATTTGGGGATAGATGAAATATTTTCATGAGAAATTTTTTTCATAAGCTTTTGTTAGTGCAATCTTGACATCCTTGTTCCTCAGGCTGTAGATCAAGGGGTTCAGCATAGGCACAACAATGGTATAAAACACAGAGGACACTTTCCCTTGGTCCATGGAGCTGACTGATGACGGCTGCAAGTACATGAATGCAGCAGACCCAAAGAAGACAGCAACAGCTAATATGTGGGAGCTGCAGGTGCTGAAGGCTTTGGACCTGCCCTCAGTGGATTTAATCCGGAGGATGCTGGCAATGATGAAGATGTAAGAGCTTAGAATAGTCAGAGTTGGGAAAAGGATATTGAAAGCACTAAAACATAGAACAACTACTTCATTGATAAAAGTAGCGGAGCAAGAAAGCTCCAATAATGGGAAAAGATCACAGAAGTAATGATTTATTACATCAACCTTACAGAAATGGACTCTTAGCATGCACAATGTGTGAGCTGTGGCACCAATAAAACCCATACTATACACCCCAAATATCATCCAGGAACAGACTTGATAAGACATCACAGCGTTGTATAGCAAGGGGTTACAAATAGCAACATAGCGGTCATATGTCATCGCTGCCAGCATGTGACACTCTGATATGACAAAAACCAGAAAGAAGTAGAGCTGAGTCATGCATTCAGGGTAGGAGATGATGTTCTTCACTGTCACAAAGTTCACCAGCATTTTAGGGGTAATGACAGTAGAATGGCAGAGGTCAATGAAGGACAGACTGCTGAGGAAGAAGTACATGGGGGTGTGCAGGTGAGAACTGAGCAGGATCAGAGCGGTCATGCCCAGGTTCCCTACCATTGTTACTGCATAGATTCCAAGAAAGAGGAAGAAGAGAGGCAGTTGAAGTTCTGGTGTGCTTGTTAAGCCAGCAAGGATGAACTCAGTCACCACAGAGTGGTTTCCTGCTAACATTTACTCCTGAGATTCCCTGTAGGAAAGGCAGAAAAAGTTAAGACACGTATCTTCTGTCCTATCACATACTAAAATGTGAAATTAAGTTCAAGCATTTTCAGTCATGTATATTTAACTTGATGGCTGTTCTGTATCTTATTAGTCAAGACCATAGTGGTACACAAATATAATACTTGGAAGTATATAAGTATATCATATACCTATTCATATTCAGGATCTACACTATGAGAATACATTGGTATCCAGTTCATGAACAACCAAAGAGAGATATGATGTTTTAATGAAAGTTTCTAAGAATTTTTCAATCGTAATTTGTAATTATCTCAGCCTATGTACAGAGATACTACTTTCCTATGTCACAATCATAGTAACACACACACACACACACACATACACACACACACACACACACACACACACACACACAGAGAGAGAGAGAGAGAGAGAGAGAGAGAGAGAGAGAGAGAAAGAGATGCAAATATAACACAAATACAGAAATACAGACATAATCAATAATACACTTAATGTCAATGGCTGAAAGACTTTCCACAAGTAGTAACAGCATAACTTATATATTGTGCACACTCATTTTACATTATAGTAGAAAGAAAAAATCATCTTAATTGGACGGTAAAGAATAAAACTATCATTACATATAAATGAGTTGATCTTCTTAGATGCAAAGTTTTAAGAGATCTGTAAGAAAGAATTATCAGAATTTATTCAAGGTTATCAAAACTGTGGAAACTAAGCTCTGTAAGAAAACTAACCAACCAGAAAATCCATCTGTGATATCATGAAAATAATTAAAAAAAACAGGAATAAATTAAATGAAGGAAATAAAAATTACTTCACTAGCAAACATAAGCATGGCTCAACAAATAAAGCTTTTCATAAATGGAAGAATATGCAAAGACATCCTACATTTATGAATCAAAAGACTCAATATTATGGGAAAAAGCTTTGCTTCTTAAACTGATAATACAATTTTAGCTTCATCCTTATAAAAAAAAATCTCAGTTCTTTTCCTGGCATGTAATGATCATAAAATCTGACACATAAATCTGTAAATCATTATGTAGAAGAGGCTGGCATTCCCAACTTAAGAGATCCATCTGGCTGTGCCTCTCAGATAAAGGGTCATAGCACCACAGCTGGACAAAGTGGAATTTTTGAGCTTTCTCACTTGAAAACTTACTGTTTCAAAACTGTCATAATATAGATGCACAGATAAATTGAAGAAAATTGGCAATCTTGAAAAATTACATGTATTGATAGTAAAATAATTTTAAATATATCAAAATAATTCAATATAGAATTATTGAATTATTCAACAAGTGGACAATTAGATTTAAGCATATGAAAACATTAATATGCAATTATTTCTCTCTCAAACCATATTCAAAACTTAGCAATACAAATGGGCCCTATCACTAACAATATTGGATAAAAATAAAAGACTAGATCTTTATTACCATGGAAATGATCACTATTTCTTGGATAAAGACACCAGAACCCGAAACTATGATAGAAAATTGTAAATCAGACTAGGTGAAAGTTGAAAAACAAATTATGTTTTAAGAGCTCCATCTATAATTTGACAAGACAAAACTCTGATTGGAAAATATATTTTAAAATATTATCTCTTAAAAATTGTTAGTAGACACAACTAAGACTTACATCTTAATAAGTAATCCAACCAGAATTAACCAGAGAAATGAGTAGTGATTCTTTCATTAGAGGGAAACAAATTACCAATACGCACCTGACATATGTAGATTATTGATCATTATTAACGAACTACTCAATTAAAAACTAGGGCATGGAGGTAAGGAAAGAATTCTCAAAAAGAAATACCATTGGTTGAGAAATATTTACTTTTAATTCTCCTTCACTATCAGGTAAATATATATTAGAACTACTTTGAGATTTCATTTCACCCTAGTGACAAAAACTAATATCAAAACAAACAAACAAACAAATCAAAACAAAAAAGTCAAATAAATGCTACCCCATATGTGGTAAAGGGGAAACACGGAAATTCTTGATCCTTGGAATGAAGCCATTATAGAAATCATGGTAGAAATTACTTAAAAAGCCATACAGTGGTAGTGGTGGCCAACTCCTTTAATCCCAGCTCTTGGGAGGCAGATGCAGGCAGATCTCTGAGTTTGAGGCCAGCCTGGTCTAGAGTAAGTTCCAGGTTATCCAGGGCTACGCAAAGCAATCTTATCAATCAATCAATCAATCAATCAATCAACTAATCAATCAATAAAAGCTATACAATGACCCAGGTTTGTATATATAAAGCCTAATGTTTTTTTTCTAATTCTATCATGGATCTTTTGTTTTGGGTGGAAGATAAATGCCATAATTGAATGTAAAGCTTCTCAGCTTCCATTTTGAATGCTGGTTTTAACTGTATATAAGTTCATTGAGTTTTATAGCCTTTGAATCTGGTTAATTTGGGTGTTCGATAGTTTTATTTCTAAATAAAAATATTTGGACATAGTATATCAACGTTTTATTTTGCTATAATAAAGAAAAAGCTAAAATTAGAACACCCACATAATCCAAGTATATGTAATTTTGAGGCATATTCCCACATGATTGTATATTCTACTACAGACATATTTGCTCATCTCTCTTCATTGCTGTTCTAGTCTCAATTGCCAGTAAAAAAATGAGGAGATGGAGAATAATGGAGCAAGAAGGATTATGCAGGGTGGGAATAGAAGGGCAGGACAGAGGAGGGAATATGAGGAGGAATGACTAACAGTAAAGACTTTTAAAACAATCATAGCGAAAACTACTACCAAAATGTGTACACACACATAGGTAAGAGTAAGTTAAGTGGAGTCTCAACATAATGGATGGATACCACAGATTATCAGATAAAAAGCCCAGTGCTAGGAATAGTTACATGTTTTGGAGTAAACTTTACAGAACATTGCCCTTGCTCTTGGTTACCCTCCAGAACATGATGGTAGGATCCTATTCCTGGAAACACTGCATTCTTGAGTCATGGAATATGGAAAAACCTAACAAGTACTGACCTGGGAGATTTGTCCCTAGTGGTTAGCTTTCATAGTGCTGGAAAGTGCTGGAAAGTTCTCTGGACTTTCCTGGAGGAAAGGGTAATCGTGAGTCTTACCCGGCTGTAAATCCTGCAAGCTTCACCAAGGGCAGACCTGTCAAGATACGTTCACTGATTTAATAGTGGCACAAATGTTATGAGAACAATCTGCAAGACAGGAATCATGACCAGGACCAATATAGGGGCCAGAAATCTGTAACAAGTCAAGTCATAGTTTTCCAGAGATAAGCTACTATTATTATGATTCTGTTCCTACCATTATTATTCTGTTAAGTAGATTTAGTATTAAACTGACTTCTAATGACTTACATTTTCACATCTTTGTTCTTCTTTTAATCCTTATTAGACCAGCTTCATTTCATAGATGGCGATTTACACTGAATAACACACAGAGAATAAAAGGCTGTAGCATTCCCACATCTAAGTGAGACATCTACATTACATTCTCCCTTCAAAAGCTCAAGGATCTTTGTGGAAATGGAAGCAAAATGACTATATTTGTCAGAGGTAGTGAATGAGTACAGAGGAACTGATGTCTATATACAACAGGCTAGTGCACATGTGAACTCACAATGTCAGCATGCACAGGGCTAATACATCATTAGGCTAGACCAAATCCAAGTATGAAGGAGGGGGGTGGTCAAGAACTCCTAGCCCTAGAAAGGCTACCCATATGTTCTACATTCAGGAACATATTGGCAGCACTATGTGAACTTGGAAGCTTTTTAAAAAGAATACATAGCCATCTATGAAATCCGAAATACAAGCAATATCATTGTGACTGAGTAGGCTATATTTAAGAATATATATGCCTATACTTATATGCATATAACAACAATTAAAAATAGAAGCTATAAATTTTAAGGAGAGTAGAAAGAATGCCTGGGAGGTTTAGGAGGAAGGAAAGAGAGGGGGGAAATGTTATGATTATATTATAATTGAAAAAGCAAAAAGGAGTAAAACAAAGACAAGACCAGGGATGTACCTCAGTGGTAGAGTACTGGCATACCATATAAAAGGCCCTATGCTTAATTACAACACTACAAATAAGCAAAATAAAATAAAAAATTAAAAGACATAAAATAAATGGAGAGATGAAGAAACAAAGTGTGTAGAACTGAACATAGGACATAGAGAGTTTCCACATTCACTGTTCCTTCCTTTCTCTCCTCACTTCCCAGTCTTATCCCTGAAAAGACTTGAACAAGTTATTATTTCTTGTGTTTCATGCTCTCCACTGCAAATGTGAGATATTGTATCCAAAATGGTCAAACTCATACACTATCCATGAAGCTTTGGAAGAATATCCCTATGGGTAGACCTGGAAGCCAGCGTTTTCGATTCTGGGTGTTGAATGGTTTAAGTTCTCTAGGGCATGCTAGGAATTTAGTCCTGTGTCTGCAACACTAACCTTTTCCAGTAATAACAGCCAAAAGTTTCATTTTTAATCACATATTCTCACTTGGAATCTTTCTAGTTAATAAGTCAAAATATGAGTCACCTAAAAAAAGAACAAAGTGGGATCACCATCCATCACCGGTGGGATTATAAATTAGAAAATATTTCAGAAAACAATTAGGTATGTTTCTTTAGTTAGCCATCTCCTACAGAGGCTAACTCTGTTGTCCTGTTTTGGGCCAGTTTTATATGTTACTAACAAAGGTTAAGAACATCGAATAGTTGATATATGGCTAACTCAAAATAAAACCAGGCTTGCTAGAGATTCTGTTTGGATTATTTTAATTCATCTCATCATTTTACTCAAAGGCTCTGAACTTCCTGTTGATGTGGATGTTATGAGTCCTGCACAGCTCATGTGTTGTGAATTTTATCTCTTGTGAAAGGTTTTCAAGATATGAGATTCTTAAATGACAACATTAGTCTAATACAGTAATGGTATTAGGAAAATAAATTCGTTATCGTACATGGGTACCTAAAATAAGTATAAGTTCAGAATGCTGTGTACTGTCTATCATGTTTGTTCTTTATCCTTTATTTTTCAATATTCCATAATACAATGAGTTGACCCTCATATGGTGTAGCCCTTGGACCTTGGATATCCCAGTCTTTAGGTACATCAGTAAATTTCTTATCATTATGGAGTACCTGATCTGTAGCATCTATTTATGGATGTATAACTCAAACTGGCAAACTGTATTATCCATCTCTTGCCTCTCAAGGCTACAAGGTTACATCAGGAGTCTGGTCCCATCACAATAGCTCTGTTATCGCTTGCCTAGTCATTGTGACTTTGGCAGTAGTTACTGGATTCTGACTCATTCTGAATGACACACTTCCTCTGCAATCTGGATGTTATACATTCTTTAACATCCTGCTGATTTTCCATTCTCTGCTACTGCCACACTGGTGGTGGGGCCCAATTTCCTTGGTAGAGAATTCAAATAACATTCGCTGTAAAACAGTTGTCTTAACATCTCTTGGATTTATCTTGGAGATGAATAGAGCGTAAGAAAAATACAAAAATAGTTTAAAGGGAGAATGTCAGTTTGTTAAAAGTGCTGTTAAAGTGTAATCAATACACTGTGATCTACATGTATTAACCCAAATAAAATCTGATCAGTTTGGACATAAACAACAATGATGCTGCAAACATAATCAGTATGTCTTTCAATAACCAAATTTTCTTTTATCACACTGTGATTCTTGACTGTTTCATCAAGATTACTAATATGAGATATACCCTGTTCTGAGTATATTAATTCCATATCGTTGACTGTATTATACAGTGTTGAACATTTTACAAGTTAGCGCATTTAAAATTAGTAAAGACTAATAAACACTGAACATACCCACCCTGTCTGTTGCAACTCCATGCTCTGAAAACCATTACTGCGTTCTCTGCTTCAGTGAGTTAGAGTTACCTTATATAGGTAGAATCATTCACCATTTTCCTTTAGTAACTAGCTTATTCACTTAGCATAGTATCTTCCAGATTTATTCTTATTTTGGAAGTGGAAATGGTGATATACATGAATATAATAATTTTCATGTATAAACATGTGGATCCTAAAATACAGTCATAATTTAAAATGATTTATTAGAAGAAATGGTGTAGCCAAAATGAGGGAAATGATAGGTGCATATGAACAACACCTAGTGGATTGTGTCTAGTTTCAGAGTATATTTAATGGTAGGTTTATAAATTATAACTATCCACTGCAATTGAAGGATATTTGAAATTAGTTTACATGAAGTATGCATGTGACTAGTAAAAGAAACTAAGACCGTGTTTCTCATGTTTAAGAAAAGTGCTATAGTCTTTGAGATACATTTTGTGTTAACATTAAAATATCTCAGCACTAAACACACCTGTAAGAAGTTACAAGCTCCAAAACAGGATTCAGCTGCTGTAATGAAACACACATCATGTCTTGAGAACAGAATTAATGAAGATCCTCCAACATTCTGGGCTTGAGAAGGTACTAGAACACATTAAATTCACATACTCACTTTCTCTCTACTTAGAAACGAGGTGAACTTTATAGCAAATGGTCCTTTCAGTGAAATGGTGCTTCAGGATGTTGGCACTGAAAGTCTAAATAAAATCTTCTGGCCTTTCTTTTACTTATGGTACAAAAATGAAAAGCTTATATTCTGAGTAGCTCAAATGACTATTGCAAACCCATTGTTGGGGTCCACCTAACAGCTTCCTAAAACACTTACAATGGTAACCTTACTTTTACAAAGATTTTTAAAATATAAGAGATATAGAAATATGTAGAAGGAAGCTCCTTTGAGAATTTCTACCCTTAAGGGTGTGTCACTAGATAAAAGCAATTAATATTTCCTCTCTTGTGCTTTGTATGTTATTGTAATCCCTTGGGTACAATTTCTTTTTTCTTGAAATTGTAGCAATGATTATCTTAAGGGATAGAAAGTAAGCCCCAGAAGAAGATATCATTATAAGAATTCTCTCTCTCTCTCTCTCTCTCTCTCTCTCTCTCTCTCTCTCTCTCTCGTGTGTGTGCATGATATAAAAGCCACAACACAATTAATTGTGGCTGTCAATTTTACCCTGCCATTACGCAGTTCCTGGAGTCAAATTCTGGCTACTGGCCTCAACAGCAGGCATTTTTAACCGCTAAGCTATTTCTCTGGTGTGAAAAAGGTCTTTATGACAACGCTTCCCATTGGAAAACTATCTAAAATGTTTGAGGCCACAGTGTCAATATTTTTATGTTCATTTAAGGTTTGAATAAATAAATGATAATAATTTATTTGATTGTTATTGTCGTTTGTTCTTTTCATATTCATTTTAAGGACGATTTGTTATGCAACATCAAATTGATAGTAAAGAGTTGAGGATAAATGTATTTTAAGTAACTTTGGAACTGAGTAGAGATTGAAGAATTAAAAAGAAAATGAACGCTACAATCACTTTAGTCAATAAAATTATTTGTAAATTGGCTTCTGCTGAGGCTGTTGGTGGGGTATTCTGAAACACTGTTGCCAAAGGCATGGATTCAATAAATAAATAATAGGGCAGTAGGTAGTGGAAACCATGTTTCTTGAAATGAAAAGTTACAACATTAATACATTAGCAGTGAGAATTTCTAAAGTGATCCAATATGGTATTAAATAGAGTAGGAAACCATTGTATGAGCAGTATTTAATTGACTATATACAGAAATATTCATGCAAATAAGATAATGTAAACGTGTTTCCATTAGAGGGTTCATATACATACACACATATCCTATTTGAGATAATTAGAAGCGATGGTACAAAAGTAGCAAGGCGCCTACTCAGCTCCTATGTGTCTATAATACCGAATGTACTGAGTGTATTTAATATTGTTCTCCAACAAATATCCATAAGGACTTTGAGAAAAATGTAACAGTGGATGATAGCAATCCTGATCAAGGAAATTAGGATTTTTCAAAAGAATATTTTCAATGTCAGGAAGCAACTTAATGCTAAATAAGTTGGTAGGGGGATTGCTAAGGGTCTAAGCATGGTAGAAAGTGTTTCTCATAGCCGAGGAGAAACACAATCAGAAAAAAGAAAAATAACTAGTAATGGAATATAAATTAAAATATAAATAATATAATATAAATAATATAAAAATATAAATAATATCCATGCATCTATATTGATTTAAATAGGTGACAAAAATAAATTAAGGATATTCACTGACAAACAGCACAAAAGAATAACACAAAATTCATTTAAACTTGGTCTTCTCAAACAAGTGACATATAATAGCCTATTCCATACAGTCGTTTGTAATAATCATCAAATCTCATAGGAAACTAGGCCTTCCAGATAACTAGACATTAGCAGAGAGGGCTAACAAAGGAAAATCTAGTTTACTGTGATCATCGCTGGTCACCCTGACTACTGACACATTGCGTGTATTAAGTACCTACTCATCATATTGACTTATGTGCTACTCATCACTCAGCCACCACTGTCAACCAAGTGTCACAGCTGTACACCACATCTGCTCTTTCTCCCATTCACTCAATCTCATCTCTTTCATAAATCACCCATATTTTTAAGTTTCACCACCATCACCTCCACCCCATCATAACAACTTGTCATGTATACAGGCCCTAGTTCCATCAAAAAATAACCCTAAAATCAAAACACCTAAAATGACTCAATGAGGACATCAAGTCTCAGGATACTTCTCCATAGCCATAGTAGTCATAACCTAACACAACTAGCATACCACCCAAATAATTTAAAAATACGATTAAACCTAAAAACTAAACCCTAAAACCTATGGCAACTAAAGAACCCATTGACCCACTAATAATTAAACCTAGTTTCCCCATGAATAAGGGAAGCCTTTAATGCAAATGCTATGTGCCTCATTCAAATAATAAACCTAAAATAAATGTTATCCATCATTATTTCCCCATAGTGTTTAACTATGACTAAGGACATAAAAAATCATTACTATAATGTATCTATGAAAACACCAATGATATGTATCTGAATAAAACACTCATTACTCAAATTATCAACCACACTTTTATTGATCTTCTATTTCCATCTAATATTCTAACGTGATGAAAACGTTGGTTCCTGCTTAGATGTTAGCCTAACCCTACAAATTATCACTGGTCTACTCCTGGCCATATATTATAATCTGACACAGTAAACAGCACTTTCATCAGTTATTCATATTTGCCAATGTTTTACTGACCCTAATTTAAATACTCAGGGGAAGAGTGGAAACTTTTATGTTACACAAGCCATACATTAAGTGTACCTACATTTTGTGATGTGGGAACTTCTCTTTCCTTGAAAACAAAAACAAAAAACAACAAAAAACACAAAAACATTTCTGTGGTCTTTCTATAAACACACACACACACACACATACACACACACACATACATGCACACATACACACACACATACACACACACACACACACACACACACACACACAATTACTCTCCATCTAAAGAGAAATAGTCCTGCTTGCTCTTCAGCTCTTCCGCTAGTTTACAAAATATGTTACTAGTGCTCTCACAGCTATCAAAACCATTGCAAACAACTCAAAAAGGTTCTCATAGAACCTGAGATGTCAAAAAACGAAAAACAAATCAAATCAAAACAACAACAACAAAATACAATTGCTATATGTGATCTAAGAAGAAAGATATAAGCTAAAATCTAAGAATAAGTTGTTTTATTTCCCCAGGAAAAGTTCATGCAATGTTCCTATAAACTCATGATGTGAGATATTGATTCCCATCTGGTATCTTTATTTGGAAAGTTTTAGAAAAGTTTTAAGGTCAAGCCTCCCTGGAAAAGTGCTTGCATATTAGGTGCGAGGACCTCAGTTTGGATATCTAGAACTCAGCCAACAAATAAGCAAACAAACAGCAGCAGCAGCAAAACCAACAACCACAACCAGAAAAAACAAAAGGTCGAACACGTTGTGTGCACTGTAACCTCAGCTACAGCAAGAAGGGTGTCAGAGATAGGTGAATTTCCCGTAGCTCAGTGGGCAGCTAGTCTAGCATAATAGGCAAAGTTCTAGGTCAATGAGATATTCTGTTTCAAACAAAAGATAGGTTTATAGGGAATGCCACCTAATAACCTAAGATAATTCTCTTACCCTCCCCATTCCACACATTGTTATAGGTGTGTTATGTCAGAAAGAGAAATGAACATATGTCAGATTCTACTAAATAATATTAAATTCACAGGGTACTGATGTTTCAAGGGCAGCAACTTGCTAAGTAATTGAGTTTTCATTGATAATCTGACCAACTGCTAATTTAGATATCTCTCTCTCTCTCTCTCTCTCTCTCTCTCCACCTCTGTGTCTCTCTGTGTGTGTGTTTGTGTGTGTGTGGACACGTACCTGTAGAGGCCAGAAGAGGTCATTGAATAATCCCCTGAATTACAGGCAATTATGGGTGTTGGGTATATGTCCTCTGGAAAAATAGAAAGTGTTTTAAAGCACTGAACTGCCTCTCCTCCTTCATTTTAGTGTAATCTTAATTACCCTCCAATATTAACTCTCAGATCACGTATTACACAGTAAATATACTGTCAGATGATGACTGCAAAGGGTTTTAAGAGGACTCTGCTCAATTCAAGTGGTTTCAGAATGCAAGCTTAGAGAAAAGCTCATTCGTCTGTACTGATAAGAAAAGGAAAGGACCAAGGCAGCAGTGCAGGAGCTAGAAAAGCCTGCTTTTGTATGTCACAGGCTTGAGAGTAAAGCTACAGAGTTGAGGAGTCCAGCTTCAAAAAGAATAGGGCAGAACTGCATCCAGATGAAAGAACGGACAGATGATGGATGCATGGCAGGTCCAGATGGGTGAACAGGAGGCTGGAGTGTTGAATAGGCTGTACCAAGAACAGAAACTATTGTGATGAGAAAGGGATTGTTAATACAGCCTAGTAGTAGAAAAGGGAGAGTCTCCAGATCCTTGCCTGAGATTTCGTATGCCAGTCTATCCTGACACCCAGCTCTGCGGTTTGTCTAAAGGAAACAAGAAAGGAATGATTAATTAAAGACAGGATCCCATGATGAAGCTTTCATGAGGTCATCTTCTACGATGATACTTTTTGATGAAGACGTATTGAGTGACATATGTCTCTGTAAATAGACTCTTATTCTGTTGTGCCAGGAAGCACTTGTAAACCCCCAAAGACCAGCAAGGAATCGTTTCCAAGGTAATTACATTAAGGTCTCTTTATTACAAGCTTGAGTTTGGGCTTACTCACTGCTGGTCCACAGGACAGATTTTGGCGAGGCAGCCCCGAACTCTCATCAGGACAAGGTTTTATAGGAAATGGAAGAAAGTGAGGGAGGGTCCAGCCTGGTAATCATCTAACTGAGTGTCGATTGTAAGCTGACAAGTAAGTGCTCTGAAGCAAGTCCATATACAATCATGAACAGTCTGATAGTACATCTGAAACAATCAGATCAATCTTTGATTAACTGTTGTTAGCAAGTAGCTAGGGAGTAACTCTGGCCAAGAACAAGCTGAAGAGTCCTTCCTGGTACTTGGGGGTAGCCTGTGTTCAACTTCAGTCCAAGGTTTTTAAAAGGCCTCCTCAAACTAATATGAGACAAAGAGATCTCTAAAAATTCCACTCAGTTTGTATTGTGTTGGTCATGTATTTGTCATAGCACCAAACTTGGATTGAGAAATTTGCACAAATATGTGTCAACTTAATTAGTCATGTTTATAGTTTGAGTCTGTCACACTGTCATGTTATTTAATTTTCAATAAAAAATTTATAGCTTTTATTTCCCAATGTTTTCTAATATAGATCTACACAGTTAACAAGACTTGCATATCACTTTTTTTGTGAAAATTATTTATTTCAGAAATCAAACGTTCAGGACATTGGGCAGTACACTTCTTTGAAAAATGCCAGATAGTCAAGATACTGAGAATATAAAAAGATATGATCATACATAGTTATTCCCCAAATAAAATAAATAGCCTTTGCTAAAACAGGTATGGTCTATGCATATAAAGCAAAATGAAGTGTAAGATGCTTTGATGAATTTAAATATAAACTTAGAGGCTTTTCAGGTTGCCCTCTAGGGTAAACTCTGGGACATTCAAGCATTGTTTCTTTTTTCTTGTGTAAACCCATTCCTCCCTGACAATCATTTTCCTCCCACCAAAATAATCATATATGAACAATAATATCATCGTTGGACATACATTTTTGTCTCTATACACTTTCCTTTCCTAAACAAAACTCCTAGATATGGTATATTTTTGCCATGGTAAATATTTCTTTACACATGAAACTTCTTTTTTTGAAATATCCTATTTAGAGCAAGTTTGACATCCCTATTCCTCAGGCTATAGATTATGGGATTCAGCATGGGCACAACAGTAGTATAAAATACAGAAGACACTTTGCCTTTGTCTTTGGAGCTGACAGAAAAGGGTTGTAGGTACATGAATGCCAAGGAACCAAAGAAGACAGAAACAGCAGAGAAGTGGGAGCTACAGGTACTGAAGGCTTTTAGTCTGCCATCAGCGGATTTGATACGGAGGATGCTAGCGATGATGAAGATGTAAGAACCCAGGATGGTCAGGGTTGGAATAAAGATATTGAAAGCACTGAGACACAGGAGTACTACCTCATTGACATAAGTACTGGAGCAGGCAAGCTCCATCAATGGGAAAAGATCACAGAAGTAATGGTTTATTATATTCGCCTTACAGAAAACCACTCTTAGCATGCAGAGAGTATGAACTGCTGCGCCAATGAAGCCCATGCCATACACTCCACCTACCATCCAGGAACAGACTTGGTAAGACATGGTGACATTGTAGAGCAAGGGATTACAAATGGCAGCATAGCGGTCATATGCCATTGCAGCCAACATGTGACACTCAGATATAACAAAAGCAATGAAGAAATAGAGTTGTGTCATACATTCCTGATAGGAGATGACATTTTTTGTTGCCACAAAGTTCACAAGCATTTTGGGGGTGATTATTGTGGAGTAACAGAGGTCAATAAAAGATAGACTGCTGAGGAAGAAGTACATAGGTGTGTGCAGGTGGGAGCTGAGCACAATTAGTGTGATCATGCCAAGGTTCCCCAGCACTGTAAACAGGTAGATTCCAAGGAAGAGGAGGAACAGGGGCAGTTGCAGCTCTGGTTTGTCTGTTAACCCAGCGATGATGAACTCAGTCACTCTGGACTGATTGCTGTTTGTCATTTCTTCCTGAGAGTTCTATCTAAGAAATGAAAAAAATAGGAGTTATATATTTATTGTGCTTCCATATGCTGAAGTATAATATAGAATTAAGTATTTGGAGACAGATACTACCATTTCTCTGACAGTAACTTGTACATATTAGATGGCAAAAAGGTGATCCCCTAAATTAAGGAATATGCAAATGTCAGGTAGACATAAGCCATCTGCATCCATCTGTGTTCTATTGCAGAGGAGTATGTTTGTACTTGGTCTTGAACACTTGATTTACTTTAATTTTATTTCCTCAGGACTCTATATACCTTACTTACAATACTCCTATCTTCTTTATTTATGAATATTTCATATTAAAATACATATATCATTCACAAGAGACCTCAATCAATACTACTGGAAGACTCCCCTGGAAATTTAATTTACAAATAAAATAAAAATTCCTTGCACTTTTACTCAGTATTGAATCAGAGCTTTTATTTTGGCAATTAATTGAGAAAATAAAGTAAGACATTTTTATGTATAAAGCAAACGTGAAGTAGTATCTTCTTATAAATAATAGCATCCTATATAGAGAATTCTAAAAGGGATACATACCCGAATGTATATCTATTGAAGTAGTGCATAAAGTTAGTAAGGATATGTGAAAAAGATCAAGAAGAAACTCAAGAATCATACAACTTATTTCAAATATGTAATCTTGTAAAAATTCTTATGAGTGAGGAAAATGTAAGCCACGGTAACCGAAAAGAATTAAAGAGTTATGTAAATGGAATTCAAAGATCCAGCATTCTGAATATGAAAAAAAACACCCTAAAACGTCATTTAAATTCAATGCAATTGCTGTGAACTCACAACTCTGTTTTTGCGAATGTTGATGCACATACCATACAATGCCTAGAGAATACGCGTGGCTCAGAAAAATCAGAGAAAATTAGAAAGGCAGGCATAAAGTTGAGGATTGTACTTTTTCCAACTTGAAAATTGTTTAAGTATTACAATATCAATGTGTGTATGTGTGTGTGTGTATGTGTGTGTGTGTATGCATAGGCATGTGAGGGTCATGATATGCATTTAGAGATCAAAGGACGACTTTTGCGTATCTTTCCTTGCCTTTTCACATTCTCAAGACAGGGTCTCTTTGCCTGGACAATCCAAGGCTAACTAGTCCCTTTAACCTCTGCAGCTTCCTCTACCTGTCTCCTGTTTTCCAGTGAGGCACTAGGATTACAAATATTACTATTGCTGATTTTTTTAAAAAACTGGGTTCTAAGGATCCTTATTCAGGTCTCTAGGCTTATGTATCAAGTGTGTTCACCCACTACACAATATTCCCAACCCCACTCCTAGTAGCTATTGACTGATAATGAATTAAAGATACAAGACACATCATTTAAATTGCTTCTTCAATATTCCTTATGAGACGGGCAAAAAGAACAATAGGACAAAACAAGACATGAAACAGTGAACTATTAAGTGGGATCAATAACACATATGTCTGTAATTATCAGAAAATCAAATGAAGTCCTCAATAACTTGCCTCATATCTATTCTTTCTAACTGCACAGTTGGCCATCTTCTGCTGAGGATTGCCATCCCTAATTCTAGCTTGAAGAATGTCTAGAAGTTACTGTTATTGATTCATAAAATGTCTAATAGTCTAATTGATATATTCATGTCATCATTGTTGAAACCTTTACTAACTTTATACCATGTGTTTTACAGAGTGCTTACATATACATACACAGGTATGGATTGAATGTGTCCCCCAAGGTTGTGTTATGAATTTATGTCTCCAACGTGATAGTGTGGAGAAAGAAGTAGAACCTTAAAAAGGAGACCACTTTATAAGACCACCTGTTTAATAAGAGGAAACTAGTTGTCACATGTGTAGATATGTAGCATAAGAATGAGCTTGGTGTCATTTGCACACTCTAGTACGCTAGTCTGTGTATCCTTTGTCATTCCTTGTCTAACACAGTACTATTCACCCTCTGTCATTGGACTTTCAAGCATTCAGGGACTAGAGACAAATGAATTTCTGTGCCATTATGAATTGCTACTTTAGAATATGGTACTGTACTAAATCAGCACATAACAGACAAAGACACAGATCATACAATTCTAAGTATTTCACTGGCAAGATGACTGGATTTCCTGTTCTCTTTGCTTTTCACAAGCTGACCCAGGAAACACTAGTCCTCATCACAAAATCTGCAGTATCTCTCGTAAAGTCTTTGTGACTCTGAGAGCAGTCACAAGTCCTGATCCATGACAGTTAACTAACCTGGATCTGTTTCAGATAGAATCTCTTAGTCCTGAAGCTTCATATACAGCCCTGTTAATACCACGTCTAATTGCATGTTTTTCAACTTAGCAGGTAATTGCAAGCAATCTTTTCTTCATCAGTTGATAAGTCTTGCTGTGTGTGATGGATAGTTCATCATCAAGATACCTAAATAGTTTAATGAAATGAAGTTTTATTTGGATGTATCTTAATAGTGTTATTGAGTAGAAATGACATACAATGAACAATAACCATTTGATGTACATTGTTTGATCAGTTAATATGTACCAAAATCTCATAACATCTTTTCACAATCTAGGTCATCATTATATGCATCCTCTACTAAAAGTTTTTAGGTCATTTTTTTTGCTAGCTTTCTTTAAATGCGTTCAGAATGCTTTTTAAGCACAAATCTGCCTTAAGTTCTAAGGGTAATAGTTTACCATAAACCACATATAGTATACTATACAGGGCATCATACTTTATTCATGTAAAATTAGTAGGAATTAGTACTCCTCCCAGTCTGGCCCACCTCTCATATTCTAGGAATCACTTTTGTGTTCTTTTACTTGGATTTGACCTTTATACTTACCCTATGTGTGTACAGTAACTGAACATTTCTTCTTTTTTTTGCAGCATTATTTCACTTGACATGTCCTTTGCATTTCCATGTAATTTCAAATAAGATTTCCTTTTGGAAACAAACACTGGGTTATTTCCTGAGAATAGGATGATGACTCATCACAAGTACTCAATTGCTAAGGCATTTCCAGAGGGTTTGTTTCACAGTGATCTCGGTAGGTTAATACAGTTGAAGTTTAAATACTTTCGTGTTAGCTGGTATCATTCACAAAATTGTTTTGAAACTTATAGACTATGATAATGATTGTGAATGTTTCAGGAAGATATTACATGGAAGTGAATGTGAGATAATAGTAAAACAATTTAATGGTGAGAAGCAGAAATGCTGTCATGAGAATTCAAGATAGAAATACATAGGCAACAGGGTCTCTGCTCTTCAAATTTTTCTAATACTGAATGAAACTGGGAGGCAGAACAGTTGTACACGATGATGGGAGGTCCACAGAGCCATGGTTGCTGTATGCCTGGCCCAGAAAGTGGCCAATGGATGTTTTCAAAAGAAAATAAGGTCTAGAAGGACTAACAGAAATAACATAAACCTGCACAGTTTTCAGTGACAGCAAGTATTGCTATAACAAATTTTTGTATTAAATTTTGGATTTATTAAAATAGGAAAGTAAATTAATCATTTCAAAAGGTTTATTATAAGAAACAGGGACTCTAATATAGTGAAAGTGATAAACACGCATGCTAAATACCACTAGATAAAGCATATTGATATGTTTATACATTTAATGAATGTTGTATAAATTCAAATTATCCACTATCATTTAGTGTTCATATAAAGGTTTCTGTACAGATACCTAGTATTTGTACAATCAGCAGCAGATCAGTTTTACACTTCCTATATGTTACTTTAAACATATTTTTGGTAACATCGAAACTCATTAAGCTTAAGAATGGAGTAAGTATAGCTAGAAATATGAACATAGTCAAGTCTTTCCTGCATTTCGATGTGCTAGTGGGAAATATGAATAATCATTGTCCACCAGTGTGGAGAAATTCTGACATCTGTGCTCTAGAATTCAAGATGGGCCTCTAAAATTCCGAGCTTGGAGTGGTGTAAGGAGAAACGAAACTCACATGTTTTCCTTGGAAACCTGTCTCACTGTGAAATGTGAATTGTAGGTCTAGTACTCTTCTATAAAATCTTTTCCCATTCATTGATGCCAATAATCTACAGTAAGACTACAGACTTTCCTGTATTTCAGGGTCCAGTAGGCAAGTGTCTCCTTCTGAGTAGTGTACACACACATATAATTGCATTGTCCAGATTGCCCTCAAAGCTTCCAAAGGCACTTACCTGAATCATATTATTGTCACATAGCGTTTCATACTCAGTTTTCATTACCGTATATAAAAAGAAATTCTCTCAAGATTTCTTTTCACAAGGGATGGGTTGTTGTGAGACAAGAACAATTAAAGTTTCATTTATTATCCTTTTTATAAAACTCATTAATTCCCATAAGTACAATTCTTTTCTTCCTCTTAAAATTATATCTACAATGAAGTTAAAGTCTAGAACCCAAGGCTTAGAGACACAGTTGTAGGTGGTTTTCTACAACTGTTTGAAAGCAGTTTCTGAACTATGGGAGAATATAGCTTAGTCTTTTTCAATTTTTAAGGGTTGGAGAAATAGAAAATGTTTTGTAATTGTTATTGAATGTTTTTAATTAGGGGCTGGAACAATGGCTCAGCAGTCCAGACCACATAACTGCTCTTGTAAAGAACCTGAGTTCACTCGATGGGACTCATGTGTTCACAGATGCATGTCATTGCAGCTCCAGAAAAATATGGGTCCCTTTTCTGGCCTCCATGGGCACCCATACATTAGTGCACATACACCCAGAGACATAGATGCATTAGTTGAAGGAAAATAAAATCTTAAGACAATATTTTAAAAATTGTTACATTATATTTTCTTATTGTTTTGTAACATTTCAAAATATAACTTCAGTAGAAGGGCTAGCGATGAACATGCTGATGTAAGTTTGGAAATGGGTATCAACTGTAGAATTAAATGCAATTAAATAAAATAAGACATTTTGTATATCTTTTAGTTCCAGGAAGAAAAACAAACAAACAAACAAACAAAAAACAAAACAAAAACAAAACAAACAAAAAACACTCGAGTAATAAAATGTTAGGTGTCAAACAGACCTAAGTATAGGTGGAAAAAAAATGGTTTCAAATGTCCAAACCTCAATAACTTCAAGGACAATATGAATCAACTGGTAGTAGAAAATTAATCAGAATAACAACTGGTATCCATGCATTTATGGAGACATGCAAATGTGAAAAAATAAACGAGTAAGGGATGAGGGACAAATCCTTAATACATAAATTCCTGATAATTTATGTAAACACTCTGTCCTAAAACAAATGGAGCACAATCATCCATCCCCTCACAGGGCCCCGAACACTGGTTCTTGATATGGTACGAGTTGAACCACACATGCTCTAGCAGTTTGCCCGTGACAAAACATGGTGACCTAAAACCCATCAGCTCATTCTAACGTGGTCAACACTATGAACAATATCTAACTAGTATTCTCAAAACTATTACACTTATCACAAAAAGGACAATTGAAAAAGTAAACAGGAGCCCAAGGTGCCATGGAAACAAACTGTAATTAGGTAAGTAAGATGGAATTCTCAATAGCAAAAATGATAGTGAGAAAAAATAAGAAAATATCAATAAAAAATAAGGCATAAATAAATAAACAAACATTAAAGTCAATATTAGATGTTTGAGTTTTAAAAGATATTTTGTTAATTCTTTGATGATTTTTGTACATTGTATTTTTATGGTATGATGAAACCATCTTCTCTGAAACTCACCTCCTGTTCCATATCCACTCCATCTTGAGGCCTCATTCCTTTTGTAAAACCCACTGAGTACAATTTGTAATACTCATATATTCACTCTTTTGTGTGAATATGACTGACTTTAAAGAAAACTACCCTTCTCCCAGCAGCTATCAATTTCTACAGCTCCGCAGATTAAGGGTGGGATTTTGTACATCCTCCAGCAGTGCGAGGAATTTGCATGACTTGAACTTGGGCAGGTCATAGACATGCTGCCACAACCTCTATGATTTCACATCGACAAATGTCCTTCAAATAGCACTTTCTTGTAGTCAGTCACTACATTTGGCCTGTTTGCTCTTAATGTTTTATTTTTGTTGTTTGTCTGTTTTTTTTGTTTTTTTTTTCCTGATGTGATATTGAACATTTCGAGGGTCATTTACTATGGATGCCCTTAGGGCTGAACACTCTTGTTATGATTTCTCTTCTGCACTCAATTAGTGTAGGACTGACTGTGTGCATCATAATGTACTGCAAAAACAGCTTCTCTGTCTTTGGGAGATGCACCAACTTCTTGCTGATTAGCTTTAATGAATGTGTCATTTTGATGGTTATAGGAGACAAGGCAGGACGCTATATACATAGGAGTCCTCTCTACTAATTTTGCTTATCTCTCTACAAGTATAAACTTACTCTGAGATAAAAGTAGAATGTCAAAATACTCTGCTTATTTTCTTAAGTGAAAGTTAGGAAAGAAAGAAAGGAAGGAAGGAAGGAAGGAAGGAAGGAAGGAAGGAAGGAAGAAAGAAAGGAAAGAAGGAAAAGGAAGAGGAAAACATTCCTAGACCATTGTTATATATTTTATATGCCTCTACAGTTTTAGGCACCTTTTAAATCATTTAAAGCTTTATTGGATTATAGTTGAATAATTTAACTATTTATAGCATATTTATAATTCATATGTAAATTAACATAGAACTCACATACACTATAATGCTCACAAGACCATTCCAGATGTCCAAAAATGTACATTTCTTCTCATTTTCTTTTATAAATCCATGGGCTGTATGCATATATGTACATATGTGTTAGCACATGTACTCACCCATGTATACTCATGCAGAGGCCATACCATTCAATGGTCTCTATGGCTGTCCTCATTTTTCCTAAAGTTAGAGTCTCTCTGAATCTGGAACTTGGATTTTATAAGATTTTGAGTAGGCTGTCAGGCCATATTCTGTCTCTCCCTCTTCCAGCACCAGGGTTATAACTACACTGCCATGCTCACCTTTTGACTTGGGTGATGAACTTGGGTCAAAATATTTGTGCATCAGCCTCTCGTCTCATGCCCCTCCAAAATTACAATGTTTAATAAAAATGAAGACAAATTAAGAAAATTTATGATTGGCCATGGTTACACATGCCTCTAATCTGCTCAGTCATAAGGATGAATGAGGAGTGTTCACATAAGAACAGCTGGGTTACAAATTGAGTTTAAAGGATACATGACAACAGATTGTGGCTTTGTCTTAAAAAATAAACTATTGTGAAAATATATATTTCTATAATCTGTCTACCAAAAGAATTCAGGTTCCAGTGCTTTGCGAATTGAAATACTTACAATTTCCTTCTACTTATCAATCTCAAGATGTTTGCAGCTGAACTTAACCTGAAAATCCCTTCTATTGTTTAGTCCCTAAGCATGCTTAGAGCTGAGAGGATAAGGTTGAGTCTAGTTTGCTGTTCATAATAAAACATCCGTTTTTTCTCTGTAGAGCTTGCTGTTTCTGATTCACCTTGCTGAGTATTCAACATATCTCTTCTTAATACACGTGAAATGGACAATCAGTACAGGTACAATTATTATTATATATAGTGAACTTAATCTGAAATCTCTCCTATAGTTAATGTTCTGAAAACTAGCCCACAGCCAGTGCTTATATGGAAACTTTGGAAGGTGGGGCATAGCTGTAGAAAATAGGTCACTGACAAAGGTCCTTTATGGGAAAATTATCCCTGGTCATTTTTTGTATCATTCTCTGTTTTCTGGCATGCTATGACAGTGAACCATTTTTGCTACCACATTGTTCCCCCAGGATGGAAATTTTAAATCAGAGAAATAAAAGAAAAACTCTGCATGACTTTATTATCCAAGCTTATGACAGTACTACATATTTCATAATAGAATGTTCAGATTTTTTTAGTTATTAATTCTTTTGATATTTATTGGTTTGTAAAGGTATTTGAATATACACATATATGTATAATGTATATTCAAATAGGAGAATGAACTCTCTTATCTCATTACCAAGGTAACGCGACATGTTCCCATCATATATTTGAAGCTAGCCCTCCTCTATAACTGTTAGGGACATATCTGATGTGATAGTTGGAGGGTAAGCAGACTAATGCTCAGTACAGAGGGAAAAGGAGGCTAACGCTATGCTAGGAGACACAAGTACAACACTGAGGAGAGGAAAAGCACGGAGTTTCTTAGAGATATCTCTACTCTTCTCCTCAATTCTATACTACAAAGGCTTTGAAGCTTATAGAGATAAACAGGAACACAACACCTAAAATAATTCAGGAATATGCAGCTTCCCACATGATTAAGGTATATGCATATATGATATTTTAGAAGAAAAGAATTCTCAATAAATAAGGGCTTAATGATGATTGACTCTGAGAAGCTCTTCATGGAAGAGATGAGAAAAGTCATGTAGGTGATGCTGCCTCCAGAAGGAAAAGGCATGTTGGGTGAGCAAATAGGTGTAAAGAGCTGGTGCAACTCTCTGCTGGGAACAGTGATATTCCCAGGAAACATTTTTTTCTTCTTAATATTTTCAAATCCTCCAACATGAGCTTAGATTAGAAAAAGAAAAATTTTCTAATTAACCTCTTTTTTTATCTTTTTTTTTTGTTTTGGGTTATTTTTTTCTTTCTTTTTCTTTTTTTTTTTAAATTTTTTCCAGAAAGGCAGGATGTGGGGAAGGGAATGACACTGGAGTGTGGGTGTTCAGGGGGAATACAGATATCTTCAGAAGCAGGTATCGGCTGGGTGAAGGTTCAGGGGACAAGTCACTATGACTCTGCCTATGACTCGCTTGTCCTTATCTAAGTTGGTATTGTCTGCCAAGGCTACCTATTTACAAGGTCCATGACCACTCAGGCTTATAAATTTCCACAAAAGCTGCCCGTTGACATTAGCTTATAGCCATCTGTTTCAATGTTCTTCCACTGAGACCCAAGACTTGGTGTTAGTATATATGTATGACAGGCCCACTGCTGATTTTAGGCCTATGGCTGATTTTAGGCCTACAGTGTGTAAGCAGGGCTGCTCCTGACATCTCCTCCCTTCTTTAAGTATAGAAGGGCTGTGGCAATTTTAAACTTGTGAAGGTGGGGATAGAGGCCTGACCTCCAGTATTTGAAGGGGACCTTGTAATGGTTCCAGTCCTCCTGTCATTGTCCAGTGAGGCATGAGGGCCATACCCGTCCCGATGTCTTTTTCCTGGAGAGGGGATACTTTTGACATCAACCCCTATGCAGTCAGGCTTGTCCCTCAGGGAACCCAGATAGATATTTTTATCTTTTATTGATATTCCCTTGCAGTGTTTAGCCTTGAATCTAATTAACCTCTTGATTGCATATAATTCCTTTCAGAGTGGCCAGTCAGTTTTAATGGATAAGAGTTGCTTCCCTTCACTGAGAAGACTGTTGCACACTCAATGTTGAAATATGAAGGAATAACCCACACGAGTGCATTTGTAAAATCATGCAGAAAAAACAGTAGCATAAACCAAACCAACCAAACCCAACTGAAACAGATAGATGGGATGGTGAAGACCATTAACCACATCACTTTGGATGCAGAGGCAGAAGATCACTGTGAGTTCCTGGCCATCATGCTCTATATACTATGCTGTGCTAGCAGACACAAGTACAACACAGGGGAGAGGAAAAGCATGGTGCTTCTTGGAGATACCTCTACTCTTCTCCACAATGCTGTGCTACATACTATGGTACAGGCCAGCTCGGGCTGCACAGGCAAACCCTGTCTCAAAAGAATTGTGCTAAGAGGCCGATTTCTAAATATGAGATTCTAAAATTTTGATTTTTAATAATGCATTCATTCTCTGAAACAGGGAAGAATAGTACAGAACAGTTACCAAAACAAACTCTAAAACTCAATTGAGGGAGAATGTACAGCATGTGAGATCATGGGAAATGCGTGTGGTTACATTGAGCATTGTCTAAGTCTCATACAGTGTCAATTTGTTGTGGGGAGGAGTCATATTGTTTCTCATGTTTCCATTACCCCAATATAGATGTGTGTTTTAGTAAAAATTGAGAATATTTTCATATATACTCATTTTTACTAAAGTAATTTATTTCAGGAATCACATTAAGAGATTATTGCTAATAGACTTAACTTGAAAGGCTAAATATACAAAATATTGAAATGATCAAATCATACTAACCAAAAGTATTCCCTTAAGAAAGATGAATAAAACTCATCTGAAAATAGTCATGCTCCAGATACACAAAGAAGGCTTTAAAGAAGTTTTAATCTATCTAGACGTAGTACAGTTAACTCTTGGTGGATAAACACAGGGACATCCTATAATCATTTCCTCCAAATATCTGAACTACTGAATCTAATCATTCCTTATATCAGTTTTCCCAAAAATTAAATAATCACATACTAGCAATACTATCATGATCAGGCAGGCATGCATTGCTGCCTCTGGACTGTGTTCTAATCAGAACTCTAGGTATAATACAACTTTGCTAATATAAAATACTCTTTACACATGCAATTTCTGTTTCTGGAACACCATCTTTAGAGTAAATTTGACATACTTATTCCTCAGGCTGTAAATCAGGGGATTCAGCATGGACACAACAGTTGTATAAAACAGAGATGATGCTTTATTTTCATCTTTGGAGCACATTAATGAAGGTTGAAAATACGTGAAGTCCGGGGAAAGGAAGACAGAAATAGCAAAGAAATGGGAACTGCAGATGCCTAAGGGTTTGAATCTGCCCTTGGTGGATTTAATACAGAGAATGCTGACAATGTTGAATATGTAAGGGGCTAAAGTGGTTTGGGTTGGGACATATTGAATAACTGTGGTACAGAAGCATTACCTTATTGACAAATTTACTGGAGTAGGCATGCTGCAGCAGTGGAGGATCACAGAAGCAATGGTTTATTACTTTACCCTTGCCTAAAGGCACTCTCAGCATGCAATGTGTTTGAATTGCATCTTCAGTGAAGCCAATAGCATGTACTTCACTTATCATCCAGAAACAGACTTCTTAAAACTGATAACATTATATACCAATCAGTTGCAGATGACAACTTAGTGGTCATTTGCCATTATAGCCAACAGTTAACAACTTAACAAGACTTAGGAAGGAAAAGAGTAGAGTCATTTGGTTCAGGAAAGCGGTGGCATGGTTTTCTTCCACAAAGCTCATCATCATTTGAAGTTAATGTCAATTTGGTAAAGCTTAAAATGAAAAAATGATCAACTTATATGTCCCATCAATTCTAGTGGTGTAAACAGCATCCCTCCCCCCAAAAAAATCCCTGAAAAATGTGCATGTACAAGAGAACTTGTGTATGGTTTGTTACTGCAGAAGTGCTTCTATTCAAACGTTGAAAGCCATCCAAATGTGCATTCAATGATACATAGACAGGAAAAGTGTACTTTGTTTTTGAACTAGAGTGTTATTCTGTAGTAAGGAGGTCTGCAGTTCTGAGATATGTCACATCTTCAAATGGCCTGAAGCATGCCAAGAGAAAGGAATCAGAGAAGGTCATACATTATGTGACACCATGTGTAGGAAATGTAGGGAACAAGATGGAAAGAAGTTTAGCACCTGCCTGGTGCATTGAAAGGGAGGTATCACTTGATCATATGTGGTTATGAGGCTTTAGTTGATATTTGATAAAAATAATCTATAGTCGACTCATGAATATACAAGACTTTTAACTGTACATTGAAAGCTATGAATTTTCAAATATCTCAGATACACGTTAGAAATGCATTATGAACATTACAAACACGAGTCAGTGAGATGGTTTAGTTATTAAATATAACCACAGCACAGATGTGGTGAGCTGAGTTCAACTCATGTAGCTTACTTAACAGATGGAGGAGAGAACCAACTCTACAACATTGCCCTTTGACCTCCACCGGCACATACATCACATGTGCACACACACATAAACACACAATTAACAAACACATAATAGTAACAAGTGAAAAAATAAATTATAAATGCACTAAAACAATATTGACATCATGTAATCCATATAAAACAATCCATCCTAACCTGCTACTTTTCCACTCTTCTGGAAGTCTTTCCAATCTAGGGCATATCCTGCAGATGCAGCATTGATTCATACCATGTTTTGTGTTTACTTTTCTTAATTTCTATATTTTGAATGGGTAATGTTGGAACTACCACTTTAAATTTTGAGGAAAAAGTAGCACAATTTTCAGATATGACTGTTGTCTGTTTATCGCCTAGCATATTTTCCACAAAACTTAAAGAAGCACCATTTTTATAAGTGTGTGTCTACTTAATTTTAGTTTTCCATTTTAATGATCATTTGTGAATATAAATCTGCATTTTTAACTACAATAACTATACTATCCAGAGTAAGTAAATCATTTATTTGATTTATATAAGTAAATCATTTAAATTATCAAAAAATTCTTCTACCTAGTGAAAAACTACTTCCTGTCTTTATATCTTGTACTATATGCTAAGCATTATTCTCTTCTCTATTTGCATTAGTTTGCCCATTTTAGTCAGTCTATGCAACTAGGGTCAATCAGTGTTTCTCGTTTTCATCAACTGACATTTTACCTGTATGATGATCTCCATGTTTATCCAGCTTGTTATCTAGGTTGTTTCAAATAAGATTTTCTCTGAAGAAGAGACCAAAATTATATTCTTCCAAAACAATTTAATAATTACTCATGATAATAATAGGATTTCTGAAGGGTCCATAGACTTTCCTTTCATCATGACTTTACTAAGTTAATCTAATGAAATATTATGATAGTTCTATACTAACTTATAAGATCATTGCTAAATTCTGACAGTCATTTTATGTACATTACATAGTTTCTTGGTGCCAAAAATACAGAAACAAAATCTCTTAGTTCTTGAAATATAGGTAACATCTAAAGTTAGTTCTAGTATTATAAATATTGCTGAGATATTCTGCCCTGTCCAGCAGGACATTAAACAGGGGTCCGGGGAGGTAACCTGAAAGAGAGCGGGGGGAGCAGGCAAAGACGAAAGGAATGATGACCTGTCTATAATCTGATCAGATTGTAATTTTTACTTTTCCACACACAGGTTTTATACACAAAAAGGCAGGAAGTGGGGGAAGGGATGATGCAGGAGTGTGGGTGTTCAGGGGGAGTACAGTTATCTTCCAGAACAGAGTGTCATCTGGGTGAAGGTTCAGGGGACAGACCACTATGACTCCAACTATGATTCACTTGTCTTTATCTAAGTTGGTACTATCCACCAAGGTTACCCATCTACAAGGCCTTATGACTAGGCTTGGCAACCTTCCACCAAAGCTGTCTGTTTACAATAACTCCCAGGTATCTGTTTCAGTGTTTTTCCACAGAGACCCAAGATTTTGTTCTAGCAGGCATGTATGTCAGGCCTATTGCTGATTTTAGGCCTATGGCTGATTTTAGGCCTTCAGTGTATAAGCAAGGCTGCTCCCGACAATATTCCATTTCACCTTGTCTTGACAAGAGAATTCTATCAATAACAGACAATTTTAAAATTTTATAAAGAATAAAACAAATGCTTGCATGATGATAATGACTCAAGAAATTATTTAGATGTGTGTGTGTGAGTTGATGAAAATACTTCTCAGAATTAAGCAGAAATGGAGCGATACATGATGCAGAGTCCCTGCTTCTAAGAATGATACAATCTAGAGAAATATGCCAGGCTAGGCCATAGGATAAATGTGATTGGCAAGTCCATAGAAGCACAGATGCTATGATGCTAGTCAAAATTAGTCAAGAAAAGATTTATAGAAGTCTATTAGAGTAAGTACAAACATGTCTGCACAATATTCAAAGTTTGGAACTAGAGAACAATAGATTTTCATCTTTAAAATATATTAATCTACAAAAATCACAAAAATACAAATAAACTTAAATGATTTATTAAAACAAGTATGTTGTGGAAGATGTTTAATCAGGAAGCATTCACGCTGGCTTTTCTTAATCAGCCACCATGTTCCCAACTAGCCTAGGCCTGCGTTCATGAGCTAGTGGTGGAGGTATGTTTTCACTGCTGCCCTGGCCCAATTAGCTAAACAAAATATAAGTTGTTACCCAGGACTGTTCTCCATACCTGACCTGCCATAGCTCTTCATCCTCCTACCTATCTGCTCTCTCTCTCTCTCTCTCTCTCTCTCTCTCTCTCTCTCTCTCCTCACTCCTTCTCTTCCATATATATATATATATATATATATATATATATATATATATATATATACATATATGTATATATCTATATATATGTATCTATCTATCTATCTATATCTATATATCTATATCTATATCTATATCTATATCTATATCTATATCTATATATATATATTAGGACAATAGGAGTCAGGGTTTATAGAAAATCAAGGGTCTTTAGTTCACTTTTCAAAAAGAGTATTCTCTTGTTTTCTAGTTTTGGTGTTACTGGATGAGTTAAAGATGACATGGCAAAGAGGTATTGTCATATATTTAAAGGCAAGCTGAAGAAAAAAACACCAATATTCTATGACAACTATGGGATTCTGCTGAAATAATAAATTCAAGATAATAAGGTTTAAAACAAACAAAGAAACAAAGGTTGACACTCAGAAGAAGAATGAAGGCTTCAGTATGTTTCTGGACACAGATTAATATAGTGAACAGGAGTTCCATGAGTTATTTGGAATTTTCCATACTCGAGTTCTTAATGAATTTTGTTTAAAGGCATTGATGCTTGCAGGAATCATGAAGTCTGTAAGTATCTAAAGCAATGTAGAAATACCAATCTATTGTAGGGATAGACCAGCAAAGCCAGAGTGTTGCTGTTGAAGCCTTCAGAAGATGTGAAAGGTGTATTCTTACTAAGAGATACTGCACCTTTCTGATATGGATAATACTATTTGACAGAACTGAAGTTTCTGGTTTGGAGCTTAATTGGATAAAGGTTATAAAGTAAAGTTTATTGTGTTTAAGTCTCCTCCATGCATGTCAGGATCCCACAAAGGATAGTTTAGGGGTATGAATACTACATGTAATTAGAAAGATAACTACTTTCCAGTTTCAAATTTTCTATATAAAAATAGAACAATAGTGCACTTTTCTATCACTTCTGAAACTGAGATTCTATAATGTTATCTTAGGAAGATCAGTAGCTATTTTAAATAGAGAAAAGTAGTATAGAACATTCAGGAAACAGGAAACTTTCAGGAACAAAGATGATGGCAAAGCCATTAAACTGTGCCAGTAACTATGACAACAGTGTATGAATATGTACAATATGCACTGTCTTGTTCAATGATTTCAGTGTCATTTCCCCGAAGGTAGAAAAATATTATTTCTAATGTGTTTTATATTCCTTAATACATGTCTACATGTTTAGCTAGATGTAGGAGCGATAATTTGGGCTTATTCATCTTTGCTAAATCCACTTAGTTTAGAGATCACTTTTTCACATATAGTCGACAATACACTTAATTGAGAGTGTAGGATACACAAAAAACAGATAATAGATAACTTTCTACCATGTGTATTTATTTTCTTAAACAAGAAAAGAATATATCTCTAGAAAAGAGCCATATCATACACATATAAAACATAATGAACTATAGGAAGACTTTGGTAGTGTTTTGAAAAATATTTAGAGCTATGGTAGTTAGCTTAAGGATGACAGACTCTGGGACATCACAGAGTTGCTTACATCGTGTATCTAAAATTTTTGATCCAATTCTTCTTGGCAATTTTCTGGTAGTAAATAGCAGTGTAATAACACAAATCTGAAGTTTAACATGTATTGTTACCTCAAGGTATTTTTCTTTTCAAAATTGTAGATACAAGAACTTTCTACTAAGGCAAAATATAATGTTACATATGAAATGCCTTCTTTTGAAGCAATTTACTTAGAGCAAGCTTGACATCTTTATTCCTCAGGCTGTAGATCAAGGGATTCAGCATGGGCACAACAGTAGTGTAAAATACAGAGGACACTTTCCCTTGATCTTTGGAGCTAACTGATGATGGCTGAAAGTACATGAATCCCAAAGAACCAAAGAAGACAGCCACAGAAGAGAAGTGGGAGCTGCAGGTGCTTATGGCTTTTAATCTACCATCAGTGGATTTAATGCGGATGATTCTGGCAATGATAATGCCATAGGAGCTCCAGATTGTTAGAGTTGGAACACAGAAATTAAAAGTACTGAGGCACAGAAGTACTACCTCATTGACAAATGTACTGGAGCAGGCAAGTTGCAGCAATGGAAGAAGATCACAGAAGAAATGATTTACTACATTAGCCTTGCAGAAAAATACTCGTAGCATGCAAACTGTATGAACTGTGGCTTCAATGAAGCCTATGCAATACACCCCACCTATCATCCAGAAACAGACTTGGTAAGACATGGTGACATTGTACCTCAAAGGGTTACAGATGGCAACATAGCGGTCATATGCCATTGCAGACAATATGTAACACTCAGATATAACTAAGGCTATGAAGCAGTAGAGCTGGGTCATGCATTCAGGGTAAGAGATGATATTCTTCTCTGTCACAAAGTTCACCAGCATTTTGGGGATAATAACAGTGGAGTAACAGAGGTCAATGAAGGACAGACTGCTGAGGAAGAAGTACATGGGGGTGTGCAGGTGGGAGCTGATCAGGATCAGGATGATCATGCCCAGGTTCCCCAGCACTGTGAGCAGGTAGATTCCAAGGAAGAGGAGGAACAGGGGCAACTGCAGCTCTGGTTTGTCTGTTAACCCAGCGAGGATGAACTCAGTCACTGTGGACTGATTGCCTTCAGCCATTTTCTCCTGAACATTTTTTGTAGGAAGTGAGAAAAAGATGGTTTATTAGTCTACACTTGATTGTAACATTGAATTAAAATATTTTTATTGTGTTGTCTTCTGCTTCCTACAGCTCTTCATGGGTGTTACCATTAAAGACATTAACACAAGGCTTGCAGATAAATATCTAGTATATCCATATTTATCTGTGTTCCATAAAACCACAAATAACAGCTATAATAAATTCTATGGAGTTATCTTGAAATCTCTCATGTATATCTTGTAAATATGGTTTTATATTAAAATATCAGCATAATCCAGGAAAACAAACAATATCTATGAAAAACTTTCACCATCAGTTAATGAATGACACAATCTTAAAATATTTATTTAATATCACAGCATAGATTTTAATTTGAGTATGTTAAGCAATGTAATAAATATAAAGCACCTCTAATTATAAATGAAAAGATGCGACTATCTCTATTTGTTAATAACAATGTTCTCTGTAGAAATTCTACTTAATATGTAGAGGAATTTGAAGAAACATTGAAATTGTGATCAAATGGCAGAAGACTGAAAGAAAATTGCCATTAAACATATTAGTAATTTAATGCAAATTATAATTTACATATATATATATATATATATATATATATATATATATATATATAAAATGAAAGAAATATGACATTGCACTTAGAAGAGAAGATAAACAGAAAAAGAAAGGCATCTCCTAAGTCAAGGAAAATAACTTTATGACAGTAGATATGCTTTCCAGATCTTTTAAAAACTCAATAATGTACCATTGAACTTGATTTTCTTTTTTAAATTTGATTTACTTATATACAAATTGCTATATCCCCATTCAAACTATGTGATCCACAAAAATCAGAACTAACTTGAAACAGGATAAAGGAGCCCTAACCTCTTCCCTGTTGAATTTCACTACGATATTGTCATAATCTGCATAGCATGTTACAGTGACAATAGATGGACCAATCAAGGCAGATATTTTTATGCCATTTGACATGCCAGAAACAAGTTTTATACATGTGCATGTATATACATATATTTAAAGTTTTATATATATATATACATATGTATATGTGTATATATATATATATATATATATATAGTTTTATGTAAGTTTTATATAAAGCTTTATATATATGTATATACATATATATGCATGCTTTGGGAATGAGGATATTTTATTATAAATCAATATGAAAATATTTTTTACCTTTTGGTGCCAGAGTAGATTGCTGCATGTTATTAATATGAAACTCGTTCAGACACCATTAAATTAAAATAATTTAAAAGTGACCTATTGCAACTAAATATAGCATATAAAGCTATATTCATATTGAGGGAAAGCACGGCCACACATTTTCAAACTTAAAATTAGTAATCTTTCTTATATAAGATCCCAAATTAGAGGCTGTCCTATAAAATTAATAAATTGAACATTATTTTAAGTCTGAAAAAATTACACACGGCATAGAAAATAATTTACGTAACATATTCAAGGAATAGAGTTCTAGATAGAATACATGAAAACAAAAAGAATAACATTTAAGAAAAGAACACCAATGGCTCAGGCTCTAAGACCGACAATTAGTAAATAGGACCTCATGAAATGGAAAAGCTTCTGTAAGCCAAAGAACACTGTAATTAGGACAAAACTGCAGCCTAGAGAATGGAAAAAGAATTTTACCATCTCCACATCTGACACAAGGCTAATAATATACAAAAAAAAAAAAAGAACTTGACAACTAGACATCAACAAACCAAATAATCCAATTAAAAATGGGCTACCGATGTAAACAGAATTATTAACAGAGGAATCTCAAATCGCCAAGAAACACTTAAAGGAATGTTCAATGTCCTTAGCAAATCGAAACTACTTTGAGATTCGATCATATGTCTGTCTGAGTGGCTAAGATCAAAAACACAAGCGACAGCTCATGCTCATGAGGCTGTGGAGAGTGGAGAACACCCCTGCATTACATGTCGGAGAGTAAACACGCGCAGTTACTTTGGAAATCAATATAGCTGTTTCTCAGAAAACTGGGAATCAATATACCTCAAGACCAGATATACCACTCCTGGGCATATACTTAAAAGACACTCCATCCTACCACAGCGTTACTTGCCCAACCATATTCATATCAGCTTTATTCATAATATCCAGAAACTGAAAACCATATAGATGTCCACAACTAAAAAATGGATAAAGAAAATGTGGTACATTTAGACAATGGAGTAGTATTCATCTGTTTAAAAAAATGATATCATGTAATTTGCAAGCAAATGGAACTACAAGAAGTCATCCTGAATGAGATAACCCAGACCCACTCAGACTAACATGATATGTGCTTACTTATAAATGGATATTAGCTGTAAAGATTTATCATACCGTAGTCCACAAACCCAGAGAGGCTAAGTAACAAGGACGTCTCAAGGAAGGACACATGGGTTTCCCTGGGAAGGGAGAATAGAATAAATGTTACAGGTGAACTAAGAGCAGGTGGGGATGGGAACAGGAGGGATTAAGTGAGTGAGCAGGAGACTGCACTGGGAAAGACAACTAGAACTGGAAGTGACAAGTTAAAACCGTAGTGCCAGAGTAACTTGGTGGTGTCTATGAGGGTAACCCTTTGGACGATTGCTAGTAAAGGGTGATATGGAGCTTGAACTGGCCAGCTTCTGTAACCTGGTAAGTCTCCTAGTGGAGGACCTGGGAGACTAACACAGCCACAAACTCTTCGACCTATAATTTGTCCTGCCTGTAAGATGTGCTGGAGTTAAAGGTGGCTCACAACTTCTGGGAGTGGCCAACCAATGACTGGTTCAACTAGAAGCTCTCGCCATTAGAGGAAGCCCACACCTGACAAGTTCTAAAATAGAGCCAAACATGACTGGCCCCAAAACCCACATCCAAAGATTAGATAGAGCTTGGGGAATTGCACGAATGGCGGGGGGAAGGATTTTAGGAACCAGAGGGTCAACAACATCACAAGAACAAGGCTCACAGAATCAACTAAGCAGGGCTCATAGAGGTTCAGAGAAAAACCAAAGCAAAAATCAAGGAGCTTAGGTGGTTCTGACCTAGCTCCTCTGTGTATATGTTACCGTTTTGTAGCTTGTTCCTGTGGGACTTTTAACAGTGAATGGGGCCTGTCCCTGACTCTTTCGACTGCTCTTAGGATTCTTTTGCTCCTATTTGGTTGCCTAATTTAGCCTTGATAGGAGGATTTGTGTCAGGTCTTATTGTAACTTGTTATGTTTGGTTGACATCCTTGGGAGTCCTCTTTTCTGGAGGAAATGGAGGAGGAGTGGATGTGAGGGAGAGGAGAGGTGGGTAAGAGAAACTGGGAAGAGAGGAGGAGGGTCAGCTGTGGTTGGAATGTAGTATAAACCAGAAGAATAAACATATAAGTAAAACTTAAAAAGACTTATATGTTTACTCATGTATGTGTCTACATAGTGTACTGCACATGCGTGCAGGTGCCCATGGAGGCCAGAAGAGAGATAGTGACTTTTGAGAGGAGCAAGTACATTAGTACATTTATTTACTGGGCCGTGTCTCCAGTTCAGCAAATAAGACTTTCTTATAAATGCTACTGTACTCTTAGTAACATTTGTTAAACTTGTATGTCTTATGCTAACTTTGTAAGGCTTTTGATTACTTTGGAAACCAAAGCCTTTCAAAGCAACGTTATTTTAGACAATTTTATTGGATTAAAATTGAAGAAGGGTGTGGATCTGTTTATGATAAAAAAAGAGTTATTCAGGGATGGAGAGATCGCTCAGTTGTTAAGAGCACTGGCTGCTTTTCCAAATAGTGAATACATACATACATACATACATACATACATACATACATACATACATGGTTAAAATTTGCAATTTATAATGGACAGAAGATGGGGACAGCCATTCTTTTATTGTAGATGCACATGTGTCCAATAAGCATTGGGAACAGTGCTTTACTGGCCAGTATTAAGAAAATTCAAATCCTAAGTACAATGAAACAACATTTCTCACTGGTCAGGATGATGGCAACAAAAGCTGTATTACAGGGATATCAAGAAATTGGAATTTTCTTATGTTTTGGGTGGGGTTTAAAATAGTACAGAAGTCTTGAAAAACACTTTAAATCACTTCAAAATAAAAACTATGGACTTACGTTGCACAGGAATTTCAATCTGGAGATATATTCATGAGAATTAAAAATATATACTCACAGAAATATGTACAGGACTGGTTAAATAGAAGTGCTTATGACATCATTAGGCTTTGAAACCCCTCAAATATTGATCTACTGATGAACAGACAGAAAAGGTATACTTTATCCATAAAGTGGACCACCATACAGCAAAAAAGAGGTTTAAAATCCTTGAATAGATGTCTTCAAAGAACATGAAACTTTGTAAGTGAAATAATCAAGCATAGAAGGCGTTGATTATTGGAAGCCATTTATAAAATGCATCATGAACAGGCCAGTCACACATTTAGAAACCAGTCTGGTGTCTATGAGGTAATGTAGGATGGGAAGGAAGGGACTGACACCTCATGATTACAGGATTTTACTTGGGATGGAGATGAAAATGTTCTACAACAGGACATGTTAATGGCTGTGTAATTCAGTGAATATATTAAAAGCACTGAATTGCATTGAAGAACGCAAGTTTTATCATATGCTACACTTTCATATATGTGTTATAAAAGTTAAAACTAAACTAAAGCATTGAAATAGCCTGACAAGGAGACAGATTCAACCACAGTCTGGGTCATTTCTACCTGCCTAGAAGCACTTTACACCTACTGTCTCCATGGTCTGTAACTTGCATTTTATACCAAATATTCAGGTTTTTTTAAAATAAACATTGGGCATTTCTGTGAAACACAGTCAACTGTTGTCTTCACTCCCTAGTTATTCTATCACAGGGTCTGTTTATGCCTCCAATCCAAAAATAAAGAAAACCAAATACTTTCTAGCTATCAACACAATAAAAGTTAAAGACAGAAGGTAGATACATAATCCAGAGCCTTCTTTCTGTGTCTTCTAGCTGAGAAAGTTCAGAAAGCACAATCACTAGTTAAGCACCATGATAGAAGACTCAGCACACTTGAGCCAAATCAACTTCTGTTCACTATAGACTAGCTATTATACAATGTGATATGCTGTCATTCCAGCACAAAACATATTAACACATAGTAAAACATAGTTTTACTGCCATAACTTCCATAGTTTCTACTGATTCCACTGGCCACCTGACTAATTTCCTTTTCTCTGCCTCTTGAGAGCATGTGTTGGAAAACAAAGGTTCTTTTTTTTTTTTAACATGAAATGCTTTTTTTATAGCATGTTTTACAAAAGGAGGGGGTAAGAGGGGCCAGGTGGTGGAAAAGTACAGAATCTTCTTGGCCTCTGCCTTGAAACATGTCATGGTCTATACGGTACACTGCCTTGAATTATGATCTACCTGCTGTTCTTCAGAAGATATGGTACACTGCTTGAGCTATGGTCTCCCTGCTATTCTTCAGAAGATATGGTACACTGCTTTGAGTCTATCTGCAGTTGCCAAGCAGGATCTTGCAGTTGCCAAGCTTCAGGGGACATTGTGCAAAAACAAAGGTTCTTAACACAAAAGTTCCATTATGTCTTACTGTGTCACTGTACATTTTACACTAGCCATTGGTGTCTGGCCCATCTGACTAATTGCCCTGAAGTCTGACATGTTCTCATAAATTCTTCTGCTTTCTGCTCCTTTAACAATACCTTCATGTTTGGATGTCTTTGACCTTGCTGGACAGTTCCAAATACCCTCATCTGTATTAATTGTCTTATTCTCCCTTTATCTGATACAGTCATCAGTTTTGCTTGCCTCTTAGTGTTACTGAAGCAGAAATGACATACAACAACCTTTAATAGTTAGTACTTATAATTTGCTCAGATTGCGCATATTCAAAAAGTCATGCACCACAATAATCAAGGTAATGAATTGTGTCACCCCCCAAAGGTTCCGCACATGCTGTTACAGTTTGTGTGTTCAGAATGCTTAATTTGATATCTACACTTTTCAGTTTGACTGTACAAATGGAAAATTATTAACTACGTACAATCCTTTGTGCAGAGTGTATTTATAATTTATCTTTCCAACTTTAGTCTGATTTTTATATTGATCAGTTCTAATTGTCTCTCTGCTTTCCATCCTATGGTTAGAATTTTTGTATTGTTTCCTATTACCACATTTAAGTACAATAATTCAGTGTCTTCTCTTTTGTCCCTGACTTTATTCAGTTTGTATAATATTCTCCATGTTTGGTCATGTTGATTCTGACTGTAAGATTTTCTTTGGAGACTAAAACAAAATTGTGTTATTTAAAAAGTAATTCTTTTTATAATTTTATAAATACTTTAATAGATTTGTCTACAAAGTGTTTAAATAATTCAGCACTATCTTGACAAAATCTTTGCTCACTCTCCATAAACATCCTGTCTGCACTGCACAGTTATGCTTTGTGTATGAAAACTCAGCAAAGTACCTCCTAGTTGTATGAACCCAGGAAACATAAAAAACAAAGTCTTAGAGTTAGAAAATTGTTTTGAAAAAAGGCATTTTATGAAGAGGTCAGGTGATAATCATATGCAAAACTATTCTAAAATTTACAGAGAATTGTGACAAATGCCTGCATGATGACAGTGCTTCTAGAAGATATTGTTTTTATGTGACTGTGAACTGAGAGTAACAACCGTTCAGTAGTGATGAACTGAAATGGTGTTTTGGGGGTTGAATGTTAGAGAGCTGCATCACGCAGAGCCGTCTCAGACTACTTCAGTCTAGAAGGAGAGGGGAAGAGAGACTGATGGCATGCTACTCAAAATCAAATGTTAAAATAACAGTTTTTATGTTCAACATGAGGGATGCGCAACAACGATCAAAATATTTAACAATTTAAATGTCTGTTTAAAGTGAACAAGTTGTCTAAATGATGGAGGAAACAGAAACAAAAGACTGTTACCTGATGACTTGTGGTAAATTGGAAGTATGGTTTAGATAGAGCATTGTAAGTTAAATATATCCAGACAAATTGAGTGACTACATTATAGTTAGCTTTATTCAGTGTCTGTCTGACCATAGGATAGCAAAGTAGATAAGCTTTGTGTTAACATTGAACCAATTCAGCTGTTAAACAAACCTGGGATAATGTTAGGTTTATACATTTTTTTTCTGCATTCTGATATGTCTCATCAAAATATAAGTGACCCTTTTCAGCTACTTTCCTACAGTATATAGAGCCTGGATCTCAGAATGTGTGTCTCATTCCTTTGTGCAGTGGTGCTAGGAGAAACTGAATTTAGTTGCTTACCTTTTTGCTACTTGGAAACCTTTGTCTCAGTTTTGTGTAATCATTAGAAGCAGTGAACGTCACATAAAATAGTTCTACAGCAGTTAATAGTAGTTCAAAACTAACTCCCCCACTGTCTTTACTCAGAGGATCAGGACACAGATTTCAAGTTTTAAGTAGTTCATATAGTATAAATCAAGTGCCTTGATTCGTATGCTAATTCTCCAAACCCCTTACTGGAATGAAGTTAGTGAAATTTTGATATATAAGAGCTCTCTCTCTCTCTCTCTCTCTCTCTCTCTCTCTCTCTCTCTCTCTCTC
>NW_021620894.1:2622741-2630133 GCF_004785775.1 Grammomys surdaster | reverse complement strand
CTCTCTCTCTCTCTCTCTCTCTCTCTCTCTCTCTCTCTCTCTCTCTCACACACACACACACACACACACACACACACACACACACACTGAAAGTCTCCTAAGAGTTTCTATCATTAATGTGAGCTGCATAGAGTGTCAGGGATGGGAGACCAATTAAATTTTCTCTTTCATTCCCCTTGTGACACTTTTTATCTCCCTGTTGTGTGATTCTTTCTGTTTTGAAATAATGATCTTCAGGTTAAAGGTAGAAACTAAGCCCTAGTGGATTTGCCCGTATGAAGCATATATGATAATGGTTTTCAAACTAAACATAATTTCTGAAGTACTTGAAGTCATACCAGTGTGTTTCTGTTTGAGGCTCGTGGAAATAATGATTTGTAATTTTTATTATTATATAAATAATGTCTTATTTTTTAATGCATTCCTTTTTTGTCTACTTAGTGTTTTCAAGGTATCTTAAGGGATCTTGGTGAAAGGTCAAGAGAACATGTTAACCTAAGTAAATCTGGAACTTCACGGAGATTCAGGAACAAAAACTCAGCAAACCTTTGTAATGATTTTAGATTACATAATCAATTACTAGTAGAGTTGCTTTTCATAGTTGTATGTGATGGAAATTCTGAATGCAGTATAATTAGGAATCCACAGTAGAGTATGGTAACTCGTTTTCACCAATTGGAGAGTTAAAAACAATCTATGTTGCTTGTGGAGTAAACTACGTGGTAATTAAATAGATTACAACATATCTGTATGACTGATGTTTAACTCACCATAAGCATACACATAAATTATTGATACATGTTTGAAATGAATCTATATAGAAGGTAAGTATATATTCGTGCCTCCTACTTCACTCTGCTCAGAGAAGTAGAAGCCATGGCATCAAAACAGTAGCGAAGACACCTCTTCCTTTCTTCAATTAAAAATAACCAGAGCAACCTGAAGACATAAATAATATTGAATCCGGGTAAAAATCTAACACATTTGAATCATGTTTTCCTGTGGCAGGAAATAAAGAAATGGCGAAATAAATGTTGAGTATGTAAGAGGGACATAGATTTAGTAGAAAGGGGTTTCATCAGACAAAATGTAGGGGCATGGTCATAGAATAAATATTTTGGTAGTAGGAAATAATAAAAAAAATAATTAATACTCATGAATCTAGTAGGTCCATATACATACATAGAGGTAGCATACAGACATATAACAAATAAAGAGACCATATCATTTATCTAAATATTTTTTCTTCAAATAAATGGAGGACTTAGGATAATGTACTCATACATCTCCTGTATGATCTTCTATCATTATAATTACTTTTTTTTTGTTTGTCTGGTTTCTCACTCATTTGTAATAAGGAAAATAGTTACCTATAGCACACTGTATTTTTAACCATAGACACTATATCACTGTCATACAACGGACACCTAAACTGTATTCATTGTATTGTTATAACCATGTATTCATAGAATCTCTCCATACTTCCCACTGCCTCCCTGGCTTGGAGCCACTGCATTCTTTTTCTCTAAAAGATTTACTAGGTTAGAAATCACATATGAATGGTATAATGTAGTGTTTCTTCTTTAGAAGTGTATTTATTTGAGCTTGATGCCTGTCATGTCTACTCGGATCTCTAAGTATTATTGAAAATGGCAAGAAATGTTACCAAGGATGAACGTAATCCAAGATGAGCCCTAGAAGTGTATGTAAATGCTAAAGCTTTAAAGATACCATGAGAAAACACAAGAGTAATGATCACAATATTTGAGTTAGTGATCTTTTGTAGATGAGATGCCAGAAATTGAGGTTGTTGTACAAGATAGTAAATGGAACAAAAAACTTTTTAAAAAATGTTTATTAACCTCTTGAATGATGAAGGCTATTGCTATTGGTTGCCAATCAAAATTTGATGGTAAGAGTATTGCTGAAGACACCAGACACTTCAGTCTAAAGTCATAGACAATAAAATGAACACTGACCAGAAAGTCTTCTTCTTCCTACAGGCTATCTTTCATAGGGCCTGGGTGTTCTGTGTGGGCAGCTTGTACAGTCTCTTAGTAGCTAGTGTTTCTATTGCTATGTTAAACACCATGACTAAGTGTTAAGCTCCCCTTACAGTTTATAATTCCAATGTCTTGGGAAGGTCAGGAAATCCAGGCAGGATGTCATGGCAAGAACTGAGATAGGAACTAGAGCAGTGAACAAGTGCTACTTACTGGTTTTCTCCACATGGGCCATTCTTTAAGTAAACAAAACTGTCCAAATTCTGTTGAATGGCAAACAGTTTCACAATTTGTACCAACTTAACTCACAGGAACTTCACACGTGGTTTCCAATTGCTTCATTTCCTAAACAAATTGATCACTTCTGTTCTTCCATCTTAGCCTGTTTTGTGCACGGGACCATTAGTGTTTCATGGTTTTATTTTTTTCCGTTATCTCTACTTCATATGCTTTTAATATATTTTATAATTATTAGAGTGTCCTCTTTTGGTACTCATTCAAATCTCTTTATCACTGATACTGCTTTCTCTAGACTTATTTTTACTGATAAGGATTTCATTTTATGAAGTGTATCGATAACCATTTTCTCACTCTGTAGCTTCTCTTTTTACTATCAAGGTTTTTTTTGGTTTTAGTAATAATTTTGCTTTTGTTTTTATATAGACAGATTTCATTATATAGTCTTGACTGGTCTTGGACTTTCATACTAGATGAAGGTGGCATAAGTGTCAGTCAGCCTGCCTCTTCCCTTATAGTGCTAAGATTGAGACTGTGTGATATCAGTAACTGCAATTTCGATCTCTATTCTCTGAAATTTCTTTTTGTGATTACTACTTTTGTGTGTGCACTGTTAAATTATCTTCTGTTCAAGGGATTTGACAATTTTATATATGTACATAACACAGTCTTGCTATTAACTCCATCCACCCTGTAAAATCTCACTCCCATACCCTTCAACCTTCCTTTCCCCGCTTCTTTTACAAGTTTATCACTTTTTTGTTTACATTGTGACTTATTTTGTGTAATCATGATCACTGGATTGCGACTCGCCATTGGATTCTGATATACTTCCTAGTTGGTATACAGCTAAAGGCTGTGAGTCTTCTTTTCTTCGAATCTATCAATAGGTTGTTAGTCCTTTAAGTACTGTAAAACTATTGCATCTGTAAGTATATCCTGACTGGAAGATGTGTTACAGTTTGTAGGGATCGCTGCTGGTTAAGATAATTGAAGACTTTTCTCCCTCTATATCATACAACCAAGACGCGTGGTGGCTTCTACAGTAGAGTCTCATCATTTGCATTCCCTAGGCAATAGTGAGCAATGGCTGTATCCTATGTTTCTTTTTTTTTTTTTTTTTTTTTTGAGTGTCCCTGTTCAACAGGTCATATGCTGCTATCACATTCCTAGCACTGGGTTATTGTTTAATAACACATGGTTTCGAGGAGGAGCCTTTTTTAAACATTAGAATATCTCCTTTTCCATTTTGAGTTAAGGAATGCATCACAATCACTTTTGTAGCAACTCCATTACTGAGCTCTAGCCGTGCCTCTATTTGTATTTTATTTTTAGATAGATCCCAGACAGGATTAGAATTTTCAGTCTTCCTGGATTAGGGTTCCAAGAATCTGGGATCAGCTGTCTACACCATCAGTTTCTTTTGGAGTGTCTAAAATATACTTCATTTTCACGGCTGTTATTGGGTAGATCTTGAATTGGTCATTTCTTCTTTGAAATTCACTTCTTTGGCTGTCATGATGAGCATCTATACATGTGGAGATTATTTTTGAGTCCTCTGTTCTGTCCCATTGGCACAATGATACAAATGCATTCCAGTATTACAGCATATAAATTAATCATCTCTCTGGTAATTCTTGATTTCCAGTGCACTTGCATATTCACCCTACTTATTTTCAAGATTTCTTCTTCCTTCCTTCTATCTCTCCCTCCATTCTTCCCTCTGTTCCCCTCCCTGCCTCCCTTTTTCTTCTCTCTCTCTCTCTCCCTCTCTCTCCCTCCCTCCCTCTCCCTTCCTCCCTCCCTCTCCCTCTCTCTCCCTCTCTCTCTCTCTCTCTCTCTCTCTCTCTCTCTTTCTCTCTCTCCCTCCCTTCTTCCTGTAATATATAAATTGACTTAATTATTTAGGGTAAAACCATGGGAATATTTATTCAAAATTATTTCATATTGGCTATTTTTCAAAATGATAATTACTTTTTAACACTAAAATAAGAGGATTGCACTCCAGCATACAGGACGTCATAAATTCAATTCAGTAAAAACATGTAGTATTTACTGAAAAAGTGATAAATAGAAGAATCAAAATCTCTTAAGATCTCTGATCATGATTTGTAAGTCTTTGTGGAAAAGTGACAGCACTAACAAATAACTATGAAGCAGTGATAAAAATCAAGAATAGCTTCTGGTTCTTAATCCTCAGCTGTAGAAGTAAAGACACCATGTTAGACGACTGTGAGACCTCAGACCAACCTTGTGGTATGAGGTTCCTTACCAGGCACAACTGGAGTGTTAGAGAAGAACAGCTAGGATTAAAGATAGCTGTCCCCTGACAGACTCTGCCCGAGCCTGACCAATACAGATGTGGATGCTTGCAGCCAACCATTGGACTGAAAACAGAGATCCCAAATGGAGAAGTTAGGGGAAGGAGTGAAGGAGCTGAGGAAGTTTGCAACTCCAGAGGAAAAACAACAATATCAACCAACAAGATCCTCCTCAGAGCTCCCAGGGTCTAAACCACCAACCATTGAATACTCAAAGAGGGACTCATGACTCCAGCTGCATATGTAGCAAAGGATTGCCTTGTCTGTCATCAATGGGAGGGGAGGCCTTTGGTCCTGTGGATGCCCTAGCATAAGGAAATGTTAAGACAGTGAGGTGGGAGCGGGTGGGGCAGGGGAGCACTCTCATATAAGCAGTGGAAGAGGGGATCAGATAGGGGGTTTGCAGATGGGGAACCAGGAAGAGAGATAGCATTTGAAATGTAAATAAATAAATTAACCAATAAAAAAGACGACTATGTCAATCAGTGTTCTTTTGGTTTCTTCTCTTGTTCAGTATTACTGCAGATCACAGTGTTGTTCGGCTCTGCTTTCCTACTTGTGTGTGAGACTCTTAAGGTCAGTTAGTGCTGTTTAGTGTTACTTATTCTACTTCCACAAGTTAGGTCATCAACTGGATGAGTCCCCGTCTTGTCTACAATGTGTCTTCCCTTGGAAACACTGAAGATACTTCCTTCTGTATTGACTTCCCACCCCCTTTGAAGAGTTTGCACTGGGTAAAGTCCAATTTATGGGGTCTGTATGGTCCCTTGGTCAGGAAGACTGCTGGTTTCTCAGAGTTTTAGACTACTTTTGAAGGTGTCATATCTTTCCCTGGAATCTAGCTGGCATAGGGGACACTTCCAAATCATTGGTTGCCACAGTAGTCTCATTGGCTTAAGCCCCCACATGTGATTAATGAACACCAAGGAAGTCAGGTACATGAGACAGGCTCAGTCTTGTTAATGAAATAACAAAGGGGGAGAGGTGGAGAGCCTTTGGGACTGCTTGGCAAGAAGCTGACATGAGCCAAGGACAAGGAAAGGGGCTACTTGGCAGGAATATGACATTGGACAAGGACAAGGAAGTAGGCTTCAGTCAGGAATATGATATTAGGCTAGAACAAAGAAGTAATTTCAGACAGGAATCTAAATTTTAGACTAGAACAAAGAAGTAGGCTTCAGGTATGAAAATGACCTTGGGCTAGGACAGGGAAGTAGGCTCAGATACTTTGGTCATCCTGATAAGCCTTTAGAAACCGTGATCATGAGAGTGTTTATGTAATTGAGTTTAATGCCTTGCTTATTCTTCCACTATGTTTATTGTCTTGCTTGTCCCTTGACTATTTCCATCTATTGTATTGCTAGAACTGACCTTAATACATGCATGTAATCAAAATGGTATAAAAGCATAAAGGAATAAGGGGTATAGGATAGGGGGTTCTAGGGAGGGGAAATGGGGAAAGGAGATGACAGCTGTCTTGTAAATAAATAAAATATCCATTTAAAAAATAAAAAAGAAAGTCAGGTATGCCATAATTGAAGAATGAACTGCAACTTAAAATAACTCGTAGTATAACACTTAGATGAAGGTCAGTAAAAAAAATTCTTAAATTTTTAAATATGCCTTGAGTCTGTCAATATTTACTTTCCAAATTAGAAACTCAGTGGACATTATAAGAAATTATTCTGATAAAAGAGAAACTCTTCGCTCTTTAAGTCGGTTTTTATAAACAAGTTAAGTTTTAACTTGCACAAGCGTTCTTGTGGTGTGCTTAAGCTTTTGGTTTTGTCCCAGTCTGTATTTTGGAACAATCTGTTTCCTTAAAAGAAAACCCTCAGTGTAAAATCTTTTTAAAAAACCTAAGGTGCTTGCCTTTTATCTTAAACTTTGGAAGTGTATAGATAAATTATTTTAAATGATGGGATGAATGATACAACTGGGTCTTAAGGATAAAATAGTCACCTAATGGAGGGACAGCATCGGAGATGAACTCATAGTATAAGCATTGAATTTTTTTCTAATGTGCAAATAATTTTCTAGGAACATGCTTCCCACTTTGGAACATCTCTTTGCAACAAAATCATCACCATCATTTTATGATTTAATTGTGAATAGAGGTGACAAACTAATTGCTCCCTCAGAGCTATCTCTGAACTCCAGGAAGGCCCTAAGAGGATGTTCAAAACACTTTAAACTAGTGATCCAGGGAGGGAGTGTTCTGGTCTTGATTGCACAAGCCCCACAAGACATGATTCTTTATAATTGAACATGGGCTGAAGTGTGCAGGTCTATTATAAAAAGAAGATGCCAGTTCTAGTTACTGAACTTAGGAAAATAGGGAGCATGTTTCTAGGTGGACAGTGTGGGTATTCAGACTTCTGCCAGGGCCTGTCAGCTTCTGCTCCTCACACACTAACAGGTAATACACATGATCCTTAGGCAATGCGTTTTCCTGAAATCACCTGGAAAATCTAATGAACCTACGGAATCATTGAACATGATGGCCTCTGAGCATAAAAAGGTATAGGAACTTTGAGGCTCTTTGCTTATCAATTCTGGAGGGCTCACTTGAATTGGAGGTGTTCAGGTATGGATAGCATTTGTAAAAGGCAAGGGCTCTCAGCTCTCTCTTCAGAATGTTAGTGTGTCTCCTGTTACAGTATAAATTTCCTTTAGTGGAGGATGTTGACCCATGCTAGCCTGTCCTCTTTCTTTCTCTTTCTTTCTTTCTTTCTTTCTCTCTCTCTCTCTCTCTCTCTCTCTCCCTCCCTCTCTCTCTCCCTCCCTCTCTCTCTCCCTCCCTCCCTCCCTCCCTCCCTCCCTCCCTCCCT
>NW_021620894.1:2597675-2622641 GCF_004785775.1 Grammomys surdaster | reverse complement strand
CCCACCCACTCCCTCCTCCCTGCCCTAGCATTTCCCTATACTGAGGCATTGAGGCTTCACAGGACCAAGGGCATCTCTTCCCACTGATGCCCGACAAGGTCATCCTCGGCTACAATTACAGCTGGAGTCATGGGGCCCTCCATGTGTATTCTTTGGTTGGTGGTTTAGTCCCTGGGAGCTCTGGGGGTCTGATTGGTTGATATTGTTGTTCTTCCTATGGGGTTGCAAACCCATTCAGCTCCTTCAGTCCTGTCTCTAACTCCTCCATTGAGGACCCCATGCTCAGTCCAATGGTTAGCTGTGAGCATCCTCCTCTGTATTTGTCAGGCTTTAGAGACATTCTTTGTGGCAGCTCTGGTAACAGCCAGTCTAGAATATGGAGATGCTAACAAGACAGAATGTATGAGATAGAATGCATGTTGTATGATTTCTAAAATAAAATAAAATTATGATTAAAATAAAAAGTTAAGATCAAAAGTGAGGACGAGGGGAATGTCTTAGTGGGTGAAGGTGCCTGCCTCATTACGTGAGGAACCAACATAGTGGAGAGAGAGGGAGAGAGAGAGAGAGAGAGAGAGAGAGAGAGAGAGAGAGAGAGAGAGAGAGAGAAGTGACTCCCACAAATTGTCCTCTGAGTACCACACAGGTACCACAATATATGCATACACATGTAAACACACACACACACACACACACACACACACACACAAACAAACAATTTAAAAATAAATATTCTGAAAATGACTAGGGGAAATGAGACATGAAGTCTCCTCTCATTTTTGTGTAAAGCCTCAGTAAGAGCCTTTGAGGAAGGACTTCATTTCCTAGCAGTAGAAGAGGCAGAGACAAAGAGAGAACAGATCTTCCTAACGATTACAAGCATAGACAAGGATAAAACAAAGTGATTTCCTTGATGTGTTTGAATGTCAGTTTTCTGTCTGCAGATCTGATTTACAAAAGCAAAAAGAACTCATGGATAAACATGTTTTAAAAGAATCAGTTTTAATGAATGACTTCCCAGTCCTTGGCACACACTGAGTGTCCACCAAACGGTACGTGCCATGACCATTTTTGTTACTGTCATCACTAATGAGGCAGTGGCTGGAAAGGCTTTAGGTCTCCTAGGTCTCTAGTCTACCTTTGACTTACATAACCTTTCCCTTCGTTCTGCCTTTATATTATTCTATGCATGCCAGTGTATTTTCCTTTTCAACACAATAACATGCCTTTTATACGTACCTTGTTTCCACCCTTTCTTTGGTTAATGCTTGAGTTTCCCTGATTCCCTTTAGAGCAGATAAGGGCCAACAAGGACCAGTGCAGCAACTTCTTTTATTAGAGCTGGGACCCCTCTCATTACTCTACCTCTCAAGACTGCAGGGATGGAATTGATTGGGATGTCATGTGAGACCACTTAGTAGCTTTAAAAAATAAAAATAAAGAATACCTAGCAAGGCATAAATAGTCTTTCTTGGGAACAGCACACAGATATATTGTCTAACATCCCATAATCAGCTCAGAAAACACATACAAGTAATATTATAGAAACTATGTAGGTCGCATTTAGAATATATATGCATATGCATGTACATGTGCATATGTAACAGAAATGATAATATGCAATTAGGTATATGGAGGGATTTGGAGGGAGATAGGGAAGGTGGAAATGTAATTATATTATAAGCTCAAAAAATAAAGGAAACAATAAAAAAGATTTTGCCAACAGCCTGTTATACTGGCTATCAAGGTAGACTTTTAGACAATATGAAGTCAGAAAAAATATCTAGTGCATACTGCTAACTTCCCCTCTCTTGGATAGCAATACAGTAATTCCATTTACAAATGGCTAAGGATTTAGGCATGGTGGTACAGGCCTTTAATCTTAGCATTTGAGAGACAGAAGCAGGACGATCTGTGTTAGTCTGAGACAAGCCTTATCTACACAATGAATTCAAGGCTATCCTGGGCTGCATAGTGAGAGCTTACTTCAACAAGATGGATTAGAACAAAATTATTTACATATGTAACATGGAACAACAAGAAAAGACAGTGAGTATGCTATTATAGATTTCTCCCATCCTTCTCTAAAGGTAATAAATAACATTGTTATAGGCATTTGAGTCAAGAATCCAGTGCATTACAGTACTGTAACACAATTTCAAATTTTTTGTTACCAGATGATTTTAGCCATGAAACCATGTGAAGAATGCAGTTGAGTTGACATTTAAATGAAATCGACAAGATACAGATAAATACTGTGTCTGGAACATGATAGCTGTGCGAAACTATTGGTTTAATAAATTAGTAACATGAGTGTCTTGGGATTCTCTCTTTATAGTTTATGTATATTATATAGAGCTACTGAGCTTTTATATTTGAATTTGTCAATACCATTTAATTGTTAATTATCTGACATTTCGTTTAGCATTGCTTAGTTTTTCCTTGGGAAAAAAGACCCAAGTTTGTAAAAATAAAATGTTCGCAAATATACAGAGAAAGCCAGCATTAAAGGAAGACACTTCAGAACTAAATTGTATCCTATCCAGGGCATAGAGTCTCCTTTGCAAGTTCTTGCTTTCAGTGACAAAAGGAAATAGGAGTGGACATGAAGGAGAATTTTAGAGCCATTCATTTTAGTTTGAGAGAATGTGTGTCTTAATGTTTAAGACAAGGGAGTCAAAGAAGGGTAATGAAATGTTCAACTTCTGGGACAACTAAATTGAAAAGAAACATAATAAAAGGGCAAGGTGAGGAGACCAAGAGAGTAAGAATGGAGTCTCTCGGACTTTTTCCTTCTTCCTTTTTTAATTTTTATTATAGGAAGCACAAAATTATCTTCCTCCCACATTGGCATGGGCCTTGATCAGGAAAGCAGTACTCATCCTTTGGTATATGTGGAGAGAAATATTTAAACTTAATATTCTTTGGTTTAAGTTTCTAATCATAGAGTTTTTTTGTGTGGCTTATAGAACTCAGGAAATATTTATGATATGGAGGAATAACTATATTTATCGCTGTCATTTTATCCCTTAGTTCTGTTAGCCTTGAATGGAGAAGGAATGGCTAGTTACACTGTCTGTTATCAGATTATACTTTATGTTTCTGGCCAGTGTACAGATACTGGAATAGGTTCATCTTTAACTCTGAAATAAATTGTAAGCAACATAAGGGTATTTAATTCTTCTTGAAATGTCAATACAGGAAAATTAGGACTTGGGGGGATTTTTATTTATTGAAGTTGAAATCTCTTTCGTTTTGAATTTTATAACTTTCAACTCTTTGAAGGAGATCAACAATGAATGTCTGAAAGCAAGTTATTTAGTGATGGGGTTTGTGGGTATATATAGTCAGTATCTAAATATCAGGTATGTCACATTTCTTGTTATTATTTGAGTTTGTTCTATCATTTTTAATACAAGAGAGATCACACCTCAGAGGAAATCTCTCTTACCTGGTCTATAAATGGGAGGCAGATATTCTCAATAAAGAGTTTCTGACTATCAACCATGCCACTTGAAAAGGGTGATATATACTACAGTGTTACTGACAACTGATCATACCAATAATCTTAGAGGTAGTTGTCCTATGGATAGTCACATGTGTGAAAGAATGTTGAGAATCAAGTCAAAAAAGAGGGTCTCCCTGTTTTCTATTCTAGCATTCCTAGAAGTTTGTTGCCTCAAGAAGTTAAAGAAGACATTACCTTAGAGTTTATTAATAGTTGTGCCTGGTACTTTCAAACAGTTTATAAATGTTACACCAGTGTTCATTTATGTTGACATTGCTGTTGTTAAACTAAGTATGCTTTACATTTTTCAGGAAACTATAAAACACATTGGGTGAATTATCTTAATTAGTCTAGCTAAGAAGAACCAAATTCAGGACTCCTGTCAAATGTCATGATTTCTCATATAGTAATTTCCTACTGCTTTGGAGAGGGTATTGAATAGGGACAGCAGGTTACTTAAACATATCACCAAGGTTCAACACACACATGTTCATAGAATATAAACTCATCTAAAGCACTGTCTAACTTAAGAATATCTGACCATGTCTTTTAACTTCTGCCGTTGGTGTAGAAGAGAAAACAATCATTTATATTCATGAAGCATCCCTTCTAAAAAAAAAAAAAAACTGTGTAGATTGACTCTCCGATATGGATTTGCAGTAACAGATACTTTTACAGGGATCTTGTTTTGCTCATCAGAAGAATGCAATGTTCTGCTTCTCAAAGCATATTCAAAGCTCTCAGTAGAAAATGATTCTTAATAGACATTGAGGACCAGGCTGCTGCTTTTTAATCTTTGCAAGTTCAAATATCCTCAAAGCTATGAAGAACCTTTCAGTAGTGACTCAGTTTATCCTGCTGGGCATCCCACACACAGAGGGTCTGGAGACCATGCTCTTTGCCCTGTTTTTGTCTTTCTACATCTTCACTCTAGTGGGGAACTTGCTCATACTCCTTGCGATTGTCTCCTCTACTCGGCTTCACACACCCATGTACTTCTTCCTGTGCCAGCTGTCAGTGTGTGACATATTTTTCCCTTCTGTGAGCTCTCCCAAGATGCTATTCTACCTCTCAGGAAATACGCTGGCCATCTCCTATGCAGGTTGTGTTTCCCAGCTCTTCTTCTATCATTTCCTGGGTGGTACTGAGTGCTTTCTTTACACAGTAATGGCCTATGACCGCTTTGTTGCCATATGCTACCCTCTACGCTACTCAGTCATCATGAGTCACAGAGTCTGTGCCATCCTGGCCATGGGGACATCAGTTTTCGGCTGTATTCATTCCACCTTCCTAACTACTCTCACCTTCCAGTTGCCCTACTGTGGCCCCAAAGATGTGAACTATTACTTCTGTGATATTCCTGTGGTTATGAAGCTGGCTTGTGCAGACACATCCACCCTGGAGTTGGTGGGGTTCATCAGTGTGGGCCTCATGCCCCTCAGTTGCTTCTTCTTCATCCTCACCTCCTACAGCTGTATAGTTCGCTCCATCCTACAGATCCGCTCCACTGAGGGTCGACACAGAGCCTTCTCTACCTGTAGTGCCCACTTTACTGCCATCTTGCTCTTTTACATGCCAGTGATTTTCATTTATCTAAGGCCAACACCAAGTCCTTGGTTGGATGCAACTGTTCAGGTCTTGAACAACCTGGTGACCCCTATGCTAAATCCATTGATCTACAGTCTTAGGAATAAGGAGGTGAAATCATCACTGTGGACTGTCCTACGTCCACTGTGCTTCCTTCCCAAGCATTTGTAAAGAAAGATCAGTAGCGAATACTTAGGTCCCTTGCAGGGCTAATGTAATAGATTCATCGGCTACTCTAAAGCCCTTTGTATTTAAGAACGCTCATATTATTACTATCTTAAATTTACAATATTACAGACTAAGATGTAAAGATTTGACCATCTAAGTGGTAGATGGAGCCTCTACCATTTGGTAGGTCCATTTTTCTGACTCAGACTGACCTGTACTCACATGTGAAAACCACAGCAGGCAGGAGTGGAGCAAAGAACAATATACAAAGAACAATATGGTCCTGCTACTTGACCACCATTCTTTTCATTTTGCTTTCTGCTCGTTTTCTTTGCACAGTAGTTGGACCAAACACTTCAGATTCCTTATTTCTAATGTCCTATCTCATGCCTCTTCCTATTTTTATTCTCCTTAGTGTTTTATCATCTTGGATGAGATGATATTCAAAAAAAATGTCTGCATTAACTAATCTATCAATTTATTCACCTAAGGGATGTTGAAGTTTTAGAAATATGAACTTTATTTTTGAAATATTATCCACTTACATTGAAACACAATTATATTGCATCATGAACAGGGCTTGAGTGGAGGGTTGAGCAGACCTAATGGTAGAATACTGGATTCAAAATCAACAATTCTCGATAATGGACAGTATCACACTTTCTCCTTTTCAGCTTGTACCTCCTTGGACACAGATATTGACTTGGGTTTATCTTCCAGCACTTTTTAGTTTTGTTTTCTGCTGAAATTAACTATGAATGAAAAGTCTGCTATTTTAACCGAGCATGAAATTTTGATAACTGAACTTTAATGACACTTGATTATGTGCTGTGAAGCTCCTAACAATAGTAGAGAAAAGAGAAAAATACTGAGAAGACAGTGACAGGAGACAAAGGACCTCAGTTTTCTTCTGCATGCTCCTGTTGGAATCAGAGACTCATAATGGAACCTACCAGAATAATCCAGCAACGTTATCTCTGCTTGAAGACCCTAAAACTGAGTTGATAGGAGCTTCTGGAAGGTAGACAAAGTGCTGTCTTCAAATAAACAAGAACCTAAAAGTTTCTGGAATTCTTATATTATTTAATGTTTCATTCATATTTAACCATGCTTAATCCTCTCAGAATCCACATTTTCCTTGATCCAATATGTAGCCTGTAGCTGCTCAGAAAAAATCACATCAATCTATAAGAATAAAACATGGTGGCCTGTTCATTTTATATGAAAAGTTATACACATGTCACTTGACGAGTGACTCAACGCTTCACAAGAGAATGAAAAGATAAAGTCCTAATTGTCTGATAACTGTAGGAATCTATCAGAAAAATAAGCAGTTAAGGCAATGACTAGAGCAGGCCTGAATTAATGAAGTGACCAAGGATGGAAGAAAGTAAACAGCATATAGTAGATTTGTTTCTGGTTCCCAGAATGGACCTCACTCGAAAGGGGTTGATGAATGAAGGTGCTGTGTTTATATGTTCACTTGTAGGTGAAAAATGGCTGAGGAGTATGTTCCAGTGAGATGCAACATATATCCAGGGTTATGGATAGTAAGAAGAACTGTTTTGTGCTAGTATCACCTAAGTGTTTGTCATTTAGGAAGGAATGTTTTGGCATGAATATAAAACATATTACAACTTCTCTTTGTAGTGTTTATATCCATCATAGTTCATTCATCTTGGACCAGAGGAGTGGGTTGTAAAAAATGACTCATGTCCATCTTCTTAAACAGATTAACCCCTCACTTCATTTCAGCTGGTGTGAGGGAAGCTGAAAACTTTAATTTCTTCAGATATGCCATAGTTCTTCCTTTATCAAAGGAGGAACCCAGAAGGCCAGGATGAACTGGGGGATATAGTGGCCAAAGTTTGTTTGATAGTGAGATGAATTTATGATTCTATGCTTTATGAGAAAGAAAAGGAAATATTGTATTAAAAAAAGTTTTCCAGTCTAACAGGGCACACTCAAGAGTGTTTTGTCCTGATCCTAAGATCAAATCAAAACTTACATCCTTGGACAAAACACCATAGCACTGAATATTAAAGCAGACATTCACAGATCACCATTGATTGGGATTTGCTGCAGAAACAATATTTCCCGAGACACTAGCTTCCAGAATTGTATAAATGACTTCCAGCTCCTGATCACATGAACACTGTAGAGTCATTAAGAACTCTTCTGTTCAGGTAAGCAGTTTCTGCAGTATGCCTCAGCACTCTCCTGTCATACTTCCACACTCCTCCCTAAATATGTTAGAAAACTATGCTTGCTTGGAATCTGATCTATGTGCTTTGTCTTAGTTACAGTCCACAGAAAGAAAAACTAGAGTGTGGACGAATTTGGAACCAATAGCAGGATCATTAGATAAATCCCTATGAAGACAATGCCTCCTCAATGGGAAATAATTAGTGTTACTAGCCTGAGTAACTCCAGCCAAACCAAAATGCTGAAAACATATTTTGCTTATTTCTTGGAAATACTTCTTAAAGCTCTCCATCAACAGCAAGAAAACAAATCAACAATATCTAAATTACACTACAGATTCTAAATTTCATTATTTTCTCATTGCTTTACGATCAAAGTAACCCCAGTTGTGAAGGGGCTAAAATGAATTTCTCTTTCATATATGGTCATTTTTACTTAAACATACAAACACACATACATGCACATACATTCATATTAGGTGTATCTATGTATTTCAATGATAATATGTACATATAATTTGAATGTTTCAGTTATTTTCATGCACTAATTAATTTATTCATTCAAAGAACCTATATCAGAGAGTTATTAAGTCGTTTGGCTATGTTTTTTATTACAATGAATAAAACAAGCTTGATCCATTACCATATGGAGATTTCCACTGCATGGAAAAGAGAACTTTTAAAAGCAAACATGAATGTTTGGTTTCAATAATACTCAGGCCTTGCCAGATATGGTGATATTTGGAGTTCTTCCTCAATATCCACCAGTTACTTTATACTACTGCATTCTATTTTCCTCTCTTGAAAGTCTCTATTCATAGCCCCTTACTACTTTCCTAACATACATCATACATCCATATCTAAAGAGTCAAGGCTATCATGCATAGCTGAGAGAAAACACGAGACGTTCTTCTTTCTGTGTCTGGATTACCTCATATAGAATGATTCTTTCTAGCTCTTTCCACTATCTGTGAAATTTATAATTTTTTAACATCTGGATAGTAGTCTATTGCATAAATACACCAAAATTCATGATTCATTATTCTTCCAATTATGGAAAGCTGGTTGTTTCCATTTCTTGCTTTGATGAATAGAGCAGCAATGAACATGAATGAGCAAGTGTCTCTGTAATAGGATTCAGAGTCTTTTAGGTGTATTATCAAGAATATTATAGCTGGCTCATGTGATAGATACATTTCTAGATTTTTAGGAACTTCCATACTGGTTTCTATAGTGACTCATCCCATAATTAATAACAAAATATAATTCTGATCTCTTATCTCCCCATATAGTTAGTTCAGAGGGATCTTCCTTAATTTTTAAGCATTTTTTAAATATATAAATGAGAAAATTATAGTGTTACTCATTAAATATTTACCATGCAGAATACAGACCACTAAACTATCAAACCTTAGAGCTAGGTATTCTGGATTCTGTCACTTGATACAACATAGAAATCTTGGAAGAGGGAATCTTAATTGAGAAATGTCTTTTTAAGATTGGCTTATAGGCCAATCTGTTATTGTCTAGAGTGATGGTTGATGTGGGAGGGCATAGCCCATAGTGTTAACTGCTTTGGCTCTAAATGGCTGCAAGCTTCAACCACTCAAGAGTTCTCTGGATTCAGGAATGAGAGACACATAGGCCAGTTAATTTTAATATACCTTGACTAGCTCAATGTTGGGTACTTCTAAACCTTCTTCCAGTATTCCTGAGTTACCATCATTTAAAAATCTATATTTTTATCTCTGCTATCCCAGATCAAACTGGAGGAGTGGCCTATGTGGCCACTAACCCCGATTCTTACATGTCAGCTGTCCTTTAGGTCTGATCTTCTTGCTACCTCGTCATGGTGACTCTGCTTTCTTCCTCTCCCTCAGTTCCTTGACATGTAACATAAAAGTCCTGCTGCTACCTCCCTGAAGCCATCTGGGCGTGGGGACCCTCAGCATCTGGAATCAGGACTTTGGGGAGCTGAATTGAATTAAGACAAAGCATTAGAATCAATTCCTAATATCTCATTCTTATTGTCAAATAAAAAATAAGCTCTTCTCTAAGACACAAATTGAGCATAACCATAACTATTATGTAAATCACTAAGTATGATACACAACTAACATCCAGACCATCCTATTTGACAATTAGATAAAGTACTCTACCATCATATCCTAACTAAAGAACTTATAATTCTATACCTGTATTATGTTCTGATTTTAGTGTGAATATCTCTCCATGCTAAACAACTTGAATTCAATTATGAGACCATAACTAGTCTTCAACCCCATCATAAATCCAAGAACAAATTAACTATTACTTGAATATTAGGAAGCACAACACATAGTTTCTAAAACTTAAACAAATTGTAGAGACAGTTGACTACATGGGCAGCTCCTAATTTCTTATAATGTTAGAGCATCTGTCTTCAGCCTTCTGGGCCAGAACCATCTGACAGACCTTGAAATGAAGCAGAAACTATAAAGGACTAATTTGCTCTGCTTGGCAGAACTAAAATGTCAACTATCCTGCACTGTGCATGCTTTCCTGGACAGTATTTTTATCTGTAGATGAATAGGACAATTTTTGTCCAGTGGCTATCTTGACATAACTGGAGCAAGTCTATATGGAGGTTTTGATGCTCAAATTCTTCTTTGAAGGAGAATGGGGAAGTTGTCAGGAGCAGAAATGTCTCATCAAGTGATCCTTAATAGAGAAATAACATTAAATGTCACACTCTGTGTATTTCTGATATTTTTGAAAACCATCTATCTATGTAAAGTATACTTGAACTGTTAAACCTTAACTCAGCCATTTCTATTGAGTAAATTGAAAACACTTTATTATAATTAAATCAGAATCTAATATAACCATGAATGAGTTTACTATCTGGCCTTTAATTTCTGTTACTAAATCATCCAAAACAGTTTATAATACATCTATTAGAAGGACTGGGTCAAGATCTTGTATTCTTAAATGAGTTGCACAGGCATAATGCCTATCTAAGAGTAACACTATTAATTTTAAATTTTGTATCAATATACAGATTTACACCAAAGAAAAGCAATTCTATATCAAGGTATAAATTTTGTACCCATGTAAGAAATTATCACTTCAATTTTGAATCAGTTATAAAGATTTCTATCAACGTAAGAGTATGGCTACACAATGCTTTGTTCAAGAATAAAATTAGTAATCCACCCCATCAATTTCCTTCCTGTTCAAAATTATGACCATTTCCAAATTATCCCTTAAAATGAAAACCTATCAATAGTTTATAAAATAACCATAACCAGACACCCAAACTCAAGGGATTGGGATGATGACTCTTCCTGCTGAATAGGGGCAATGAAAAATTCTTTAAAGGGGTGTGGAGGGTTTGGAAAATTAAAAAAAAATTGGTTAGACTTAAGAAAGCTACGTTTAGCATCAGTTATCCAGTCTCTGTATGTTTAGAAGGTTCAGGGCTTGATTAAAGTTCTGACTAGATATGTCTGAAAGGCTATATGAACTGAGTCCATCAGGAATCCTTAGCAATTCCTGAAGCTGTTCTGAAAGCAAGTCTCTGGACAGCATCTGGAAGCAGAGGGCTGGAACAGCAGGTTGCTTCCGCATTTCCAAGGATGGATCTTGTCAAAGCTTGTCAAAGTGATTCTACCTCTTTCCTCTCCCTTGATTCCTTGCCCATGAAATCTAAAAGTCCCACCTGTATCTCTCTGTCCAGCCACTGGCTATACAGCAATTCTTTATTACCAGTCAAAGCTGGGTGCCTCAGCATCTGGAAGCTTGGCTTTTGGGAACTGATCTGAATTAAGATAAAGCATTAGAACCAATTCCTAACATGACGCCTACAATTTTTCTTCCTCATTTTCCTTGGGATTCTTTGAGCTCCAAGGAGTAATATTTGTTGGAGGTATTCAAATTTGGCTCTTTTTCTGCCTAATGTTTCGCTATGTGTCTCCACATCTGCTCCATTCAGCTGCCAGAGGAAGCCTCTCTGATGGTAGGCTAGGCACCAATCTAAATATATTTGCTATCATGAGGAATAATTTATTGATTTTTGTCTATCCTAAGTCTCTGGGCTATCTATCCTCCAGTTCCTGGCCATTCAGGCAGTATTGGTCGTGGGCTCCCTCTCTTGACATGGACCTCAAATTAGACAAGTCATTGGTTGGTTACTTCCAGTTCTTCACCTCCATTGCCCCAGAAAATTGTGTTCGTAGGGCATACTGCACACTTGCTTTCCAAGAAGCATTCCTATCCTGTCTCACATTTATTTTAAAAAACTTTAAATATGTCAAAATAATAAAAAATTGTAGAAATTTTTCTTCTATCTGCAACTTCACTCTTTGAAGTGTCTAGACAGTAAAGTATTAGGGATGGTGAGGACATCCTCTGGTCTGGCAGAGTAAAAGCCGAAGACATGAAGTCTCACAGAGTAGATGCAACAGTTGCTTGGAACTAGGTAAATCAGGGATCACATATCTTTCTGGTTATTGGAGACACAATTAGATGAAAACTCTGGATTTTATAAGCATGAATGTTTTATATATATTCAATGAATATGTATTCATTTTTAGTATCTTTAAAACAAGTATTTATTGGACTTCAGTATACAAAGGGAGGCTGTACATACTGGCTTTATGGTAAGTAGACAGAAAAAATATAATTCTGATAAATTATCTGCCAGGGAGAACATATTCAATAATCAAATAAATAAGAGAACAAAAAAATATATGTCCAAGAAAGTATTTAAAGAAAATACAGTCACGAGGGACACATTGCAAAATATGGCACAGCAACTTGCAGAGGTTCCTTGGATATGGATGGTCCAATGAGACATTTACCCAAAAGAGAAAGTGAAGTAGTCAGGAGGGATTCAGACATTGTCAATTGCTTTAATGATTATCTTCCTTACTGAAGTCTGTCTTGTAGCAAGTGTTTAATCACTCCCTGAGCTCAGAAGACATCTACTCTTGAGTCTTACAACATGAATGAGGTTCTAGAGGGACTGTGACATCATTTAAAATCCCACAAATGCAGAAAGTTTGTTCCCTTCCACTAACAAGACACCATCCTATCACCTGGGATGTAATACACTCTTCTATGCATGATCCTGAAAGAGAAAGGGGCCATTTGTGAGCTGTAGATTAAAAAATAATCTCAAGTCCAATGCTGGTATCATGAAATGGGAATCATTTCGGGTTGGGGAGCCCCATCACCTTTGAAAGAAATTAAAGATGACTTAACAGCTCACTGAGCTGTTAGGACCTGTGACCAAGTAAGTGCTCAGATCTGCTTCCCTGCCCTCTTAAGTCTCATCTTTCAAACCTTTGAAGTCCTAGGGTACAAGGATTTATAGAACATACTGAATTCAGCCTTCCTCCTCCATCAATGTGATGGCCAGTGTCATTGCTGTCACTCAGTGTCTCCAAGCATGGAGGAATGAAGACTTGTGCTGGCTCATTATTCATTGTCAATTAATCATCTCTTGTTTACAGAACATCTCCAAACAGATCTTGTAACAGAAGAATGCAGTCATAAAATTTAGTTAAATATTTTCCTTCAAAGGGAGAAAGTCATGGATTCTATCAAGGATATATAAGACAAATTATCTGATTGTATTCCTAATTATTTGCAAAATTCATTCATTCATTCATTCATTCATTCATTCATTCATAAGTGCCTACATATTTTCATATTATCTAAAACACAGTATTTTCAAAGGTTTGTCCTGTAGTCATACACATCTTGACCTTATTCTCTCTTCCGCATTCATCTCATTCAGGCTTAACATATTCACTTTATCTTGGTACAGTCACCTTCCCAAATGCAATAGTAAGGGACTCCACAGTCTCCCTGGAACTATAGACTCAGTCTATAGTATTATCCTGAGAATAAAAATAATTGAAGAATATCATCTTATTCAATCTTTGCAGCAGCTCTGTCAGTTTTTTTTACTTTAATGAAGCACATTTAGTGGATATCTACTAAAAATCACCTATGATTTACAACAGCACTTCACTTGTTCATAATGACATGTATTATAATTGCACATCTCAAGAAACAAAACAAAACAAAACAAAACAGTACAATGTGACCCAAATTGGGAGCAAGTGAGGAAAAACAGTGACAATTCAATGGTTTTGGATGAAATTTTCTTTTTACCCTCATGGTGCTGCTTTTAATAGTAATGACATAACATTTTAATCTCCAAAAATCTGCTTGGAAGGGCAAATTTAACTGTGGACTTTGGAATGAGATTTCTGGTGCATAAGTTTATCCTTGTTTAAGATGAGAAGCTGAGCTTAAACATTACAAATTATGGACCCAGGTATAGCACCAAAAATCAGAAGTGGACCAGTTAGGATACTTGGCATTCATACAACCACTGGATATGATAGTGCATGTCTGCAACAATAACATTCATGGTTGGAGCATGGAGACGGGTGAGTTCAGAGGGCTTGATGTCCAGTCAATCCAGACAGAGCACCAAGTTCCAGATGCAGAGAGATATCTTGTCTCAGCTAAGGTAAGGAGACACAGACAAGAGAACTGAGGTCATTCCTTGTCCTCTAAATGTGGACACATAGGCTACACATCTGTAAACATATAAATACACCATAACACACACCACACACACACACACACACACACACACACACACACGAATTTTCAAATTAGTTTTTTACAATTCTTTTTGAGTTACTTTGAGTACACCATGTTTTATCTATCCTGGAAGATGCTCTAATTTAGAGTTTTGACTTTTAAGGCACCATATTCATTATATTACTGAGCCATCCTGAGTTGCTATTTCAATTATCATTTTGTTTCCATGTGATTTCTATGCGTTTGCCTAGTGGTGGGTATAGAATTGGTGAGAATGTGTTGTTTTCTTTGTTAACACTTGAATTTGTAGGAAAATGATATTAAATGGTGGCAAACAACATGTCAGTCTGCAATAGTGCTATTGTCATAAGATATTTCTCATGGGTTTTCTTCGGTTTGAACCGTAATATTAATGTGAATCTTTTATATAGTACTTTAGAATCAGCTGCATTATGACTCACTGTTTCCCAAGTATATCAATGAGGTCAACCTTAGTTTCAGTTATCTTGCACTGTGTTAGAATGTATTGAGATGGTACTCACATATGGGCTGTATGGGATACTATAGCACTTAAGCCTGTGTCCTGAATCTTCTCATCACTTGCTGTATTTCTCAACAAAATTCTGCTATCTTCATGGGGAACAAAGGGTATTTCCTAAACAGATACTCATATTTTATGACATTCATGCCAATATTAAACCAGTGTCTTCCCCACCACTTGCCTTGAGTGAAGATGTAAATAAAAAATATCCAAGACAAATTCTACAAATAACTAGAACGAGTTAACATTTAAAACAAATGAGTCACTCTTGAACACCTCACTGTTTCTAATTACTTTTCCTTATCCTTCTGGCAGCAAAAAAATTCTGTCATATCCAAGATAAATTTGTTTTTAAACAGGAGTTTCAGAAGAGAAATATTATATGAGTTTGCCAATAATAAACATAATTGAATAGTCATTACACATTAAGCACACTTATAAACACTACATGTTTTCAATAGCATTTCTCCATTTTATCTTGACTTACAATGACTCATTTGCTCCTTAATGTATCCTAAATTTTTATGGTCTTTATGTCATTCATTACATTACAATTTCTTCTATACATTTTGCTAAGATTACTTTCCCTGAAATGTATTCATATGTTTACACAGTGTTGTTTTTGTTTGTTTGTTTGCTTTCTCTGTCCATTGAGACTTAATTTAGTTGTCCTGAAAACTCTAGCAATGTATAAATTGGAGATGGCTCTTTGAGTACTCTGGAACCACCAGAAACCATGACCTTTCCTCTACAATGCTTTATCAACAAAAAAATGAATTTAAGTCCAGATATTGTTCTATGAGAAATAGTCAAATATTGTAGGAACAAGAGGGTAGAATATTAGCTTACTTTTAACAAGAACTGGAAATATCCAAGATTCAATGACTCCAATGCAATAAACATTCATTACAGACTTCATACACTAATGAAGCTAAATTAATTTAATAATTTATTATTAATTTATATAAATATATAATGTATAATATACAAATTTATATAAAACTACATGTGATTATCACAAGAACTAAAATGATCAATCTAAATGTATCATAAGAACTCTGGTTGTTTGAAAAGATTTTTTTTTTTGTATTTCAGATATTTTTATATAAATTCTGCTTCATGCTTTTTTATGTTGCTATGTAATTGTAATTAATAGTATATTCTCATGTGGCTTTCTTTAGGAATTTAAACTTTCTTTCCTTTACTCTTCCACTACCTTACTATTTTCATATTTTGGCCTTCAACAGTAGACAATGATTGTTTGACAGTAATTATGAAGATTTTGACATTCTGCCTGCCTCTGTCCTCTCACAGAATCTCCATAAAGAATAAGTGTTCTCCGGTAGGTATGGAAGCTAGGGAAAGAAGATGAATGTTGTGTCTCTTGAGTTCATTGTTTCAAATTCCCATATACCATTCCAGGTTGGAGGTAATCATTTCAGAACCTTCAAAAATGGGGGATGTCAGAATGAATAGGTAGCATCCAGAATATGATGTCATAGAGATTATAGTAATAACAATGGATGACATCATTTCTTCATAGAACAACATGTTCATGAGGTAAATTTCCACCTTGTCATTCAGGTATGTACCCACTGAGCAAAGGCTTGAATTACACCTTTTCAATATATGCTGCTAGGTTATATTTAGATTGTATGTCCTGGCCTTAATTTTAGGACCTCAAACTTATCAGACCCTGCCCTCAACCTCACCAGAACATAATGCATGGATGTACATGATATTGACATCACTTCCAAGGCTTTAGAAGGTAAATTAGCATTACATAAATATTTTACATTAATTGTAAGAGAAGATTAGAGAAAGTGAAATCAAAGTTAGACATCACAGCAATGTTGAGTGGATATTGTCTGAATGATTTGTACCTCAAGAAGATAAATAAAGTAAAAATGCAAAGTGGAACACTGATTGGTCAAGGCTAAGTCCTAAGAACTTTCAAAATGCAGGCATTCCTACAGACATCACATTTACTCAGAGGTATTTTTGGGTTCTAGGCATATTCAGTTACCTATTTTCATTCAAATGAAACAAAGCAAACCATGGCATGGTGACTGCGGACGACAGTGTATAAGGATATATATATATATACTAACAGAATACATTTGGCAGGTCTGCTGTAGAACACTCTTCTACTTTGAGTAACATCAAACTTTGTGTTTGATATATCTGTATGTAAATACTATAAAAATTCCATATTAAGACTCCTACTTCAAATTAGAAATGAGAGTCTCAAAGTTCAAATTTGATGGATATTTTGGCATGCTGATGAATGATACTGAGTGATTCAAAATGTACTAAGAGGAAAGAGAAGGAACAATTTTCCATGGTGGATTTTCATTTTGTGTTCAGTTTACACAATGGATCATGGAAATTAGCTAAACTACGTCATTGGTTGGTACTTGGAACTCTATCTTCTTAGCTCGTCTATTATTTCACCATGTTAAGGTTTTAGTATGTTTCCATTCATGTTTTAGAGAAAATATATCTTTAAATGTGAAGTCTATATTCTTATTATACTATTATAAGACAAACTACCTTGCAATAATTTTCATTGTTATTTGTACTGAAAAAAATAAAAATTAAGACAGTAAATACATGATAAGTATTAACCTCTACATTCATATTTTCATGTTTGGGAAAAATCCAAAATAGTCTTCCTGCACCATGGGAAATTACACATTGCTGGATGAATTTATTCTATTGGGAATACCCCAGACAAAAGGACTGGAGACTCTACTCTTTATGGTGTTCTTATTCATATATATCTTTACCTTGCTTGGAAATTTACTCATCTTTATAGCAATAGTTTCTTCATCTTCCCTTCACACCCCCATGTATTTCTTCTTGGGACTTCTATCTATTTTTGACATGTTGTTCCCATCAGTAACCTGCCCCAAGATGCTAATTTACCTCTCTGGCCAGAGCCCAGCCATCTCTTACAAAGGCTGTATTGCCCAGCTCTTCTTCTATCATTTTCTGGGTTCTACTGAAGGATGCCTCTACTCTGTGATGGCCTATGATCGTTATGTTGCCATCTGTCACCCTCTGAGATACATGCTTATCATGAAGCCTGGAGTGTGCCTGAGCTTGGTCATAGTATCCTGGTTGATAGGATGTCTTCAGTCTGGCATCCTGACATTCTTTACCTTTCAGTTAACCTACTGTGGGCCTAATCATGTTGACCATTTCTTCTGTGACATTCCTGCAGTTTTACCCCTGGCTTGTACTGACAATAAGTTGGCCCAGAAGGTGGGTTCCATCAACGTTGGCTTTCTGGCTCTGATGCTTCTCTTCAGTGTTTGTGTCTCTTACGTACACATTGGGGTTGCCATTCTGAGAATCCGTTCAGCGGAGGGCAGGCAGAAAGCGTTCTCCACCTGCAGTGCCCACCTCACTGCCATTCTCTGTGCCTACGGACCTGTAATTATCATTTACCTGCAGCGTACACCAAACCCTCTGCTTGGAGCTGTGGTGCAGATATTAAATAATATTGTCTCACCCATGCTGAACTCTTTAATCTATTCCCTGAGGAACAAGGAAGTGAAGAGAGCCTTGAGAAGGGTGTTTCACAGTTTAGCTTAGATGTTCTGAAATGAGTTATGGAGCTCATGGTGGATTTTTAAAAATTATTTTCTGATATTAGCAACCTCCGGTTTCAGTCTCTTAAATAAATCAGTACAAAAAAAACCCACTTATTTACAGCATTTTATTTTTGTTTTGCTTCAATAATTACTAGTTTCTCATAATTGTACCTGTATCCATTCTTATTCTCCATGCTTTTCCTGGGCAATTAATCTGTAAGGCTCATAAATATAGCTGAAGCCAGGTTTTGTGTCTCCATGAAGGACTTACATTTTGTTGTGTGATTAAAGATAGAAAATAACTTTCACCCTTTTTTTACTTCTTCCTCTCTGTGTCAAGTCTGGTCTCACTTCAACTTCTGTTGTGCTTAGAATACACTTCTTTCTGCCTACTAACATTTCCTATCTCACACGTTATGGATTCTTAACTCGTATATTTAATTAATTATTCTTCAGACACTGAGGTGAACTTTTTCACATGTACCATCTTATTTAACATTTTTATGATGCCTATAAAGTTTACACAACCTCTGAAGGGCTCTGAAGATAAGGTCCTCAAATACCAAACCAGTTTGCTTTATCATATAGTAACCAGAGCTTTAGTTTAAATATGGTTGACTTCAAAGTTCTTGATGAAATTGGTAACAAATACTTTACCTATTGAGTCATTTTCTTGAACTCCACATTTTTACCCATTCAATGGCACTTATAAGGAAGTAAATAAAGGTAAGATTTAAATACACACACACACACACACACACACACACACACACACCTGTCGAGAGTCTTTAAGAGTAAAACTTTGTTGAATCACCTGCCTGACAATGTGCCACTCATTGTCAACTCTCAGAAGAACTTGTGACAGAAAGGGGTGGTTCAGAGAATGACGGGTAATGATTACATACACAAGTCTTTTGATATACTGACTCTGTCATCCCCAATCATTTTGCTCTACCTTTGGCTCCAACTATAGGTAGATTATAGCTTGTTTTTCTGTGCTGTATCCAGTGACATTAAATCCAGACTTAGCTCAAATACTCTTGCAGATTCCTCTGCTGTGATTTAATCCCTGCTCTGTGCTTCTTAATAACTTTAATAGATATCACCAAATCCTTCCAGTATCTGTGTAAGGAAAGAATTGCCACTTAGAACAGAAAGGAAGGAATTTGAAGTCCAGGAAGCTGAAGGCACAGTTCAATGCCACATACAGTGACTATGACTTTGAGACGCCAACCACCTCTTCTCTGTTTCTGTTTTTCTAAATCTCTTGAAGGAGAGCTCAAGACCTCTGAGAAACACACTGCATGGGGAGAATACATACAAGAGGTAAATGGAATCCTCTCAAACATTATTTGAAGGAAGAACAGGGTGGCTAAGAAACCACCAGTTGGTTGCTTTCAAATTTTTGTAGGTGAATAGAAAAATCTCCAAATCTGTTGTATTTGCAGATGCGGTTAGAACAAAGAAAATGTCTCTTCACCTCAGAGGGCACTGAGCAGTTGTTTGGTATCTGAATGCCATGGGGGAAAAGCTAGTAAGAAACATAGCCTGATACTAGTCTAAAAGACATCAAAAGGCCAATTTGCCTATCTAATGAGTTGATGGGGATGGATGAGCAATCACTAACAGAAGTGTGGATCGCTTAAAGGTAGCTGCATAACAGAAAAACCCAGCTTGAATGATGACGATGACTCATGAAAGCTGAATTGCCAAGCCCCCAGAGGGATCTGTAAGCAGCTTGCTCTGCTGGTCTGTCTCTTATCACTTCCAGGAAAAGTAGTAAAATCCTATGCATTTGAGCTTTCACTGAAAATGATCTTGAAGAGCTTATTTTCTTTTCCTCAGTGGAACATTGTGTGTCCTGAGGCCAAAACTTGGAAATCGTGTATCCTGATGGGCTTAACAAACCATCATTCTGGGCACTTCTTCACCTCTGTGAAGAAGACTACAGTATCTGACTGTAGTGTTTAAAGGATAATGCTAGTCTTGTTAAAAATAAAGGTTGAGTATAAATGAAAGAGGATATTTTATCCTGCTTCCTCTGAGAAACATCTCACCTCTAAGTCTATTGGCAGAAAAAGCTACACAGCCATTTGTTGCTAGGCAACCACAGGGCAATTTCCTGAATCAGCCAGCGAGCTGTACTACAGCAGGTCATCAAATTGGCTGCATTTCGAAACAGAACACAAACAGATTATCGAGTAACTATTTCATGCACATCCATAAGTGAATCAGCCCATCTTTCACGTATATTGCATTAGGTCTGGCCATGATATTTACTGTAGTACAATGCAACAAACAGTGAAATAAATACAACATTGTCAAATATGCCAAGTCATATCATGCCAACTTCATTAAACTATAAGTGTGCGGTAATTTTGACTGATTTTTTCTATGTTTTAGAAAAGAAATTAAGAAATATGAATTAACCTCTGGTTATTTGTTACAGAAATATAAGTCCAAAATTCCTTCTTGTAAAATCTTACATTGACCTTAATATGATGTTCACTTGTCCTTCCTGGGTCATGGCTTTCTGTTGCAGTGTCTGGGTTTACTCATTATGAAACCGGGAGGCCCTTTTCATACTTACAAATTCTATTCTTCCAGCCTGGGGGCTTTAAGTTAATTTCCCCAAATGCAAATGTATGGGTCTCATAATACCCACATACCACATAAACATTACAAACACAAAAAAATACTCAGACATTTAATAATATTCCAATACAAGTAATAACAATATTCTGCTACTGCTAGAAACTTCAGAGACATTTCCTGATTTGGGTACATTGATAAGCAGGCAGAAATCACAGGAGAAGGGGATTCTGTCTGCTTTGTCAGGATGCACTTCAGGTTGCATGGCTTCCTGGAGTACAGAAACCATGAATCTGGGTTTAGAGTTCAGTTACGATCAAATGGCACTAGGAGGTTCAGATGATTCATGTGGCTGCCATATCTAGGAAGGAACACAAAGATAGATACCTCAGTTTTTCATGGAGAAAAAAAATCCAAATATAACTTTTTCTTTGTTTTTGAATGATCAGAAAATTAAACAGTGATGTCCTAGTATCTGCATGTTCCTAAGGGTCCTTTATATCTTTTGGTGTACATTTCTCTTTTTTTCCTTTTTATTATTTAAGACAATTTTGAAATTTGAATATTATTTGATCACATTTTCCCCCTTCTCCCAGGTATTTCCAGATTCTCTCCCCTCCTTCCCTCCCCAACTTCAAGTTCTGTCTCAAACACAAACAAAAATCCAATGGAACAAATAAAGCCTCCAGAATGAAATGGAACCAGCCAACTAACCAACCAAAAAAACCCACTGAAGATGAAATAATACCCACTAAACCACAAATAAGAGCAGACAAAATACTATAGAATCCATTTTGTGTTTGTCAGTTACTCATATTCATCCTTTCACTTTAGTGTCTTAGATCCTAACTATTCAACAGAGTAGGGAAGTCAATAAATATTTTGAGTTATTCACAATGTATTTATATATAAATGTTTATATACATCAATAATTTCATTCTTTTGAGACTTGTGTCATTGGCTTATGAATTATGAATAAAGTTCAGTTATCTAGTATCATAAAGAGGTGGAACCATATCAGCAGCTAGGTAATCAGTGTATGTGGCTTTGCACTCTACCAAGTCCAGATCTCCTTACATAGAGGTTGACTAGTCTATAACTTACTGGGCACCACTAAGTTACACACTATTTAGCTTTCGTCCAATAGAAATGTACTAAAATAATAGATAGGGTTTGTCACGTGCCTGTTTCTTGCAAACCTATATGTAGGCGTGCAAATCAAAAGGTTATATAGACACGGAGATTTCTACTTAGACCCTTATAGGATGTCACTGAGGCCAGACAATGGGTTTCAGTTTGCAGCCAGTCTATGACAAAGCGATACATGAAACTTTGATGATCGATGCTAAGCAAAAATGGAGATCTTTGGATGTCAGATAAGTTAAGAATATAGAACATTTCTTAAGGAAAGTAGAAGGAACTAGTGAAGCCAGCTTAAGAAAGAGGCTACGTGGTCCACAAATAGCAAGATCAAATTTACAGTGCTATCTCATCTCATTGGAACTCAAATAACAACATTGAGGTTCCTAGATGCTAAGCGTATAGCTACAGAATTTAGTGTTTGCCAATCTGAGGTCCAGTCTTGCTTTAGTCTAATCCTTTCTTCATGCTATTTCATTTCTTTATTTGGGAATTGGAGTGTTTACCTTGTACTAGCATATACTGGAATTCTGCTTCTTTGTATTTACAGGGGCTGACTGCCTTGATCGTGCACACAGATGAGGTGGCTTGAGCTTGAAATTTTGAACAGTATGGAAACTAGAAGGAAACTGGGAGGAGTAGAGGGAAGGGAAACTGTGGTTAGGGGGTATTGTAAGAGAGGAGACTATATTTTCAATAAAGGAAAGAAAGAAAGAAAGAAAGAAAGAAAGAAAGAAAGAAAGAAAGAAAGAAAGAAAGAGAGAAAGAAAGGAAGAAGGGAAGGAGGGAGGGAGGGAGGGGGAAGGAAGGAAGGAAGGAAGGAAGGAAGGAAGGAAGGAAGGAAGGAAAGAAAATAATCTTTAAATTATTAGATGGGTATGAGACAGTGAGCAACAGAAAAAAAATGTTAATTTTAGAATATGTGGTTCTAAATGTTCACAGTTTTACTCATGATAGAAACTTTAAGATATGCATCTATATTGAGGAAGCAGTACACCGGGCTATGCTTGTAAGACTTGTATCTTGTCACAAGCCCTGTTGTTCACTCCCTCTGCTTTCTAACCACTGTGAAAAGAGCACCTTCTGCCACATACTCCTGGCAACATAATTTAATTACTGTTATATTATAGGCTCAGACACACAGAGTCAAGTACTGTTGGGATGAAGATTCTGTAACTACAACCTAGAAAAAACTGCATCCCCTTCTTAATTTGTTCTGTTAGATATTTTGATCACAGACATGGAAAGACAAGTAATATAAGTGTCATAAGAATGTATACATGATTCTTATGTACACATATAAAGTATATAAGATGGGTGATGGCATATTCTCAGCCTCTGAGAATTCTGGGTAACTGATTATTTTTTATTCCTACAGCATCTAGTTTGGAATAGTAGTCACCATAGAAACAGGACCTGAAGAGCTTTGTAGTGATGTATAAAGACTTTTTAGTCCTGTGAATTTTATAACCTTTAGTGTTCATATTGATGAGACTGAGGTTGTCAGTAGGACATACACAGAAACTGTGCCACCACATAGTGTCAGATGGTCAAGAATTAACAATGTACCTACTCATTCTTATATTATTAGAACATTTCTGCACTCAAAAATCTGATATATGTTCAGGACCCCAGAATTTCTGCTTCTGAAACTGTTGCTGACATTTTTTGTAATTCAGCCATTTTTTGTCTTTTGACTCCTGATACTTAAAGCTCAAGTATCCTGCTATAAACTTAACTCATATTCTTGTTTAGAATTATATCAGTATGTGTCTCTACCTGGTAGCAGGCTAGTGAAAGAAAAAAATACTGTTTTTGATTTAGTTATTAACAAGAATTTTACTCCAAGGGGAAAAATAAAATCAGTCCTCTTTTCCATTATTCTTTCCCTTTGACCATTCATTTCTCTATCCTTATTCTCATTTTTCCCAAATAGATGAATCCATCTAAAGTTTTAAGACAGCCATATAAAATTAGAGTTAGCGTTTTAGATTTGGAAGGGAAAATAACTTCTGTCTAGTGTAACAGAAGCTTCTTTATTTTAGATGCTTTTTATCTCACTATAAAGGAATTGTCTCCCCACCTAGCTAAGTATCCTAGCTGTTGGGGGTACAGAGCCTGAATCTGCCATCTCCTGTAGCCAGACAAGTGATGGAACTGGGACACCAACCAAGTCACAAAGCTTTCTCCTTATAATTTGTCCACCTTGTAATTTGTGCTTTCATAGAGGTGTCACAGAACATGTGGGAGTGGCCAGATAATAACTGGTCCAGCTTGAAACCCATGCAACAAGAAGAAGCCCAGTCCTGACACTGTCTGGAGGGCCAGGACCCAAAGGCTAGATAGCCAAGAGACTTAGGTTAGAAAATGATTTCTAATGGCATTTTGCTATTCTCATAGACAGGTGCCTGGAATTGATGTAAAAAAAATGCAGTGTCCCTATAGTCAATGATTAGGTAGAGCTTGGGGAATTGTGCTGAAGAGGGGAGGGATGGATTGTAGGAGTCAGAAGGGTCAAGGACACCACAAGAAAACCCACAGAATCAACTCACTTGGGCTCATTGGGAATTACAGAGACTGAACTGACAACCAGGGAGCCTGCATGGGACTGGCCTAGGACCTCTGCACATATATTACATTTGTGTAGCTTGGTTTTTTTTTTTTTTTTTTTTTTGGTGGGACTCCTAAAAGTGGGATTAGGGTTATCTCTGGCACTGTTGCCTACTGTTGCCATCTTTTCTTCCTGCTGAGTTGTCTCACTTATCCTTAGGAGAGGAGGTTTCTAGTGTTACTGCAGCTTGCTATGTCATGGCCAGTTGATATCCATGGGAAGCTTCCCCATTTCTGAAGAGGAACAAAGGAGGAATGGATGGAGAGGAAAGGGGGTAGGGGAGACTGGGGGGGGGAAAGGGAGGGGAAACTGCTGTCAGGATGTAAAAGTTTCACAAACACACACACACACACACACACACAGAGAGAGAGAGAGAGAGAGAGAGAGAGAGAGAGAGAGAGAGAGAGAGAGAG
>NW_021620894.1:2595445-2597665 GCF_004785775.1 Grammomys surdaster | reverse complement strand
GAGAGAGAGAGAGAGAGAGAGAGAGAGAGAGAGAGAGAGAGAGAGAGGCAGAGAAAGAGAGAAACTGTTGCCCTGAATAAAAGAATTTGTTTTTCTTATGATTACTTCCTTTCATAATCAGGCTGACAGCTAGACAAGATAGTTGTTGACTTCACTAACTTTGTTAGTATGCCTTGTTCATATAAAGAATGGAGGTGAATCACCAAGGAGAAAGGTAGTCCTTAGTAGAAACCCAAAGAATAAGTTGATTAAATTGGGACTTCATTATTCAGTAACTATGCTACACATGGTCTGCCACTCATAATCATTTGACTTAAGCTTATTTGCATTCATGACGATGCAAAAAGTGGTATACCGTCAGTAGAAGCTTCACTTCAAAATCTGAAGATTATCTTTCAAGGTAGTGAGATGCAGTGTAGCGCTCTCTTACAAAATAAGGCAATGGAAGCCACCCTGAACTCTCAGCCATGATTCCATCTCCCATCATGAGTGCAATACATCTACCACTGAACATGCATGAGCTTTTAGCATTCAATTATAAAATAGAGAATCCGCTGGACTGATGACTCCTTCATGGCCATACAGAAGGGAATGTGTGACACAGTTCCCACCCTTGGAGCAGTGATAGAAGGGTGTGGGCCTCCATGAGTGCTCACAGTTCCTAGGTGTAAGGCTTGTCTGTATAATAATGTACATAATTTATTTTATGTTCCTCCTTCTGGAAATGCTCTCCCAACAAAGTTATCAGGGAATGTTCTCCCTGCCAAGGTTAATGACTTAATGATAATTAGAAGCAGCATGAGTCTGGGAGGTGAGGATGTGTCTTAGCAAAATGGTAAATGATGTGACCTTCAGGACATTCCTTAAGGCTCTGGGAAAGAACTCTGAAAACCTGAGTTCAAGAAAATACAATTTCTCACATGAATTGTGTGAGGGGCTTTATGGACCTAAAAGAACAAAGGCAGATGCACTAATGAGCCAGCTTATCAGAAAGATACAAAGGCAGGCAGTTTTCTGAGTTGAAAGCCTGTGATAGAGAGAATTTAGGTCCATTTGTGGTAAGAATGGTAATCTCAGGATGGGATCCCATCCAGCTAGCTTACTGTTTGTGCTTACAAAGGCAGACAGATTTCTGAATTCACTTGCCATGTTAAAAAAAAAAATGTACTTGCTGTCTTCTAAGAATCAAGGGGCTAAGATAATAAAATTCTGATTCATGAGATAATCAAAAGGAAACCTAGGTAAATGACTGAATTGTAAATAAAAGACTGAGATTTTGGTCTGTAAGAGATGAGTTGTCTGAAGAGCTATTGCGATTTTCTTTTTCGATTTTTTTTCTGATAAGTTCTCTGACTTTGATCAAAAAACCCAAGAATTCTTTTCTATAAGCTTTTCTGATGTTGGTCTTAGAACCCAAGAAGAATTTTTTCTAGCAAGCTTTTCTGATTTTGGTCAGAAAATCCAAGAATTTTTTTCTATCACCTTTTCTGACTTTGGTTGAAAGAATGATGAGCTATTCAGGGAGCTTTTAGAATTTTTTTTCTAGCAAGAGAGAGCTGTCTATAGCAGAGAGCTGTCTAGGGAGCCATCTCAAAGAACACACAGAGCTATCAACTTGTCCCCATGATTGACTTTGAGTCATTTTATTGCTGCTACCAAGCACCCTTTCCTCAGGAACCCCTCTCCAAGTAGAGGCTGGTCCTTGACACTGAATGATTCTCTTCAGCTTAAAGGTATAGTATATGTTCTGGGTACATGTATAGTAGGCAAAGCTAAATTGTGAGGGATTAGAGTATTAAGTTCACACTTGACCTGTAATATTCTTAGTTCACTAGGGTTCTATTAAAATATGTATCCAGCTATTGATTAGAAGCATATGTTAATTATTCAGGCAAACGTGTATATTTAACAGGCCATTGAAATAATTCACTACACATCCCTGACTTCACAAAGATAATTTTTTAATGTACGAAGTGAAATACCTTTCTGGTTGAGTAATAATATTTTTTTTGGATAACACATTAAACAAATGATAAATAACTTCATCAGTAGTGAACAAATAACTCAAGAGATGGTATGATGGCACGATCCAAGCATGACTGTACACACACACACACACACACACACACACACACACACACACACAGAGAGAGAGAGAGACAGAGAGAGAGACAGAGAGAGAGAGAGAGAGAGAGAGAGAGAGAGAGAGAGAGAGAGAGA
>NW_021620894.1:2570498-2595435 GCF_004785775.1 Grammomys surdaster | reverse complement strand
AGAGAGAGAGAGAGAGAGAGAGAGAGAGAGAGAGAGAGAGAGAGAGAAAGGGGCATATGAATCCTCTGTATTACATATATATAGTACCTACCTCTTCTATATTTTTATTTAGTTTATTAAATTTCAATACTATGTAGTCTATGTAGGTTTCATCAGAATAGGGTTGAAAATATTCCTTTGCAGTGTACGCTCTATACTTAATAGTACCTTATTTCTTTTCTCTTTTTTAAAATAAAAATACTGTTTTAATTGAAATATTTTCTTATAACAAAGTGACTTGCTTTCATGTGATTTTTTTAAAGTAATGACTTGTCAGGAGGATGGTCAATGTTGTTTTGGTCAGCTGTTGTGGATAGCGCCGTAGTAACTTGTAAGTTTTTCTGATGGAATTAGAACTTGGTAAATAAAGGGAAGTGAATTGCAAACCAGAAAAGCTGTAAACCACCCTTGATGATTTCCTGAACTAAATAAGTTTTGGTATACAGGTTCTTAGACTCTGAGTCTGACCATGAAACTACTGACAGAGAGAAACAGCAGCAGCAGCTAGGAATGAAACTTACTGTAGATTATAGGAAAACTTTAAGGTATGATTCAGCAAGGCTTTCTATTGTAGCATTCTAATTTAGTATGTGGCATTATTGACTTCTGCTGTCAAGTGACAATTTGCAAAAGCACAAAATCCAAATTGAATCTCTCTCTTTCTCTCTCTCTCTCTCTCTCTCTCTCTCTCTCTCTCTCTCTCTCTCTCTCAGTTGCATGTACACACACACACACAAACACAATATAGAAAAAATAAAAGAAAAAAAGAGGCAAGATTATAAAGCATGCCTTTTTGGCATTCTATCCGGAAAGCAGGTACAAAAAGGGAGGATGGGACTGTGAGATAGGACTTCCTGTGGTAGCTTCTGATAAGCTGTGTGTTTTAAATTATGAAATTCTGATGAAATGGGTAGTTACTCCACTTTCAGTGTTTATGCTGAATATAGAAGAGGACATAAAGCTGAGAACTAGTTTTGAATCTTTAACGTTAGCATTTTTAATATTTCAAATTAATTGTGGCTTTTTGAAAAGATCTAGGGTTTCTTGTGTTATATAAATGCTTATTTGATTTCTATCAGGAAATGACTGATTGCTTATGTAGTATAGTATCTCATCTTAGAGACTTAGACAAGCATATCACAGCAGCCTACTATTTATTTATTTATTTTATTTCTGGTGTGTGTGTGTGTGTGTGTGTGTGTGTGTGTGTGTGTAGCTTCCAGATGTGGAAGAAGCCTTCAACTGCCTGTGTACATAGACAGACACTTAATGGAAAACCCACACACTAATCATTCCATTGTGCAGTAATAATTTTCTTCTACAACACAGCTTCTTTACTTCTTTGTTTCCATCATCCCCATAATGTATTTATGTCTTCTTTTAAAATAGAGCATTCAATAAAATTCTGGAATAGCTGCAGATATAAAAAAATAAGTGAAAACGAAAACCAGTACAATAAAAAGAATATGTTAATTAAAATTTAACTAAGTTTTTAAATAAACTGAATCTATATATTTCTTGGCATTTTTGGAGTGTAAAGATTAGAGAAAGGTAAGTGCTATGAAAAGGAAAGAAACAAACATGTTTTCCTTTAGAAACTTACAGCTACTTGATTAAGATACAATAAATGATAACCATTGTTCTAATTCTTGAAATGCATAAATGTATCTCAATTTAATTAGTTATTCTGTCTTATTTGAGCCAATTTTGCAAAACACAACATAGATTTCTTGAACACCTAATGAGAAATAATCCATGTATTTGCCTTTTTGGAGTAGAATTACACCAAAAGAAACATCTAAATTCTGGGATAAGATATACATAAGAAACAAGTTTGAGATCATGCAAGCTTTTATGCTTCAAAGAGCTCATCTTAAATATAACTTACTCTCCATATGAATTTATGAGTTTCTGGTAGAAAATTGGAGCTTACTTTTTCTATTTTAAAAGTATATAAAATTCTGGTTTGGTAGATTAGAGAGACTAAATGGGTCTCTTAATCATCTTAAGGACTCAGAAAACTAACAAATACTTGACAAAATAGTTGTCATGGGAGCAAATTCATAGAGCATAAAAGTTAACACAGCATCTGCTAAGAGATGTTATCATTTATATTTCATTATAAAACATAGGGAAACAAAATAAATATGAATCTTGAAACAATGAAGGAAGTGGTAAACTGATGTAGTACACATTTCAATTTAATGTGCCTTGGAAATTATAGATGCTATCATGGATTATGAAATAACTTTTAGATGCAAATCTCCCCTATTGAATGTTGAAGCTGTGTTAAGCAAAGGTTTAGATGTTTTCATTTACTTTCCAAAGTGAGACTTCTCTTAAGAAATACATGCTTCAGGGCTGCTTTCACATCCTTATTCCTCAGGCTGTAGATCAATGGGTTGATGGTGGGTGTCACAAGATTGTTCAAAATCTGAATAACTGCACCTAGCAATGGGCTGGGGTTGGGCTGAAGGTAGATCACGATGACTGGCCCGTAAGCACAGATGATGGCTGTGAGGTGGGCACTGCAGGTCGAGAAAGCTCTCTGCCTACCTTCTGTTGAGCGGATTTTTGAGATGGAGAGTCCAATTCGAGTGTAGGACACAAGGATAAGGAAAAAGCAAAGGAGAGATAGAAGACCAACATTTGTAAAGCCTACCCTCTGTGCCAGAGAGTGGTCCTCACAGGCTAGTGGTAACACTGCAGGCATGTCGCAGAAGTAATAACCCACATTGCTGGGCCCACAGTAGGGCAACTGGAATGTGAGGGAAGTTAGGATAGTGGCGTGCACACAGCCACTCATCCAGGTCCCTGTGGCCAAGACACAGCATACTCTGTGGTTCATGATGATTGTGTATCTCAAAGGGAAACATATGGCAACAAAGCGGTCATAGGCCATCACTGTGTACAGGAAACACTCCGTGCAGCCCAGACAATGATAGAAGAAGTGTTGTACAACACATCCCTGGAAAGAGATCCCTCCACCCTGTCCTGAAAGGTATGACAACATCTTGGGAGCTGTAGTGGAACAGAAACCCATGTCAAAGATGGAGAGGTTGCCCAAGAAAAAGTACATGGGAGTGTGGAGTCGTGGGGAGGAGGTGACTGCAGTAAGAAGGAGCAAGTTCCCCAGTAGGGCACAGGCATACAACGCTGAGAACAGGAAAAGCAGGATGTTCTCCAGGCCCTCAGTTCCAGGGATGCCCAGCAAGGTGAATTCTGTCACCATAGTGTAGTTTGTCATGTTTATGGATGAATCGGCTCCTGGGAGTCTGTGGAAAGAAATTTCTGATGAAATTGATTATGTGTATGGGTTAGAGGAGTTTAAATCACAGGGGTGAAAGAGAAAAGATGCTAATATTTATTGATTGATGTTCTAATTGAAACTGTCTTTTCTGCTGATGGGGTATCTTTTTTTCAATTAGATTCCTAAATGGAGACAATTCTCCTTTAAATTATCACGCAGAAGATAATTTCCAAGGGCAATTGCAGATGGTGTTCTACACAATCTCACCCAGAAGGTAACTTCCAAGGCTAGTGTCCTCTCTTCCCTTCTTTGTACAAATGATACCTTTCCATCATTCCAGATGCTCCATTGTGGTTCTAGAATGAACCAAAAGACTCTAAAAATGAGTAGGAAGGAAGGGGAATACAGGTGTGGGATAGGAATAAGGAAGTGTTGGGTGTGGGCATAGTCAGGATGCTTTATATACTGGTGTGAAATTGTCCAATAATAACTTCAATTAATGAAGAATTATTTTTCCTTTCCCATTTAGCAACCATGTTTTAGTACTGAAGGTAATGATAATCAGAACCTATAGTATTTAGAAAAAAATTACAATAGCAAAGGATATATATTAGATCTGTAAACTCTATGAATAACTATCAGTGAAATTGGAAACAGAATAAATATACTAAATATTTCTTACTTAGCTGAATAAATGTGTGCTCTCCCCTCTTTGGAAATATGAGAATTTATGGGATGTTCTTGTGGCTTGTATGAAGGAAGTTTAAAAGTAGCATAGTGACCAAAGCCTTCATAGGTACCTCTTGTGTGATAGCAAAGCTTCTCCTACCTCTGTCTTTTAGACATATAACATACACCTCCTTGTACATACAAGAGATCATAGACATATACACAAATAGACTGAAACATGCTCCCCCCTCCCTTCCTCTCTCTCTCTCTCTCTCTCTCTCTCTCTCTCTCTCTCTCTCCCCCTCTCTCTCTCTCTGTTTCTCCCTTACACACACACACACACACACACACACACACACACACACACACAATCTTCTGTCCAAAACCCACCATTCATATTATTCTAAATTATAAAGACTATTAGTCATATATGTCACAAGAGTTAAACTACAGATTTGTAGAAGGTTTTAAAAAGCGAACTCAAAAGCACTTTATTAACTAACTGGATATAAAAACCAGGATTATGTAGATCAGTTTTTAAACAATAAAATCACATATTTGAAAAGGCATGGACATTTATTGCTTATGACAAAGAAACACTGCATCCAATTTTTTAGTTTCATCTGTGAACATAAGAGTATATCATCATATAATATTTTTCTTTAACTCTCTTCTCATGATTATTTGAGTCACTCATTCAATAGATAACACTGATTTTCAAGGTTATTTCCTTGAGCATGAGGAATATCACAAGCTAACTAAAGAAAGACCTTAGCATTCTATGTGGAAAATATAAGCTATTGTTGACTCTACCTCAGGCTGCAAAATTTAATTCTGGAACCATATTAGCATTAAAGAGAAGAGGTAGGCATAGAAAACACGCCTTTCTAGTTTTCATAGTCTGAAAATTTCTGATATATTTTCATATTTTTCAATTTCCAATGCAGCGCAATCCTTACATTATAGATCAACTCATAGAAACTATTGCCTAAAACTCTGCACCCCCACTCCACGATATGACTCTAGTGATTGAGAGATTTAACAGTAAGGTAAAGGTGAAGGACACTTCTGGGTATTTTCTAAGCCAGAGAAAGCCTGAAATGATGGTACTGTTGAATGATGTCTTCCTTCCTACCTGCAGCAGGAGGGAGGAGCTCACCTTCCTTCAATACATAGGTTAGAATTGAGAATCCCTCTTGCTTTGAATCACTTTCTAGTAGGGTACCACATATCTAAGTGTGTTTCTACTCCCTGGCATCAATTCCTTGTTTGTTTCCAGGACTTGCAATAATTCACAAGAGATTTTTAAATAATCATGATTTTCCTTTGGGTGTTAATCCCAAAAGGAAGAAGTCTTACTGAGAAATAATCTCATTAACTCCTTGGTTTAATTGTGTTGTAGTGGAAGTGTAATTTCCATAACTTTTGTGAACACTTATATGAACTGAGAGTACTCTAGAATGTTCACTTGAAACCTCAAGAATACTTCTTGGATACTTTATCTGTTACTAGAGATTTTAAAAATTGGTAATTCTGAAATCCTAATTGTTACATAGTGAAATACATGCTAAGGTAGAGTTCTCTGAAGGTGAAAAGATTGCTGACTCCGAAACTGTTCTCTTAGCTGGGATCTGCATAATAAATCAGCGGCAAGGAAGGGAAGTAGAAACCATTTTACAAACGCCAGTAAATATTGGCATATACATTGTGTGTGATGAAAAAGAACTCAACATATTTAAAGAATTTAGGAATTGAATCTGAAAGTCTAGGACTTTATTTTCAGTTTTTTAGGAGTCTGAAAAGTAGCATCGCAAATGTAGCTCTGGGTGGGTGATATCATGATTGATTATATTCAAGGTTAGCATGGGGAATTTGATAATACCATGTCTCAAAATAATAAATAAAAATGGGAAACAGCTCATCTTCAGTGTAGGGTGATGCCATAGCATGCAGAAGGCCCAGATTTTGATCAATACAAATACAAAGGAAGTAATACAAAGGAAGGGGTGGTAGTGTTCATAGAAAAAGATGCCAAATAAGATAAAACTTGAGAGAGACAAAGCAGCAGCAGAAGATGGGTCCCATTGATAATTTTAAACAGATGGCCTATGCATTAAGGTATAGGGAAAATGCTACCATTTTAAGCAACAGTGTTTCAATATACAGTGGGTAAAAAGGCATATGAAGAGATGATTTCAGCGACAGGACAAAGAACAGCTCTGTGGAAAAGGAGACTATTTCAAGACGCAAGTAAGATCCCTGCACTGGAGACTTTTCAGACCGTCAAAAATAAAGGGGACAGAATAGTTATTAGTTCAGAGCAATTTTATTTTTACTGTGTGTGGGTAAAAAGCCAGTTAGTCTAACATGATGGTATCAGAGCAGATATCTATTTTCTGATAAGGCAAAAAAAAAATGAGGGTGTTTGGTGGAAAATAGCAAAAGGAAACTGAAAAGTGAAATAGTGATCTGTAGGAAACAAAAAGAAAACTTATGTGAATAGTGCCAATGAGGAGAAACTCTAATTAACCATGGGTAAGAAAAGAGGCCATGGAGGTTATAAAAACAAGGCTACTAAATCCAGGGAGATGGATAGAGTAAACACAGGGGCTGGATATTTTAGAAGAAAAATATGGCAACCATTTGGACTTTTCATAAATTTGCTCCATTGTGCAAAGATGGGTGGAGTAAGGTTCTCCTTATTTCCACAACTACAAACTTTAAAGATTCTAACATCCCTGATTCTCATTTGATCTACAAAATGATCCCAGAGCAGTCTTGTGCAGACACACATTTTTTTTAACTAACATTATTTTTTAATCTAATTTTATATTTTTATTTATTCATTTTGCATCTTGCTCACTGCACCCTCAAGTTATCTCCGGTTACCTCCCACAATTCTTCTCACCCTCTTGCTCCCCCTTCCCCTTCTCTTTTGAACAGGTGGAACTGTCCTGCTTATCCCCTCACCCTGGCACTTCAAGTTTCTGTGAGGCTAGGCACATCCTCTGGAACTAAGGCCAGACAAAGCAGTCCAGCTAGAAGAACATATCCCACAAACAGGCAACAACTTTGGGATAGACTCGCTCCATTTGTTAGGGACCCACAGGAAGACCAAGCTGCACATCTGTTACATATGTATCGGGAGGCCTATGTCCAGCCTGTTCTTTGTTCAGTAGTTCAGACTCTGAGGGCCCCAAGGGTCCAGGTTAGTTGACTTTGTTGGCCTTCCTGTAGAGTTTCTATCCCCTTTGGGGCCCACAATCCTTCTTCCTAGTCTTCCATAAGAGTCCTCAAGCTCTATCTATTGTTTGACTGTTTGGGTGTGGGTGTCTACATCTGTCTGAGTCAGTTACTGGATGGAGCCTCTCAGATGACAACCATGATGCTATCTGCAATCATAACAAACTGTCATTAATAGTGTCAGGTACTGATGCTTACCCATGGGATGGGTCTCAAGTTGGGCCAGTTATTGTTTGGCTATTCTCTGAGTGAAGTAACCCAGTCCTACTGCATGGCATGTACTCACTTATAAATGGATATTAGCCCTAAAATACAGGTACCATGCTACACTCCACAGACCTAAAGAAGCTAAGTAAGAAGGAAGGACCAAGTGAGGAAGCTTGACTCTCACTTAGAAGGGAGAATAAACTAGTCATAAGAGGCAGATGGAGGTAAGGAATGGGGAGGGAGGAAAGATGAGGAAGGGAATGGAGGGAGGTTTAGGATCAGGTGTAGGGAAGGACATGAAAGATGGCTAGATGGCCATGAAACTAAATGAAAATCTAAAACTGATAGGAGTGAGGAGGTGGGAGTATCTCTAGGATGAGACAGAGACCAAGGATAAGGGAAGTACCCAAGAATCAACAAGGCTGACTTTAGCTGTGACTCACAATGGAGATATGAAACCTGAAGAGGAACCCTCCTGTATCCAGGCAGCAACCCTAGCGGAACAATAGAGACACCAATGTATGCACAACATTTTCAATCCGTATTTTTTCCTATCTACAAGAAATGCAGGCATGGAGGTGGTGCAGACACACTTAGCACTCACAAAGCAATTTCATGTGCCTGGTAAGGACTAAGATGTGCTAACTGGAAACTCACCCCTATTGTTCTAAGCAGCATCTCTCAAAGGCACCCTGCTCAAGTGCATTCCAGCCACATTATATTGAGGTTGGAAAAGAATTCAGATTTGAAAATCACACAGCATGATAAAATGCAGCAGCTTTGAAGATGAAGCCTTAATCCTTTTCTAGGGTGTGTCTCTACAGTGTGAAATATATTCACATTGATACACAAACTACAGAACCCTTCGATTATGCAGAACTGAAATTCAAACATACTGGAAGCATCATAATGAAGCCCGTTATTTTTAGGATTAGCTAAAACTAATTTTAAAATTGTAGGGAACTAAAGAATGCTGAGAGTAGCAGACATTGTCTTCTCCAGAGAAGAGCCCACCAATTGGGTATCCAATGCAAAGCGGTCATCTTTGAAAACATATATATATATATTACCATGAACTGTACAGACTGTGCAGGTTATATTTAGGAACATATATGTGAATATAATTTATGTACATGGATGTAACAGTTAGTCCTCTGGTATATATGTGTTGGGGGCCTCAGGCCAGCTTGTGTATACTGCCTCGTGGGTGGCTCAGTGTATGGGAGCTCCCAGGCATCCAGGTTAGTTGAGACTGCTGGACTTCCTATGGGGTCACCCTCCCCTTCAGCTTCTTCAATCCTTCCCCTAATTCAATCCTAAGGGTCCCCGATTTCAGTCAAAGGGTTGGGTGTAAGTATCTGTATCTGTCTCAGTCATCTGCTTGTTGGGCCACTCAGAGGACAGCCATGCGAGGGTCCTATCTGTAAGTGCATCCCAACATCAGTAATAATGTCAGGACTTGGTTCTCCGCCCCTGACCACCACATGAGATGGATCCCAATTTGAACAGATCATTGGATCTCCTTTTCCTCAGTCTCTTCTCCGTTTTTGTTCCTGCAGTTTTTTTTTTAAACGGGAACAATTCTGGGTCAGAAATTGTGACTGTGTGTTGATAACCTCATTCTTCCACTTGAGATTGTCTATCTAACGAAGTTAGACTCTTTTAGTTCCCTCTTCTCACCGTTAGGCATTTTGGCTAAGGTCCTCTCTGTTGAATCCTGAGAGTCTCTCACCTCCCAGGTCTCTGGTACTTTCTAGAGGGTCACCCAACCTCCCACCCCCCAAAGCCTGTATTCATTCTGCTGGTCTTTGGGCTTCTCTCCTGTCCTCCTCATACCTGATCCTGTTCCCCTTTACCCCTCCACCTCCTTTCTCCCACCAAGATCCCTCCCTCTCTCTGATTCCTGTGATATTTTCTTACCCATAGAAGTAGGATTAAAGCATCCTTATTTGGTGTTTCTGCTTGTTAAACTTCTTAAATTTTATGGGTTGTACCCTAGGTATTCTGTACTTTGTGGCTAATATCCACTTATTAGTGAGTACATACCATGAATGTCCTTTTGGGTCTGGGTTACCTCACTCAAGTGATATATTGTAACGGCCCGTTCTGCTACTTTGTAATGGCCTGTTCTGCTGCTCCCTGTCTACAGGTCAGGGTCTAGCAAGAGAGAGAGAGAGAGTGGGGATGGAGGGGCAAGAGATACAAAAGATGGATACAAGACAGAGTCTGGTCAAGTCTCTTTTATTGAAAGAAATCCTGGATATTTATACCCTTTACCACGTGACTTGCCCTCGAAGACAAGCTCAACTGAAGGCACAACCGTGCCTTGTAGCCATGGATACCATGTGCACTTTGCAGCTGGGGGCACTGAACAGTGTAACAAGATGTTTATCAGAGTGTGCTCAGCTGTTGCAGGCTGTTGAAAACAAGTCTCTTGTCAGGGTAGATGGCTGGAGATGGCTGTAAAGATGATAGCCACTTTTGGCTAAGAGTTGGCTCCCAACAATATATTCTAGTTCCACCCATTTGCCTGAAAAATTCATGATGTCCTCATTCCTAATAACTTAATAGTATTCAATTATGTAAATGAACTACATTTTCTGTATCCATTCTTCAGTTGAGGGACATGCTGGGTGTTTCCAGCTTTTGGCTATTATGTATGCCTGTTAGCTATACAAGTAAGGCTATTATGAACACAGTAGAGCATGTGTCTTTGTGGTATGGTAGGGCTTCTTTTGGGTATATGCTCAAAAGTGATAAACCTGGATCTTCAGATAAATCTATTTCCAACTTTCTGAGGAATCACCAGATTGATTTTCAGAATGGCTGTACCAGCTTGCACCCCCATGAGCAGTAGAGGAGTGTTCCTATTTGTCCATAGCCTCACCAGCATGAACTGTCATGACTTTTTGATATTAGCCATTTTGATTGGTGTAAGGTGGAATCTCAGGGTCTTATGGATTTGCATTTTCCTGACAACTAAGAACTTTGAACATTTCTTTAAGTGCTTCTCACCATTGGAGATTCCTCTGTTGTGAATTCTGTGTTTAGTTCTATATCTCATTATTGATTGGGTCATTTGTTTTTTGGAGGTTAGCTTCTTGAGTTCTTTATATATTTTAGATATTAGCCCTCTATTGGATGTGGGGTTAGTGAAGATATTTTCCCAATCTGTAGGTTGCCATTTGTTCTATTGAATATGTCCTTTGCCTTATATAAACCTTTCAGTTTCATGAGGTCCCTTTTATCAATTCTTGATCATAGAGCCTGAGGCCTCGGAGTTCTGTTTAGGAAATTTCTCCCCATTACAATGAGTTTGAGGCTCTTTCCCACCATCTCTTTTATTACATTCAGTGTATCTGATTTTATGTTGAGGTCCTTGATCCACCTGACCTTTGTACAAGGTGATAAATATGGAGCTATTTCCATTTTTCTACACAGACTGCCAGTTAGACCAGCACCATTTATTGAAGATGCTTTCTTTTTTCCATTGTATATTTGTAACTTCTTTGTCAAAGATCAAGCATTCTTAAGTGTGTGATTTTATTTCCAGGTCTTCAATTCTATGCCATTGACCAACCTGTCTGTCTTTGTACCAATACCTTTCAACATTTTTTTAAAAATCACTAATGCTCTGTAGTATAGCTTGAGGTCAGGTATGGTGATTCTCCCAGAGATTCTTTTATTGTTAATTGTTTTTTATATTCTGTTTTTTCCATATAAAATTGAGAATTGCCATTTCCATGTCTTTGAAGAATTGTGTGGGAAATTTATGCAGATTGCATTGAATCTGTAGATTGCTTTTAGTAGGATAGCCATTTTAATATGTTAATACTACCAACATGTGAGTATGGGAGATCTTTTCATCTTCTGAAGTCTTCTTCAATTTCATTCTTCTACCTTATTGATTTTCTCAAAGAACCAGCTTTTGGTTTGGTTGATTCTTTGTATGTTACTCTTTGTTTCCAATTGGTTGATTTCTGCCCTCGGTTGTGTCCTGTAGGTTTCGGTATGTTGTGCCTTAATTTTCATTGAATTCTAGAAAGTCTTTAGTTTCTTTATTTCTTCCCTGACCAAGTTATTGAGTAGAGAGTTGTTCAGCTTCTGTGGGTATGTGGGCTTTATGTTGTTTTTGTTGTTATTGAAGTCTACGCTTGGTCTGTGGTGATCTGATAGGATGCATGAGATTATTTCATCTGTTGAGGCTTGTTTTATGACCAATTATAAGGTCAGTTTTGAAAAAGGTACAATGAGGTGCTGAGAAGAAGGTATATTCTTTTGTTTTAGGGTGAAATGTTCTGTATATAACTGTTAAATCCATTAGGTTCATAACTTCTGTTAGTTTCACCGTGTCTCTGTTTAGTTTCTGTTTCAATGACTTGTCTATTGGTGAGGGTGGGGTGTAGAAGTCTCCCACTATTATTGTGTGAGGTTCATTGTGTGGTTTGAGCATTAGTAAAGTGTCTAATGAATGTGGATGCCCTTGCATTCAGGACATAGAAGTTGAGAATTGAAACTTCACTTTTGTGGATTTTTCCTTTGATGAGTTATAAGTGTCTTTTCCCATCTGTTTTGTTAACTTTTGGTTGAAAGTGTATTTTATTGGATATTCAAATGGCTACTCCAGCTTGTTTCGTGGGTACATTTGCTTCGAAAACTTTTTTTTTCCAGTCTTTTACACTGAGGTAGTACTGTCTTTGTCACTGAGGTGTGTTCCTTGTATGCAGAAAAAAGCCGGATCCTGCTTATGTATCCAGCTTATGTCTTTTTATTGGGAATTGAGTCCATTGATGTCTAGAGGTTAGTTCCTGTTATATTTGTTATTGGAGATGATAGTATGTGTTTGTGATTCTCTCCTTTTGGGTTTGTTGTAAGATAATTAATTTCATGTCCCCCCCCCCCCGCCCTTGGTGTAGATACACTTCTTGTTTTAGAGTTTTCCTTCTAAAATCCTCTGTAGAATTGGATTGGTTTACACAGAGGGAACGGTTCCTGAGTTTGCTGGGTGCATTGGGGATCCCAGTTGGTCTGGTCATTTGGACAGTGGTCTCACCTGCTGCCCTGTCTGCAGCAGCTATCTTGGGAGAAGTGCAGACTGTATTTTAAGAAACTATAATTAGGTTCCATATTGACTGTTCCATTTTATATTCTCACCAATAGCCTAGAAGTGTACAATTTTTCCATAGATAACAATCTATAATTAGTATGTATTTTAGTAATTTCTATTCTTACTATTTATTTATATATATCTAGATATTTGTTTTTAAAGTTCTTTTTTTATAACTATATTTTACTTTATTCACTTTACATCCCACTCACTGCCCACCACCTGGTCACCCCTCCCACATTTCTTCTGCCATATTCCTCACCTTCTTCTCTAAACAGGTAGGGGTTCCCTTATATCCTTACCTTGTCACATGAAGTCTCTCTAAGGCTAAGTGCATCTTCTTGTTTTAAAAATTCTAATGTTGGGTGTTATAATTGAGCATTATTTCAAACCTTTGGAGCTTTTGATACAGTCATTGAGAAATTTACTTAGAAAGTGTCAAAAGACTGAGAGATTATTCATGTTTTGAGTTTTGCACTGTATGTTTCTAGTTTCATATAAGTACAGATTTGAATTCAACTTAGAACACTCTCTCCTATATCCTAAATGAATTACTAATGTTCCATTTTCCTGTGCCAATAAATATGCAATCAATCATATTTTGAAGGGAGTCTTTATCCAGTTTTTATATGCTATCCACAGTGACCTGATAGAATACCCAAAGCAGAAAACTCGAAACAGTGAATGACTCTGAAGACTACAGAGAACTGTTAGTGAAAAATATAACCTGATACTAGTTCATTTCAATCTGGATAACTCCTCAGCTTGTGCCTCCTTTAACTGTAGTTGAGGCAAGTGTTTCCAAGTGTCTGTGTGGTTAGTTAAAATTTTCCTCCCAGTAATTTTTTCCCCATATATACAGACATGATGGAGATGTCTATTAGGCAGTTCTCCTTTAAATATTTGTAAATTGTTAAAAAAAACAATACAAACAAAACCTGGAATCTACAAAACCAGATAATGATTCCAGAAGACTCAGATCACATTGGTTCATGAACTATTTAGTTAGCCCATGTTTACTTCTTTTTATCTCATGATAATTTTGCTGTGTCTATATCTTTAAAAGAAGAGGTTAATTCCTTGAGCATTATAGTTAATTAATATTGTGAATTAATTTTGCTGTAAATTAACAAAAAATTCAGCAGTATATGGAGTATTTCCACAATATCTAACATGGGAAGGCATTGTGCTAAGTCCTTAATATTTTCAGATCATCACTGTTTCATAATATAGCTGGGAATGATTGCAATTGTATAAAAATTTCTCCAAACTCTTTTCAGTTTTGTGAGCCCTCATTGTAATTGTTGTTTATTAGCTTATTAGATATAACCAAGTTTTTCCAGTATTCTCATGAAGAAAGTATTGCTACTCAGAACTGAAATGGAGGAAATTGAAGTCCAGGAAGCTGAAGGAGCCAGCCAGTGCCACACACAGTACATATGACTGTGAGACCTTAACCATCTCTTCACTATTTCTCTTCTCCTAAATGTCTTGAAGGAGAGATCAACACCTCTGAGAAACACAGATTGCATGGGGAGACTGCACAGGAAAGTTAAATGGAATCTTCTCAAATGAAAATGTGGTTAAGAAACCCCAAATAAATCTGTTTTACTCCTATGCAGGTGAGTAGAAATATTTCCAAATTCATCCTGTTATATACCCTGGGGAACTAAACTAACTAAAGAGTATCTATTCACTCCACAAAGGGCACTGAACAGTTGTATATTGACTATGAAGACTACAGAGAATTGTTAATGAAAAATATAATCTGATACTAGTCCAAGCACAACTGAAGGCCAACTTGCCTATCCAATGAGTTGGTGGGAAATACTAACAGTGGGATGGATGAGCTGTCACTAACAGAACAGTGGATGAGTTTAAGGCAGCTGCATCACAGAAAAGCCCATTCCAGCCTGGATGATGACTCATGAAAGCTGAATTGCCGAGTTCCCAGAGAGGCTTGAAAGCAGCTTACTCTCCTGGCCTGAGAGTCTTTTGCCACAGTAAGTTGTTCTTTAATGTACTCTCAGGAAGGGGTAGTACAAATTCCTTGCATTTCAGCTTTCAGCAAAAAATAAGCTTGAGATTCTCTTTACTTGTATTTAGTGAACATTGTGTTTCCTAAGGATAAAACTTGGAAGTAGTGCGTACAGAGGAGCTTAACCAAACATCCTTCTACTGACTTCCTTATCTCTGACAACAAAATTTAAATAGACTACAGTACCTGACTCCAGACTTGAAAGAATAAATGTTAGTCTTGTTAAAATTAAAGGTTGATTGTAAACGAGAGAAAATATTTTATCCTGTTTCCTCTCAGCAGCATCTAAGCCGATGCTCCTATTCTATTGGCATAAAAATCCACACAGCAACTTGTTGCCAGGCAACCGCTGAACAGCTTTCTGATTCAGACAATAAGCTCTCTTACAGCGGGTCATTCTATTGGCTTTATTTCACAACAGAAGATGAACAGATTACCAAGTAAATGCTTCACAGAAAGTGAAAATGTATTATCTTATCTGTCAACATACTAAATTATATCTAGCCATGATATTTACTGTAGCACTATACAACAAACTCCAAAATAAATGCAACAATATAAAATATGTCAGGTCATAGTACGCCAATTTTATTAAACTGAGTTTATCAATTCTAATTATTATTTTTTTATCTTTTAGAAAGGAAATTACGAGGTAAATGTGAATTATCCTCTGTTTATTTGTTAGAGATATAAAAACCTCAAATTTCTTTCTCTACAACCTCACATTGGCATTAATATCATGTTGATGTGTCTCATCTGGGTTTCTGTTGGGAGTTTCTGGGTTCATTCATTATGAAATAGTGAGTTTCTTTTCCTACTTACAAATTCCATTGCTCCAGCTTGGGAACTTTAAGTAATTTTCACTTTTCCAAATGAAGAAATATAGACTTCATAATACTCACATGCCAACTAAACATTACAAACACAAAAGATGCCCACACATTTAATAATATTGCAATACAAATAATAATAATACTTTGCTACTGCTAGAAACTCCAGAGCAAAGTTTATGGTTTGGGTACATTAACTGCAGGCAGAGATCACAGGAGAAGAAGGGGATGGTGTTATCTGCTTTGCCAGGATGCACATCAGGTTGCTTGGCTTCCTGGAGTACAGAAACCATGAATCTGTGTTTAGAGTTCACTTGTAATCAAAATGGTACTAAGAAATTCAGATGGTTTATGTGACTACCATATCCCAGGAAGAACCCAAAGATAAATACTTTATCCTTTCACGGAAATAGAAATTCAAATACTCTTTTTCCTTGTTTTGGAATCAGTCAGAAAATTAAACAGTGACATCATAGCATCTGGTTTCTCCTAAGGGTCCTTTATTCCTTTTGGCATACATTTGTTTTATTTTCCATTTTATTGTTTAAAACTATTTTTAAATTTAAATGTATTTTGTTCCCATTATTTTCATCCTCCAAGGTTTTGTAGGTCATTTTCCTTCCTTCCCCGCCCAATTTTAAGTTCCTTCTTAAAACATAAACAGAATCCCAATGCAAGCAACAAAACCTCCAAAACCAAAAAAACAATAAAAAAATAAAAAAATCCAAAATAAAATAATATCACTAAACACCAACGCCACAAACACCACAAAACTATATCCTACAATGAGCACATTAAAAACCTGTGGGATCCATTATATGTTTGTCATCCATTTACTTGCCTTGATTTATGTATTAGTCTTCTTTAGATCCTAATGTACAGAACATAGAATCAATAAATGTTTTGAATTATTCACAATCGGATATGTATGTGTATGTATATGTGAATTTTTAACTTCTGTACTTTTGAGATTTGTGTCACTGGCTTATTAATATGAATGTAGTTCCGTTATCAAGTCTCATAATGATGTTGAAACACATTTGCAACTAGATAATTGGGTGCATATGGTTTTGAATTCTCCCAAGCTAAAATTTCCTTCCATAGAAATTGTTTACTCTAAACATGACTGGGAACCACTGAAGTAAACGTTCTCTAGATTTTATCAAATAGAATTATAGGGATTTGGCACATGTCTGTTTCATGCAATCCTAAGTCAATATGCAGGCATGAAAATGCAAGGGTTAGGCAGACATGGAGATTTCCACTTAGACCCTTAAACTTTGGCAGGGTCCAGCCACCAGTTTCAATAATTCCACAAGTGTTCATGTATACTTATAGACATGCACATATACTTATTTACATATATATAATATATATATATATATATATATATATATATATATATATATACAATCAGACATATACATATATACATTTTATAGATGAGAAACAGCCCCAAAAGCCACACTTAATTTCTACTGTCTTGGAAATGATACCTTCTTAGACAAAACTTTATAAAATAACCACATAGACAAAATGTTGCACAAAAGGGATGTCACAGAAGTATGTCTATAGTAAGACAATAAAAATTGGAAAGAAGTCAAAGTACCACTATTTGCAGATGATTTCATAGTATATCTAAGTGAGTCCAAAAATTCTACCAGAGAAATATTACAGCTGACAAAAAGCATCAGCAAAGGACTAGATACAAAATGAATTAAAAATAAATCAGTAGCCCATACTCAAATGCAAATTGGGCTAGGAAAGAAATCATGGAAATAACATACTTCACAATAACCATAAATAATATAAAACTTCTTAGGGTAACTCTAACCAAATGTGGTGGTTTGAATATGTTTGGTCCAGGGAGTGGCACTATTAGGAGGTGTGGCCTTGTTGGAGTAGGTGGGACCTTGTTGGAGGAAGTGTGTTACTGTGGACATGGGCTTTAAGACATGCCTCCTAGCTGGTTGGAAGCCAGTCTTTTTCTGTTTGCCTTCACAACAAGATGTGGCACGCTCAGCTCTTCCTGTGCCATCCTATGCTTCCCTCCATGATGATAATGGACTGAACTTCAGAATCAGTAAGCCAGCCCCAAGTAAATGTTGTATTTTGTAAATGTTGCCTTGGTCATGGTATGTCTTTATAGCAATGGAAACCATAACTGAGACACGAGCCAAGAGAGAAACTTGTATCACAATAACTTCAAGTATTTAAAGAAATATTGATAAGACATTAGAAGATGTAAAGATCTCTCATGATTATGGATGGGCAGAACTAATATAATAAAAATAACCTTAATAAAAAACAATCTATAGATTGAGTGCAATCTCCATCAACTTTTGAACACTTTTTTTATGGACCTTTAAAGAATAATACTCAACTTTATATGGTACTGTGGGGTTTCTCAGATCCTGCCAGCAGTTTCTTAAGGCATGGAGAATTTCTATATAGTTTCAAGCTGTAGGCCTTGTGTTGAGGCAGTCTCTCTTCTAGCTCATTCAACTTAACCTGTCTTCTCAGCCTGCCCCTGCCACATGTCTAGATCTTTAGGTTCTTGCTCTGCTATAGTATGTGTCTGTTCTCTTCCATGCCTTCTTCTTGGATAATCATCCCATCTCTGCTTTCAAATCCCTGCATTCCTTTCTCTGCCAGGAAATGCTGCCCTCATATTTCCTGACCAAGCCATTGGCTGCAATATTTTTATTAAAATCAACCAGCAGTAAACAACACCTGATACATCTTTTAGGTTGCCTTTAGTCAATGATGAATGTTTGACCTTCCTTTTTGGGGCAGATTTGGAAAGACAAGCATTTACAAATAGAAAATCCAGTGATGGGTCATAGAAATGACAGTAGCAAAATTCTTCCAGAGTTTAGCTCTCTGCAGGAACAGAATAAATAATTGAAAATACAGAGGCACAACTTTACACAATATGAGGAAAGTCTTTTCAGTAATAAAGAAAAACAAAAAACCCAGGACAATCCTGTACAATTAAAGAAATTCCAGAGGTATCACCACCCCTGATTTCAAGCTGTACTATAGAACTGTAATAATACAAACAACTGGTATTGACATAAGAATAGACAGGTTAACTAATGAAATTGATTTGCAGGCCCAAATGTAATTTCATATACCTATGGATATCTGATTTTTGATAAAGAAGCCAAAATTATACAACTGAAAAAAATAGCTTCTTCAACAATTGATGATGATCTAACTGGATTTTGCCATATAGTAGACTGCAAATAGATCCATAACTCATGCCGCACATAACTCAAGTCCAAGTAAAGCAAAGACCTCAACATAAATTCAGACATACTGAACTTCATAGAAGAGAAATTTGGTAATATCATTGTACTCATTGGCACAGACAACTTCCTGAACAGAACACTAATAATGAAGGCACTATGATAAACAATTAAAAAAATAGAACTCCACGAAACTAAAAAACTTTTCCAAGACAAAAGACACTATCAATAGAAAAAAACTGTAGCTTATAGTTGGGAAAAGATTTTCACTAACTGTATATCTGGCCAGGAATTGATATTAAAAATATGTAAAGAACTCAAGAAACTAGACATTAACAAGCCAAAAAACCCAATTTAAACATGGGGGTTAGAGTAATAAACAGAGAATTCTCAAAAGAGGAAACTTAAATGGCTATAAGTACTTGGAGAAATATTTGACATTCTTAGCCATCAACAAAATGAAATCAAAACAACTTTGAGATTTGATCTTACACCTGTAAAATAGCTAAGACCAAAAACACAAATGTCAGCTCACATTGGTGACATTGGATTAAGGGGAACACTCTTGCATTGCCTGGGGTTGTTCAAATTGCTATAGCTACTATGGGTATAAATAGGCTGGGTTAGTTGAGAAAATGGGAACCTCAAGATCCAGATCCTGTGCATGTGCACAAAAGATACTTCATCCTACCATAAAGACATCTGTATAACCAGGTTCATAGCAGCTTATTTGTACTAGCCAGAAAGTGGAATGCACATAGATATTCCTCAGCCAAAGAATGGAAACAGAAAATGTAGTACATTTACATAATGAACCATTATTCAGCTGTTAAAAGCATGGTATCAAATAACCCTACTAAAAATGGGGTACAGAGTTAAACAGAGAATTTTCAACTGAGAAATAATGAATGGCCAAGAAGTACATAAAGAAATGTTCAATATCAGTAGTCATCAAGGAAATGCAAATCAAAACAACACTGAGATTACACCTCATACCAGTCAGAATGGCTAAGATTAAAAACTCAGGTGAAAGCAGATACTGGAGAGGATGTGGAGAAAGAGGAACACTCTTCCATTGTTGGTGGAATTGAGAGCTGGACAACCACTGTGGAAATCAGTCTGGCAGTTCCTAGGAAAAATGGACATAGTACTACCTAAGGACTCAGCTATATCCCTCCTGGGCATATACCCAGAAGATGCTCCAACATATAACAAGGACACATGCTCCACTATATTCATAGCAGCCTTATTTATCATAACCAGAAGCTAGAATGAACCCAGATGTCCTTCAACAGAGGAATGGATACAGAAAATGTAGTACATTTACACAATGGAGTACTAGTCAGCTATTAAAAACAGTGAGTTCATGAAATTCTTAGGCAAATGGATGGAACTAGAAAGTACCATCCTGACTGAGGTCACCCAATCACAAAAGAATACACATGGTATGCACTCACTGATATTAGTGGATATTAGTCCAAAACCTCAGAATAAACAAGATACAACTCACAGACCATATGAAGCTCAAGAAGAAGAAAGACCAAAGTGTGGATGGAAATACAGAGACAAAGAGTGGAGGAAGAAGACAGTGTGGAGAAAGAAGAAAGACCAAAGTGCGGAGGAAATACGGAGACAAAGTGAGGAGCAAAGACTGAAGGAAAGGCCATCCAGAAACTGCCCCACCTGAGGATCCATTCCATATACAGATGCAAACCCAGGCACTATTGTGGATGCCAAGAAGTGCTTACTGACAGGAGCCTGATATAGTTGTCTCCTGAGAGGCTCTGCCAGAGTCGTCAAGGGGGATACTCACAGTCAGTCATTGGACTGAGCATGGGTTCCCAATTGGAGGAGTTAGAGAAAGGACTGAAGGAGCTGAAGGGTTTTGTAACTCTATAGGAAGAACAATATCAAGCAACCAGACCCCTCAGAGCTCCCAGGGACTAAGCAATCAAACAAAAAGTCAACATGGAGGGACCCATGGCTCTAGCCACATACGTAGCAGAGGATGGCCTTGTTGGACATCAATGGGAGGAGAGACCCTTGGTCTTGTGAACACTCAATGCACTAGTGTAGGAAAATGCCAGGGTGGGAAGGTAGGAGTGGGTGGGTGGGTGGAGAAGCACCCCCATATAAGCAGGGAGATGGGGGATGGTATAGAAGTTTCTGGAGGGGAAACCAGGAAAGGGGATAACATTGGAAATGTAAATAAATAAAATGTCCAATAAAAGAAAAAAAATGACATCATGAAAATTTCAGGCAAATGGTTGGAACTAGAAAATATTAATTTGAGTGAAGTACCCAGGCCAAGAAAGACAAACGTAGTATGTACTCACTTATAAGTGGACATTAACTGCAGTGTAGAGGATAGCCACAATCTACAGACCCAGAGAAGTTAAGTAACAAGGAAAGCTCAAAGAAGGATTGATGCATATCTCTCTCTCTCTCTCTCTCTCTCTCTCTCTCTTATCTATATGTATATAGTGATATAGTGCATGGGTGTATGGTCTAGGGGCAGGTAGGGATGGGAACAGGAAAAGGTAGGTAGAGGATGGATAGAGAAAGTACTGGGAAGTACAACTAGAACTGGGCTACAACTCAGGGGCAATGTCAAGGTAGAGTCCTACTGCAATGAAAATTCCTAGTAATTTATTAGGGTGAACTTAATTAAGACTCTTGGTAGTAGAGGATACAGAGACTGAACAGGTTATCTCTTATGACCAGGCAAAACTTCTAGTGAAGGGTTGAGACACCAACACAGCTATAACACTTTGACCTACAAGTTGTCCTGCCAGCAGGATGTGCTGTGATAATGTAGCACAGAAAGTCTGTGCCTAACCAATGATTGGTCCAGCTTGAGACCTATGCCATGAGAGTGAGCCCACCCATGACACTGCACAAGAAACCAGAGACCAAATGACCTAGAGACCTAGAATAGAAACAAACACAAGTGGCAAAAAAAGTGTCAGTGGAATGATGCCTAATGGTATTCTACTATACTCATAGATTGGTGCCTAGTCCGATTGTCTTCAGAGAGACTTCATCCAGCAACTGATGGAAACAGATGCAGAGACCCACACCTAACATATGGAGTTTGGGCAATCATGCTGAGAGGGGAAAGAAAGATTGCAGGAACCAGAGGGGTTCAGGACACCACAAAGAAACCCACAGAATCAGCAAATCTGGAATGTAGGGGCTCACTGAACCTGATCCAATAATCAGGGAACCTATATGAGTTTAACCTAAGCCCTCTGTAACTATGGTATACTTGTGTAGCTTAATGTTTTTATATGACTCTTGACAGAGGGTTGGCAGCTGATTCTGATGTTTATGCCTTCTTTTAGGACCCTTGTCATCCTACGGGATTGTACCATCCAACCTTATATGAGGGGAGGTGGAAATAGTATTGCAATTTTATATGCTATATTTGTTTGATATCCTTGGTAGACCTGCTGTTTTATGAAGGGAAACTGAGGAGGACTGGATGGGGAGAGAGTAGGTGGGGGTGTAGAGGAGCTTGGGGGGATTGTGAAGGGAGGGGAAACTGCAGTCAGGATGTAATATATGATAGAATAAGTTAAAAGAAAGAAATAAAGAAAGAAAAAAGAAAGGAAGGAAGGAAAGAAGAAAGGAAGGAAGGAAGGAAGGAAGGAAGGAAGGAAGGAAGGAAGGAAGAACTAGGACACTAACCTAGACACAAAACTTTTCACTCACCTTCCTATTATGCCTGCAAGATGTGCTATGGTAATGGTGGCTTAGAACTTGTGGTAATAACCATTAGGTCTTACACAAGGCCCATGCCACTAATGGGAACCCATGTCCACACTGACTGGATGACTAGGAAAAGGGAACTATAAATAGCTTACAAACTTCAGATAAACCGAATGTAAAGGGAAAATGTCAATTAAATGATTCCTAATCATATTCTGCTGTACTCATAGATTAGTGCCTAGAGCCGGTTGTCATCAAAGAGGACTCCAAGAGCAGCTGATAGAAGCAGACACCCAAACTGTATACCTCTATCAGGTCCTACCACTTTGAGCTCAGTGAGATGAGCAAATAACATCGGTGGAACATCAGGTGTCAATATTCAGACCAACATGTGTAGGCATAATATGTTATTGAATTAATCACAAAATAATCTTGAATTCAAAAAAGATCATATTTAATGTGCAAAGTAAAATACCATTCTGGTCAAGTAATTTTTGAGATAACACATCAAACAAATGATGAATAATGCCACCATCGATAACAAATGACTTGAAAGATAACATAACAGGAAGGATTCAACATGACTCCATATGTGATGATGACATATGATCAATAACTTGGAAACACATAATGGAAGGAAAGAATTAAGTCATCCTCTGATTACTGTGGCTTATTGTGACATGTTTGTGCTCTCTTTCTCTCTCTCTCTCTCTCTCTCTCTCACACACACACACACACACACACACACACACACACTGTAAAATAAAATAGAAAATGAACAGAGGAGGCAAGCTTGTAAACATATCCCTTTGGCATTCTGTCCAGAAGGCAAGCACAGAAAGGAAAGGATGGGTGTTAGATAGAAGTGACTTTGGTGGTTCCTAAGAAGCAACTATAACCTCCTGGTGAAATGGGTGGTTACTCCACTTTCAGGGTCTACACTGAATACAGAAGGGGCTATAAAACTGTGGGTTACTTTTGATTCTTTAACATTAGTATGTTTTGTATTTCAAATAAATTGTGGCTGTCTGAAAGTAGCGAAGGTGTCCTGAGTTACATTAATGTCTACTTAATTTCTTGCATGAGTAACTGACTGTGTGCTAGAGTATCTCATTTTAGAGATCCCTACACAGCATATCATAGCACCCTGGGCACAGGAATGCACTGTCTTTCGAGTGCTTTGAATAGGTTCCAACAGAATTGCTCAAACTTAATGGGCATGTTTTATATTTTCTAGTAGTTTTCAACCACCTATGTTGATAGACAGAAATTTGATTAAAAACCACTAATTATTCCCCTGTGGACAACTGTTTTTTTCCTCAACACAACTCTATATTTCCTTCCTTATTTCTCACCTCCTTATCCATAACTTACTTGTTTCTTCTTTCAAAATAGGAAAGATTACATCAGTTAAGAAAAACCATGAATCAGGTAGATGTAAACTAAGAACAATTTAAAACCAGGACAAAAGGAAAATGTAACTAGATTTTATACATAAAATGCATCTATTTTATTTTCCTGGCATTTTTGTAGCATAGAGAAAAAGAAGGGTAAATGAGTTTATACATGTTACTCTGAAAAAGCAGAACCACATACTTTTCTAATGGAAAGTTACATCTATCTAATTTACAGACATTATACCTATACCAAATTTCCCATTTTTAAAATGAATAAATATATTTCAATATAGTTGGCCTTTTGGCAGATGAAGACAACTTTATAAAACCAAAGTGGATAGTGAGCACCTAATAAGAAATAATCTTGGTTCGTGCCTTTCAAGGGGTAAAATGAAAACATAAGAAATATGTTCTTGGTCCCATGAAGGCTGGATACCCCAGTGTGGGGGAATTCAAGGGTGAGGAGGTGGGAGTAGAGAGGTGGATGGGGGCACAGCCTCATGGAAGCAAGAAGAGGGGTGGGAGAGTGGGTTCCTGGGTGGGTGGGGAAATGGGGAAAGGGGGTCACATCTCAAATGTAAATAAAATACCCAATAAAAACAAACAAACAAACAAACAAAAACAACAACAAAAGAAATATGTAAAATCCAGACAATGTGTAAAATAAACAATTTGGATTCTCGCAAGACTTTGTATGAAAGGCTCAATTTAATTTAGTTTTCATTAGTTTGAATTCCTGAGTTTTTGGTAGAAATCTGGGGTGTATTTTCTCCATTTAGAATGGATATACAATTCTAAGATAGTGAATGGGGGAGAGCAAATGAGTTTATGAGCCCCTTTAGAGTTAGATAACTAAAAAATATTGAGGAATAGTGGTGCTAAGAGAGAACCTACACAGCATAAAAATTAACACATCTGTGAAGATACCTCATCACATGTTACATTATAAAACAGAGAAATATAAAACAAATGTGCATCTTCAAATGGAAAAGGAAAGAGTATATTGATGTAACATACATTTCAATCTAATATGTCATAGAAGTTATAGATAAACTGTGTCCTGTGAAATAAGTCATAGACTCGAATTAAACTGAATCAGACACTATTCAGCAAACACTTAGATGTTTTCGTTTACTTCCAAGCTGAGACATCTCTTAAGAAATACATGCCTCAGGGCTGCTTTCACATCCTTATT